>NC_138160.1:125198014-125786154 GCF_964165515.1 Mesoplodon bidens
ACATGCAGTTTCTTAGGCTTCACCTCAACTTACTGAATTAGAATCACTATGGGTGTGGCCCAGTAATCCGTTTTAACAGGCTTTCCAGGTGATTCTTATGTACCTTGAAGGTTGAGAAGTGCTGTGTTGCATCAAAATCACTGATCTGGGTGCACATTCCTGGGTCTTACCTTCTCAGATCTACAGAGTCAGTCTCTAGATATGGGACCCATAAATCTGCATGTTTAAGAAATACCTTTAGTGATTCTTCTCAACACCAAAGTATGATAGCCATCCACGGCCAAACAACTTTGAATCTAGAACAGCTTCTTTGTTTTGTGTTAGAATCAGTCACTCTCATAGCGATCCTTTTGTCCCACTTTTTCTCATATAGAAAAGTTCTGTTCTCTTTAAAAGTGAAATGGGAGCTCCAAGAGACTGGGATTTTGTCTGTTGTATTCATTTGATCCCTAGTGCCTAAAACAAGGCCTGGCATACAGTGCTCAAAACATTTGAATGAATAGATGAACGAAGGAAAGAACAAACCACCATGCATTAGAACCATTCAGATATTGATGATAATGTTAATCTCCTTCTAGGCATTCTCTTGTTTGGATTAAATGCATTCAGATTGAAAAAAAAAAGTATTCTTTAACAGTACATAGTATTAACTCCATTTATCATCGTGTTTATTTTCAGTTAAGCCTGCATTTTTTTTGTCTCTGCCCCATTTCATGTTAGGGCCAAAGGTAAATGTTCCCCCAGGTGCTGGCTGAATGGTGTATGAAAGAGTGATACAATCACCTCTGTGATCCATTAGACCCTGTTCTATTAATGCAGCCCAAGATTATGTTATGTTTTTAAGGTGGCCATATCACAGTTATTCTTATTAAGCTACTGTCAATTAAAACCTTTAAGTCTTAAAAAGCATTACATATTGAAGGGAACATTAAGAAAATTATAAGAAAGTTTTTTCTGTATGAGTATATACACATATGCATGCATAATTTCAAACATCCAAAAAAGTATGGATACTAACAGTCATTTGTATATCTACCTCTTCACTTAAAAAAATCAAACCTTACAGATAATTGAAGCACCCTTCCTTCGCATTTCCTTATCTTCCTCCCCAGGGTAATCACTGTCCTAAATTTGTATCATTCCTAGGCATTTAAAAAAACTTCCACCATAAATATGTTTATTTTGTATATGCAGATGATGAGCAAACCACAGACATCAGGTGCATATGTTCTTAACAAAGTTCCTGTGAAACATCGTCTTGGACATGCAAGTGGTAACCAGAGTGATGCAGCACACTTGTTGAATCAGTCAGGTGGTGCTGGAGATGATTGCCAGGTATATATTTCTGTGGACCTTTAAAGATATTTAGAGTTCTTCAGTGACACAAAGAAATTAACAAATTGATTAGCACCCAGATTTATAATGTCTTATTTCCTCAATCAAGATAATTGTGAGAACTAACCTAAATGTGGCCGGTAAACTTCCGTAATTTCCATGATTGAGCCAGAAATTTGCTAGTTAAATTTTCTTTTCCTATTCAAAGCTAAATAGGAATTTGAAATTTTTAGCCATTTATTAATAGATGTCTTTATTAATCCATTCCTTTTATAATGTTTCTTTAATATAATTAAGAACATCATGAAGGGGATTCAGTCATAGTCAATTCAAGAGTCAGATTTTGAAATATGTTTTTAAGTAGTTTTCTTTCCTTTTGGGAATATATCTATATGATGACTCTCCAGAATGGTGATTTTTTTTTCCAAGAGAGCTAGGAAAACTGAAAAAGAATAGGTGGGGTTAGCCCTCCTAGACATTAAAAAATACTGTGAAGTCAGTATAACTCAAACACTTTGATACTGGCACATGAAGAGACAGACCAGTGGAATAGAATTGAAGGCTGAGATTATAGACTCACTCGCAAATAGGAATTTATCATATGCTAACACATTATCTCAGTTCAGCGGGGAAAGTATGGACTCTTTGGTAAATGGTATTGGGATAACTAGATAGCCTGATAGAAAAAAAAATTAGATCCGTTTTTAAAATTACGTAATAAACCAGGATAATGTCCACAAGGACCTGAAATTTATATGCTGACGGTAATGCTAAATGGTACAGCCTCCGTGAAAGGAAATTTGGCAGCATCTAGCAAAATTATGTATGCATTTACTCTAAACCAATAATCCTCCTCTAAGAACCTGTGCCAAAGATATACTAGTCAAACTATGGAAAGACATATGAGCAAGGCTAGGGAATGTAGACTCTCTTCAGTAGCTAAAGACTGGAAACAATCCAGTGTCAATCATTAGGGGACTGGTTACTTAAAATGTAGTACATGCATACAATAGCATATGTGTAACTTTGCAAAGGAATGACGAATATCTTTATGTATACCATGAGGTGATCATCAGGATACATTAAGTAAAAAAAGCAAAATGGGACAAAAAATGTAGAGTCAGCCACTGTTTATTTAAGAAAGTAGGGGCAATGAATACATATAAGTACTTATGATAGAAAAAACAAAAAAAAGTAACCCATATAATTTAAATCTTGGTGGTTACGGCAAGGATGGAAGAAACTAGACAATTTTAAAAACCTCCAAAACATTTCTTAATTCTGTCCACCAAAAAGGTCTAGAAACAATGACCCAGCCTGATGGTAATGAACCTTGACATGCCCCTTCCCCCAGCTCCAAAAGGAACTAGGGATCCTTGAAGAAATGTCTGTCCCTAGATCTGGGGCTGACAGTGTTCCAGATGAGCCTAGAATACTTTGTCAAACCAGAAAGCGAGGAATTTGTCAAAGATTACTAGCATCCTATCAAAGAATGAAAAAATGTCATAAAGCCTCTAGAACTACTCACCAATCTAAAGGAAATTCAGAGGACAGAGGGACGTGTTAAAGGATACCATAGAATCCTGCAGTGAATACTACAGGATGAATGACCTGGTTTCTTCCAGAAGTGATTTGCAAAGAAAAGAAAGATACAGAGAGAGAAACGGAATTAAAGGAGACTTTAAAGAGATATAACCAATTGCATTTATATGGACCTTAGTAGGTCCTAATTAAATTTGTGAAAAAAATGTTTAGAAAATTATAATAGAATCTGGAAATGTGACTATTTAATGATATTAAAGAATTGTTATACCTTTTAAGTGTGACAATGGTATTGTGGTTTTACTTAAAAAAGAAAGGAGTCCTTTTAGAGATACAACTGAATTATTTACAGATAAAATAATGTGTATTATGATGATGTAGTTGGGGGTTTAAATAAAACAAGGTTATTTTATATAAAATAATGTAAATTAATTAATGATTTTACATAAAATAATGTAAATTGATGATTGTTTCTGCTTGCTGATGGATACGTCAAGTTTTTTATATATAATTTTGTACTTTTGTTTGTTTCAAAAATTTGATACTAAAAGATAGAAAAACAAAAGCAATCTCAGACTTTGAAGTCACACAGCCCTGACTGACTTGACCTGCCTCTTACTAGCTGTGTTAAATAACTGGCGAGCATTGGTTTCCTTTTCAATGAACTCAGTTGCTATGGGGATTAAAAAATGTCATGTTGGTAAAGCATAAAAGAGAAGTGCTTATTCGCACATAATAAGTGCTCAGTAACTTGTAGGTAGTGCCATTTTTATTTTGATAAATAGTAATAACAGCACGAACATCATCTCTGCAGGTTCCTACAGTACTTGAGAGAGTTTCCTGTGTATTTAAAGTAGCTTAATTTTTAGGACAATTAAGTATTGTATGATTGAGATAAGTTTTGTATTTGTATATATTGCGTGATTGAATTTTCCACGAATTTCTTAGTATTATATCCTGTGTCCCTTATATCATATATTCAAAGTTAATTTAAAAATAAAAGAGTGGAGTATGTTAGGGAAGACTTGAACCAGAGAGGTGTTAATACACCATATTGCTCTGCTATGTCTTAAAGAGGGGAAGATTAACTGGAGTCATCTGTTCAGAAAGGAATCTAAATACCAAAACAAGCACAGTAAAGATGATCACCATTTTACTTGCAAAGTTAGATCTGTGAGCTAACTACTTGTCTTATGGTTGGTTGTAAACTCATATAACATTCGATTAAATATAATATTAAGATTATGACTGCAAAGTACCTTAATTCTTAGGAGGGTTTGCAATTATTAGAAACATGCATTCTTTTTTTTTTTTTTGCGGTACGCGGGCCTCTCACTGTTGTGGCCTCTCCCGTTGCGGAGCACAGGCTCTGGACGCGCAGGCTCAGCGGCCATGGCTCACGGGCCCAGCCGCTCCGTGGCATGTGGGATCTTCCCGGACCAGGGCACGAACCCGTGTCCCCTGCATTGGCAGGCAGACTCTCAACCACTGTGCCACCAGGGAAGCCCGAAACATGCATTCTTATTTGGCATTGTGGAAAATAGCTTAATGACATTACCCCCACAAAGACCTCTAGGAACACACCTGTAGTTAAACAACTCTTATTCAGTGAGGGAGTATACACAGTGAAACCATGGAACATCTCATTTAGAGGGTATTAGCAAGGACTTATGTTAGGATTGGCTGTGTTAGGTGATTTGTTGGAGGGTTAAAGGAAACAGGAGTAATTCTATGATCAGATTTCCTAATATGTTTACCTAGAAGGAGGAAAGACTAGAATTACGCTAAAGCTGTAATTGGTAAAGAAGCTGTAGTCACTCATATTAGCCAGGGTAGAGAGATGTTTAGCCATTTTTATGGTTTGGATAGTAATCATGGTTTGTGTGTGTGTGTGTTCAGTCGTGATAATGGAGTGATCTTGTTTTTGCCTTGATCCACCATGGGCACAAGAGTGACCTTGTCTGAGGTTGATGTTCTATGAAAATTGTTTATGTTTAACAAGGGGACACTAAGGCCTAGCTGTGAGTGGCAGTCTAGCTCCTAGATGTCAGGAGGAGTTGTTCTTTTCCCACAATTAAAAAAATATAAAGAAAAGAAAGATAAGTGATTGTATTCAGAAACACAACATTATTGCTTAAAATTAGTTTTTTTATATTTGAATGACAATTGAGTTTATGTATAAAGAACTTGTTTTATAAATGAAGTTTTTAAATGTAAAAAAATATATGGAGTCTTTTTAAAAAATGATTTTCAGGTATTGCTAAGATTTAGTTTAATTATATCTGTGTTTCATAGATATTTTCAGCTCCAGGCCATCCAAAAATGATCTACAGCTCAAACTTAAAGACAGCTTCAAAACTTTGTTCAGGATCAAAGTCTCACGATGTCCAAGAAGTTCTTAAAAAGAAGCAGGTAACAGCCTCAATTCTTCTTTCCTTCAAGAGGAAAGGATCTATTGAATTCTTTTTTTATTATTATTAAATTTATTTATTTATTTATTTTTGGCTGTGTTGGGTCTTCGTTGTGTGTGGGTTTTCTCTAGTTGCGGCGAGCAGGGGCTACCCTTCGCTGCGGTGCATGGGCTTCTCATCACGGTGGCTTCTCTTGTTGTGGAGCACGGGCTCTAGGCACACGGGCTTCAGTAGTTGTGGCACGCAGGCATCAGTAGTTGTGGCTCGCGGGCTCTAGAGTGCAGGCTCAGTAGTTGTGGCTCGCAGGCTCTAGAGCGCAGGCTCAGTAGTTGTGGCGCACGGGCTTAGTTGCTCCACAGCATGTGGGATCTTCCCGGACCAGGGCCCGAACCCGTGTCCACTGCATTGGCAGGCAGATTTTCAACCACTGCACCACCAGGGAAGTCCGGGATCTGTTGAATTCTTAAGTGATTATATTAACACCTCTGAACAGTTCATGTTGTTATGGAACTACATTATAACATTTATTTAGCTGCTGCTTGATGCATTGTACACTTGAAAAAAAGATGAGCAAACAGAAAAAATGTTTTGCAGTTGCCTTTCAGTGGCTATGTCAAGCACAAAGAAAGAACTTTTTTCTATGTAAAAGTAAAAGACACTGAGCTGTCATCTTCCCCCCCCCTGCCCCCCGCAAGGGAGAGAAACAAACACTTTTATTTGATTATTTTCTCTTTTAATTCCTTTCTGGCTTCGTAAGTTAGATAATATTTCATGTGAAGTGTAACAATTATGTAGTTATTATTCATGTGACTCAGTTCTGAGTTTCATTATCACCTTAGATTTAAACTCACATAGAGTTTTTCAAATAAAATAGTTATTTATATATATTATCTCAGTATAATTGGAGATTTAATTAACAGAGGGGTTGGAGGCAACATTTTCCAGGCAAAAATCCATAGATTTTGCTATCATTTCTAACCTATAGCTGCATGTCATTTTTAGACTTTAGACTTTATTTTTAGACTTAAAACTTAAAAAATAAGGATTTCGCTTATTACCTGGGGAAGTGAAAACAGCTCTTGTTTTTCTTTACATATATATTCAGGTCATTTAAGTGAATAAACCTCATAGATACAGCTAATTAGTGTTCAGTATTTTAAATATTAAAGTACAGTTACAAACATAAACTCTTTTATATTGGAAGTGTTAGGGAAAATAGGTTTAAAGGTTTCATCTCTGGCTTCAGCTATTTGCTGATTAGGAGGAAAATCTGTCTCGTATAAGGGATGACTCAGAAGAAATGAGTTGAGACTGTAGTAGCCATATGTATCATGGGCAAACTTAGTTATTCATTACTGATTTTTTCTTTACCTGTTCATACAGGAAGCAATGAAGCTACAACAAGATATGAGGAAAAAGAGGCAAGAAATGTTAGAAAAACAAATAGAATGCCAAAAGGTAAGATAAATGTTCATTATTTGCATGCTGGAATTGATGTATGGAATGGATTTTACAAAGATATCCCCAATAAAGTTTTAAAGGTTACTTATACTAAAATTTACTAAGTATAGCTTTACTTTTTGCTATTTATTTTATAGATGTTAATATCCAAGCTAGAAAAAAACAAAAACATGAAACCAGAAGAGAGAGCAAATATAATGAAGACTTTAAAAGAGCTTGGAGAAAAGATCTCACAATTGAAAGATGAGTTAAAAACATCTTCTGCAGTCTCCACACCATCTAAAGTAAAGACAAAAACAGAGGTACCTATTTGCATTTTTCATTCAGCATAGGGTTATTGAACATCTGTGGTGTGCTTGGCACTTTAAAAGTGCAGTGGAACCCTTAGGTAGCTAATAGTCTAGTGTGAGACAATTATAAGTATCTTTTTTTTTTTTTTAATGTTTCTGTAGATGCTGTACACTCCCTGAAAGAAGTGATAATACCCGGTTTGAACAAAGATGTTTTTTAACTGAATTTTTTTGTTCTCCATGCTGACGATGTAACTGCTTAGAGTGATGGCAAAGAAAGAGACATTTCCTATTTCAGCAGCTTTTTCCCTAATTTTTTAATAATGTTGTAATGCAGCCATCCCTTTTAATATTGAAAAGATATCATTGACTTTAGTATGGGTAAAAATATGGCTTTCTACTGAAAAGAATAATCAAAAGTTCTAGATACATTTAAGCCTAATTTTGTTCATTTCTATTTGCTTCCTTACCGTAGAAGAATACTTGCTTTTACACCATGGTTCCATCATTATTCTACAGCTCTGTAGTGGGATTTTAGATAAATTTGCAGCCCTTTGAGAACTGGGAATAAATTTGTCAGATATATATAGAGAGAGAGAATGCAAATTTTTATGTACAGTATTATATTACATTTGAAATTGTGGTTCTCTGTTATAAAAGGAATGTAAAGTGTTTCATTAAGATTGCTTTTACACAACATTGTAAATCAACTATACTCCAATAAAAAATTTTTGAAAAATATTAATTTATGATCTAAAAAAAGAAAAAATGATTGCTTTTTAAAAATATAATAAAAATGTTATTTTAATTGAAATTTCCCCCAATTATAAAAAGAGCATTTAATTATAGAAAGAAATTTAAGAGAATATGGGGGAAAGAAAATCTCTCATAGTCACACCAGCTAAAGGCTGATAATTTGTTTCTTACCAAAAAAAAAAAAAAAGAGTGGCAATAGTTATAGGGTTCAGATCTGAAAGCAATTATGTAACTGTTATGTTTGTACTATTAGTGAATTTTTATTGTGTAATTTATTTTGCCCTATTATGTTTCTCTTATGATGCTTTATTATGTTCTCAGCTCCCTCATCTCAGATGACTGTTTCCAAGGTCTGATTTTTAGGCCATCTTAATTAAGCATTTGTAATACTGCTTGCTTATTAAGCAGTAATACTGTTTATTGTTACTACTGATAACATTATACTCTCTACATGTTTTCAGTATTATATCTGTAAAGTTACTTTCCTTAAAACACCCATGTTTATTGCGTACTCTCACATTTACCCAGAAGAGATGTGTGTCATTCTGTAAGTGTAATATTGTGAACAAGGTTTTGTAGGTTGTCTAAAAAATACATTTTTACTCTTAATTTTTCCAAAGGCCCAAAAAGAACTATTAGATACCGAACTGGACCTTCACAAGAGGCTATCCTCAGGAGAAGACACAACAGAGTTACGGAAAAAACTCAGTCAGTTACAGGTTGAGGTGAGACTTAAGAGGAGTTACCCACTACATTTAACATCTCAAAAAATAGTTTTCCTAGATTTAGTCTGATAATGTGTTATATTCTGCTTTTTGTTGTTATTCAGGCTGCACGATTAGGTATTTTACCTGTGGGTCGAGGAAAGACCATGTCCTCTCAAGGTCGAGGAAGAGGCCGAGGCCGTGGAGGAAGAGGAAGGGGTTCACTAAATCACATGGTGGTGGACCACCGGCCTAAAGCACTAACAGTTGGGGGATTCATTGAGGAGGAGAAAGATGACTTACTTCAGCATTTTTCAGTAAGTTTTTAAAGTAATCAATGCCAACTCTAAAAGCATTGTATTTAGCATTTCCTTGCTGCCTTCTGTATAAATGTCAAATGTTTTATAGGTTAGAAAATTAAGTTGTAAAATAATGGGTATTAGCAAATTCCTATTAATATATTTGAAGGTCAAGAAGCAGCTCATGCTGTATTCCATAATACTTAACATAAATGCATTTGTAGCAACAAGTTATTCGAAAGCTATATTTGATTTTTGCTTTAGGGTTTATTACATGGTTTACCAGGTGTTTATAATCAATAAGTGAAAATAGTCTGTGTTGGAGACGAAATCCAAGGGAAGAATTTGTTAGGAGAAGAGTCATGTTTAGTTATATTCTGTATACAGTGGTGACCACTTAGTTTTAGACAAATCTGCAAATAGATATTTGCCACAGGTGAATGTTTTTATTATTTTGCACATAAACAGTATATTCTCTTTCTAACCACTCATTAATTCATTCAGTAAATATTTTTTGAGTGTTATTTGTGCTAGAGCATTTTCATACATGATCTCATGTAACCTTAAATAACTGTATAAAGTGCAGGTAGAAACCCATGTGTACAGATCAGAAAACTAAAGCTTAAAAAAGTCACCCAAGATCATACAGTTAATAAGTGGCAGGACCAAGGTAAAAGTACACAATTGACTGTTAACATCCAGGATGCCTATTCCTCAAACAACTTTTCTGAGAGAAAACATTTTCAGCCCTATTAAGTGTTAAAGATGGTGAGAGAAATCTTAAAGAGCAAGACTTCACTTCATAGTTTCTTATAAGTTTGATGCTCATTAATCCTGTTTCACCCTGGCTATTAGAGAATGGTGGGTTGTTATAAGATGTCCAGATTTGAGAGCCACCTGGGCTGCAGTCTGTTTACTCTTGAGCCAGTTTTTTCACTAGCCTGACTGTTATTTTCTTTTTTTGTAAAGTGGGAGATTGTCTTTAAGTGACTTCTTTGAGGAGTAAAGAAGATAATGTATGGAGGAGCATTGTACATGGGCAGGGTGTTCTTCTGGAGGCTGGGTGAATGTTGATTTTTGTCTCTCAGTGTTGAGTATATAACATTTGAATCTCCTTGCCAAAACTTGGGCATGGGCATTGAGACCCACTGCCAGCTCTGGTGAGGTGCATTAGATAATAATGTATAATAATATAAAGCAGAATTTTTATAAATTTGGCTCTGGAGAAAGTTTTAGTTACCAAAAGTAGGTAATTTTTTTAGGTAGGAAGCTGCATGCTCTACCCTGAGGGTTATATATAAAACTTTAAGTTTTATTCCAGAAGTCATGCTCAGATGGCTCTCTTTCCTTCTCATAAGTAGAGTCATTCTAGAGTATCTAATAATAACCAACTTTTTTTTTTTTTTTTTTTTTTTTTGCGGTACGCGGGCCTCTCACTGTTGTGGCCTCTCCCGTTGCGGAGCACAGGCTCCAGACGCGCAGGCTCAGCGGCCATGGCTCACGGGCCCAGCCGCTCCACGGCATGTGGGATCTTCCCGGACCGGGGCATGAACCCACATCCCCTGCATCGGCAGGTGGACTCTCAACCACTGCGCCACCAGGGAAGCCCCAATAACCAACTTTTATATACATGTATTTGTTAAGTCTGAAATACGGCACTTGGTTTGCGGAAAGGGGCATGTCCAGGCATTTGCGGAAGGAGCAAACAAAGCCAAGGCTGGTAAGGCAGCTTCAAGAATGAGACACTACCATTGTTTCGATGGTGTTTTGTAGTTTGTTTTTTGTTTTGATAGGGTGCTATCAGACAGTCTTGAGTGCTAGAAACACACTTACACTAGTAACAGATACTTGGGCAGTATAGCATGCTTTCTTTGAAAAAAATACAGAAATACATATGCTAAGACATTATTGAAAGTAGATTTAGCAAACATAGGGTAACTCTTCTTCAAGGTCTTTTATAATCCCACAAAGGCTAAAGTAAAATGTATATTTTCACTATTCTTTTACTGTCCTTAATGATTGTGAAAGGATCATGGATCAACCATATCTGTATGAAAAGGTGATGGATGGGTGTTAGTGAAGCTGTTCTAAACTGTGAGGACCTAATTCTAGAGTCCTTCAGTTTATTCTTTTTTTTTTTTTTTTTTTGCGGTACACGGGCCTCTCACTGTTGTGGCCTCTCCCGTTGTGGAGCACAGGCTCCGGACGTGCAGGCTCAGCGGCCATGGCTCACGGGCCCAGCCGCTCCACGGCATGTGGGATCTTCCCAGACCGGGGCTCGAACCTGTGTCTCCTGCATCGGCAGGTGGACTCTCAACCACTCCGCCACCAGGGAAGCCCTCTTCAGTTTATTCTTGTATTCATTAATCCAGCGGTCCCCAACCTTTTTAGCACCAGGGGCTGGTTTCATGGAAGACAGTTTTTCCGCGGACCAGAGGGGAGGGGGGAATGGTTTCAGGATGATTCAAGCCCATTACATTTATTGTGCACTTAATTTCTATTATTATTACATTGTAATATATAATGAAATAATTATACAGTTCACCGTAATGCAGAATCAGTGGGAGCCCTGAGCTCGTTTTCACGTGCCACTCACTGATAGGGTTTTGATGTGAGTCTGCAAGTAGTTGATTTATTATGGTCTCTGTGCAGTCAGACCTCTCTGCTAATGATAATCTGTATTTGCAGCCGCTCCCCAGCGCTAGCATCACCACCTCAGCTCCACTGCAGATCATCAGGCATTAGATTCTCACAAGGAGCGTGCAACCTAGATCCCTCACATACGCAGTTCGCAGTAGGGTTCATGCTCCTGTGAGAATCTAATGCCGCTGCTGATCTGACAGGAGGCAGAGCTCAGGTGGCAATGCAAGCAATGGGGAGTGGCTGTAAATACAGATGAAGCCTCACTTGCTCACCTGCCACTCACCTCCTGCTGTGTGGCCTGGGGGTTGAGGACCCCTGCATTAATCCACTTTTAAGAATTTATCATACAGAAATTATACAAACGATTCTGCAAACTGTAAGTGTGCTCAGTGTAGCACTCTCTATAATAGTGAAAATGAGAACTATCTAAACGCTCAACAGTACTTTGCTGCAATTAGAAACATGTTTTTAAAGAATAATGACGTAAGAAAATTCTCAGGATTGTCTTTTAGGTTAAGGAAAGGTGGGATAGGAGAGTATACATAAACGTGGAGTGGAACTGCTTTAAATTGTTAGTTCTGGGTGGGAGAATTCAAGTTAGTTTTAATTTTTTTTTCCCTTCTAGGCTCTTCTCTGTTTTCTGTGCTTTCCAAAGGAACATATCTTATTTTTAAAATCAGACTTTTTAACTTCACATTCATTTTTAAGATGAAGCACCAGCATTTTTATACTGTATATGTTAAAACCAAATTTGAGGATATGTGTTAATCTTGGGCTTATATCCCAGATATGTACATGAAAAATATGAGTAAATTTAAAAATTGTTGACCTTTGAGCAGCATGGGTTTGAACTGTGCTGGTCCACTTGTACACAGGTTTTTTTCAATAATAAGGCTGGCAGTAAGTTATTACTAAGATTTTTGACCGTGTGGAGGGTTAGCACCCCTAATCCCTGTGTTGTTCAAGGGTCAACTATATACACAAATTTAAAACCCAGAAAATGTTTATATACAATGGAAGTTATCTATAACAACATAAAACATGTATAATAATATATAAATATTTTAATAGTATATATCACTAGTCAGACTTTTTCTAGTAAAGAACCAGATAGTAAACATGTTAGGCTTTTGCAGATTTCGTACAGTCTCTGTCACATTTTCTCCTTTTCCTCCTCTCTCTAAACCTGTCGTTCCCTCTTCCTCTTCCTTCTTCTTTTTCCTTTTCTTCTTTTAATAATTTTTTATAAATGTAAAAATAATTCATAGCTCACAGGCCACCAAAAACAAGGTGCTGGGCCATGTTTGGCCTGAAGTTTGTAGTTTGCAGACCCCTGGTATATATTATTGTATTACTTTATATATTAAATATTTAAGTTAAAAAATGGGAAATATGGGACTTCCCTGGTGGCAGAGTGGTTGGGACTCCACGCTCCGAATGCAGGGGGCCCGGGTTCGATCCCTGGTCAGGGAACTAGATCCCACATGCATGTCGCAACTAAGAGCTCGCATGCCACAACTAAGGAGCCCACCTGCTGCAACTAAGGAGCTGGCGAGCCTCAACTAAGGAGCGTGTCTGCTGCAACTAAGACCCGGTGCAACCAAATAAATAAAATTTTTTTAAGGGAAATAATATCATGTAATATATAAATAGAATTTTGTATATTTTAAAGATAAAATCAGTGAGTCCCAAAAGAACTTTTTTAAAGAAAGAATCCTTATTTATATATCTTTCATTTGACAGAGTTAGGAGGGTATCAAAGACCTTCATGAAGAATTTCCTTTAAGTATTTTAATATTAAAGTTTAGGTAAAAGCTGAAAATTCTAAGTCATAGAGCCTTGCTTAAGGGCACAGATAGGATGAGAGCTTAGGGTGCTTTCCTTCACTCCTGGGTAAAGAGAGGTTCAGCTAATTTCAACAGGAAAGTTATTTATACTGAATGTTTGGAATACTTGAACTGTACTTCGGCATTATTTCAATAGTATGCATCATTTAACTACAAAGATTTTGAGCTATGGTAGTGTGGTTTAGAGTTGTACTCAGTAATAATAGAGTGGAAGTTGATTTTTTAATTTTATTCTTCCTGATTATGAAAACAGTAAATGCTTCTCAGGATGCATTTAGCTGCAAGTAACAGATAAATAACTTGGAAAATATGGATATTTTCTTTTTTTTCAAGAAGTCTAAAGGTAGGGAGGTTTTAGGATTGATTATTTAAGAAACTCAGCTACACAGGTTCTTTTCATGTTTCTCCTCTACTATCCTAGTGTGCTGGCTTTCTTCCTTAGGTCTTTTTCTTCATGGTGTCAGTCAGGATGGCTAGTTAGGGTGTTTCCTGCTTTTTCACTGTTATGGACAATGTTATATACATCTTACTGGATTTGGCGTTCTTGAGTGAAATAATTTGTTATGTGGACAGTCCTGTGCACTGCAGGACCTTTAGCACCTCTGGCTCTCACCTACTAAATACTAGTAAGTGCTCTTCAGTCAGCGTGACCACCAAAATGCGCTCTAGAGTAACATTATCATCTCCCACCGAGAACCACTGCCCTAGGTTAGTTCGTAGGAGCAAGATGGCTGGATCGAAGGCATGTGTATGTGTATTTAAAATTTTGGTACAGCTTGCCAGATAACCCTCCAGGAATGTTGTGCTAATTTAAACTTGTAGTGACATTGGGTGAGAGCACCTGTTTGCCCATATTCTCAATAGCACTTAAGTTTTGTTTTTTCATCTTTGCCAGTCAGGGGATTGATGAATCATGACTGGCACAGATTTGGCATCAGTTTCTGATCTGGGAAAATGGCTGTGTAGGTGAATTTCTCTCTGCGTAACTTCTACCTCTAAGGTTCTACACGCTTCTAAGTTACTGCATATAATTTTTTATTGATGCTATGTAATTGATTTGCCCATATTCACACATATATTCATATATGTTAATAATTGATTTATTTTGGGGGGCAACACATGTATACAGTCAAAAAGAAAAGTATGTACAATGAAAAGTAAGATTTCCTGGACTTCTCTGGCGGTCCAGTGGTTAAGAGTCCATGCTTCCAATGCAGGGGGCACAGGTTTGATCCCTGGTCAGTAAGCTAAGATCCCGCATGCCGCGTGGTGTGGCCAAAAGAAAAAGAAAAGGAAAGAAAAATAAGATTTCTTTCTACCTCCAGTCATTCAGTTCCACTCCCCATAGGCAATTACTGTTAATTGTGCATATGGTGTTGCTTTGTTTTTAATGGCTGCATGGTGATTTATTGTATAGATGTACTGTACTAGATTTAATTAGTCCTGTATTGATGGACATCTAACTTTTCTCCAATATTTCATTATTTCAAGCCATGATATAGATATGCGTGTGAGAGAATATATATGTGTGTGTAGAAAAATTAGATATTTTGATAGGTATATGAGGCAAGTCCTAAATTTTTTGAAGTATTTTTAATTTAAAAAATTAATACATGCAAAGGGTTAAAATTTGGTTAATAAAAAGTAAAAATCTCACCTCTTAATCTTGGCCTGCTCTTACAAGGTAGTTATTATTCTTGGATATTTTTATAGAAAAAAATTACGAATATAAGAATACATATATTAAGTCTCTCATCAAAAAAATTTTACCGGGGGCTTCCCTGGTGGCGCAGTGGTTGGGAGTCTGCCTGCCGGTGCAGGGGATGCGGGTTCGTGCCCCGGTCCGGGAGGATCCCACATGCCGTGGAGCGGCTGGGCCCGTGAGCCATGGCCGCCGCTGGGCCTGTGCGTCCGGAGCCTGTGCTCCGCAAGGGGAGAGGCCACAACAGTGAGAGGCCCGCGAACCACAAAAAGAAAAAAAAAAATTTTACCGGGGCTTCCCTGGTGGTGCAGTGGTTGAGAATCTGCCTGCTAATGCAGGGGACACGGGTTTGAACCCTGGTCTGGGAAGATCCCACATGCCACGAAGCACCTAGGCCCGTGAGCCACAACTACTGAGCCTGTGCGTCTGGAGCCTGTGCCCCGCAACAATAGAGGCCGCGATAGTGAAAGGCCCGCGCACCGCGATGAAGAGTGGCCCCTGCTTTCCGCAACTAGAGAAAGCCCTCACACAGAAACGAAGACCCAACACAGCCAAAAATAAATAAATAAATAAATAAATAAATAAATAAATAAATAAATAAATAAATAAATTTAAAAAAAATTTACCAAAATGGGATCATTTATAAATACAGAGGTGCATTCTAAACATTGCTTTTTTTAACATAAATATCTTGGCTAATTGGTATTTTCTTGAAATTTTGAAGATAATACTCAACTTAAAATGTTTATTGAAACAAACTATACCAATAAGAAATGTATAGTTAAGTGATTTATCAGAAGGTACCATATTACCTGCCCCTCAGGTCAAGAAATAGAACATTCCCAGCACCCCAAAAGTCTCCTTCTGCCCCCTTCCAGTCACTATCTTCTCTCCTCAGAAAAAGTCTAGCCTCACTTTATTATAATCACCTCCTTGCTTTCTTTATACAGTTGATTCTCATTATTCGTGGATACTGCATTGCACATTCACCTACCCACTAAAATTTATTACAGCCTCAAAATCAATACCTGAAGTGCTTCTGTGGTCATTTTCAGACATGTGCAGAACTGTGAAAAATTTGAGTTGACCAGTGCACAAGTTCCCAACGGAGGTCAAATGAGGTGATGTTCTGCCTTCTCGTCTCAGCTCTCATCTTGTAAACAAGTCTTTTTTGCAGTCTATTTAGTGCCATATTTCTCTCATTTTTTGTGCTTTTCATTGGTGATTTCACTGTTTATAATGGCTTCCAAGTATAGTTCTGAAGTGCTGTGTAAGTGTTCAGTAAGGTAGTGATGTGCCTTATGGTGAAGATGTGTGTTAGAGATAAGCCTTGTTCAGGCATGAGTTGTCATGCTTTGGGCCATGAGTTCAATGTTAATGAATCAACAGTATATATTAAATAATGTCCTTAAACATAAAACAAGATTACGTATTGATCAGTGGACAAAAATGTTTTGACCAGAGGCTCATAGGAACCTAACCCTCTCTTTCCCCTAGGAACAATGGTTCAGTGTTTGCTAATTCAGTGCTTGGGTGAACTTCATGTGACTACTGCAAATAACGAGAATCAACTGTATTTTTATCACCTAAATGTGTATTCCTAAATGTTATAGTATTATTTTGCCTATTTAAGAAAATTTATATGTATGGAACCACTGTATATTCTGTTGTGTCGACTTTTTTTTTTTCTTAACATTCTGTTTGTGAGATTCATTCATGTTATTACATGTAACAGTAGTTTGCTATTTTTACTGCTGTATAATTTTCATTGTATATATATACCACAATTTATTTTTCCATTCTCCTATTGATAGGTATTTGGGTTATTTCCAGTTCATTTTTATGAACAGTGTTGCTATGAACATTGTTTTAAATGCCTTTTCATATATACATGTACATTTCTGTTGGACATACATGGACTTGTTGAGTGAACTGCATCAGTTTTATTTGTTTAGATTCCCACCAGTGGTGTGTGAGAGTTCCTGACTTGGTATTATTAGAATACATCTTTATTCTATTTATTAATCTTATTTGTTACAAGTTAGGTAGTGGGAGTTTTATATTCTTAGTTCCTGACTGCATACCAATTAAATTTCTCCTTCTTCCTTCAGTAATATATATGCAATACATCTAATGCCTTAAAATTTCTTTTGGAAGATAGAACTGCTACCCGCTTTGGAAAGCAACCCAGTTAATATAGGTTAAAATTTTTTATATTGCTTTTTCTTGCTAATAAAAGTAATATAACTTTACTTAAAAATTCAGATAACAAAGTCTAAGGACCTAATGTATAACATGGTGACCATAGTTGACAACACTGTATTATATAATTGAAATTTGCTAGGAGAGTAGAACTTAAATGTTCTAATAACCCCCCCTCCCCTGCCCCCCCAAAAGGGTAATAAATACGTGAGGTATGCATGTGTTAACTCGATGGGGTATCCTTTCACAGTGTATCAAATCGTCACATTGCACACTTTAAATATCTTACAGTTTTATTTGTCAGTTACACTTCAGTAAAGCTGGAAAGAATTTAAATAATATAGAAATGAACAAAATACTGAAGGAATCTCTATAATTGGGCTGTATGTTAAAGGATACAGTAAGGGCAAGGGATGTCTGTTACGCAAATTACCTGTTTTTTCTTTCCCCAAGGTTTATTGAGATATAATTGAAATACAACATTGTATTAGTTTAAGATGTGCAACATGATTCAGTGTACATATGGCATTGTGATTACTAAAATAAGTTTAGTTAAAATCCATCACCACACATAGTTAAAAAATTTTTTTCCTTGTGATGAGAACTTTTAACGTCCACTCACTTAGTAACTACCTGATTTTGAAAAGATGGTAAATGTATATTTGGGTTAGGGCCATTTTGATATGTCATTTTAGTTTATCCCATGAGTCAAAATGTTTGGTGTCAGGTTATAAACATTTAACACCTACAAGGGATAATAGGAGTTTTTCCTTAAATCACAGGCTGTGATATCAGCAGAGACAGTAATTGTTGACTGGTATGCATCTGGCCTAATGTACATTCTTGCCATGCAGTGATCTGAGTGTTCTATGGAAATATTTTGCAAATGTTTCATGAAGTTTATCAATATTTTTCCTAGAAAAGCTAGGGTGAAACCCCAAATTTAAAAGAGCCCCTTCTATTACATATTTTAGGACTGAACCAAGAATTGGGGATATTCTACAACCCAGATCTGTTGATAGGAAAGCTGTAGGAATGATTAAGCTTTCACTTTCATGAAACTTTGGGTCTCTGTTCTTTTGTCTCTGTTGCTTTGTCCTTAAAATTAAACTTTTGGTTTCTCTTACTGAAATTTGCTGGGGAGGAAAAAAATGTTTAGACAGTAGTAACAAGAAATACATTTGAAACTGCGTAGTTTTACCCTGAGATAGGATAGTAGGTGTTTAATGGGATGCGTAGATGAGCTGCAGAGTATTTCTCATTGTTATATAGCATTTCAGGAAAAGAAGTGGGAATAGTTTTAACAGATATAGATGGGGATATAAGAGATGTCATGAGATGAATAGATAATTTTTAAATTACTTATATTTGTAAGGTTTTACTCCAAATATGTAGATTATCAAAGCCAAAGGCCAGTAATCATATTAAGACAGTATTTGTTGTCCTCATCATGACTTTTCTAAGTAGAATGACTATATAATTTATCATCCAAACCAAGACAGATCTTAAAATTTATGTGACATCAACATTAATCATGGACTGTCCTGGGAAAACCAAACATGTGGTCTTCTAATTAAAAAGAACTTCACTTTTTCTAGCTCTCATTGGAGATTATTTGTAGATCCATTTTAACAGATTTTTTTTCCCTCAAGTCATTAAACTTTTAATAGCACACAATTTGAAGAAATCATTAGTAAATGTGAGTACAAACTTTTGTGTTCTTCTAAAATCTATTTTAGCCTGCAAACCAAGGGTCAAAATTCAAAGACCGTCGGCTACAAATATCCTGGCACAAGGCCAAGGTGCCTTCTGTATCCACTGAGACTGAGGAAGAAGAAGTCAAGGAGGAGGTAAATTTAACGATTGAAAATAAGAGTTGAATTAGATTGTTTTCCAGTTATATGCTTTTCTTAACATTAAGTAATATAAATTTAAAAATAAATATTGAGTTTTTTCATGCATGTAATTAATTAAGACTAGTCTAGAAGTTTATTAAAGAATCAGATTAGGTGCAGAAATAAAAAAGCTCTTTGGGGGGTTATTTTCTGGTGTAAGAGAGACTGTACTTTTTTAAATTTGCATTTATTTTGGCTTTATTGGGGCTCTGGATGTTTTTATTTTGGTAAATGAAGACGAATTAAGTGAACAAATTAAATTTTATCTGATTGTTCTAGTTTTCACTTATTCAAGTTCCATAAGTAATACATTTGAGTTTCTTATTTTCTTTCTACGTATAGTTGGTTAAAATGAGAGTGTAAAGAAGATGGACGTAAGAGGGAAGCATAGCAAAACCAAGGACTTAAATAATACAAGTACTAACCAGCTTCTTAAAACATGAGAATTAGGGCTTCCCTGGTGGCGCAGTGGTTGAGAGTCTGCCTGCCGATGCAGGGGACACGGGTTCGTGCCCCGGTCCGGGAAGATCCCACATGCTGCGGAGCAGCTAGGCCCGTGAGCCATGGCCACTGAGCCTGCGCGTCCGGAGCCTCTGCTCCGCAACGAGAGAGGCCACAACAGTGAGAGACCTGCGTACCGCAAAAAAAAAAAAAAAAAAAAAAGAGAATTAATATTGCTTTTTTACTGCAGTATTTCTATTAGTTTATTAAAATGGACACTTAGGCAGCATTGCAAGTTATTCCTCATTCATCGTAATTTTGGTTTTAAAAGATAGCGAGCATTTATGCCTGATCAAGAGTCTTCCTGACCAAGTGGGTAATTTTACATAACAAAAGCAGAAACATTTCCCTTGTTTAAAAAAGAAAGAAAAGAAAAATCTTGGTATTTAGGGAAAGTTTGTAGATACTTTTACTTTGTGTAAGATTTTAGATTTTTATGTAAGATTTGGAGTGTCAGTGTCATAGGGAAGGTATTATATTCGTCCCTGACAATCGGATATTAGAGGAAAAGTTTAGACGTTCAAATGGTTATTTATTTTCCTCACTTTTAAGATAATAGAATAAAATTAACTTTATCAAAAACATGTTTCATAGATATCCTCCTCCCCCCACTAAATGTTCATATGTTATTTACTTTATTTTTCTGATGATATTAGAATGGAAATCTTCTCACTAGCAAGATTAGCAGGGGAGAAGAATATCTATATCTATATATATATATAGATATATATATATTTTTTTTTTAATGTTTTGGGGGTTTTTTGCCCCAAAAGATACTTTGCGTCACTTGTAAATCCAGCCTGGGCTTTGTATACTAGTCTGTTTGTCCTTTGGCCTTAAAAGCACTTTACTTAACTTTCTTGTGCCACTGAGCAGATTTTACCCTCTCTTTTCTTCAGGAAACAGAAACGTCAGATTTGTTTTTGCATGATGACGACGATGAGGATGAAGATGAATATGAGTCTCGTTCATGGCGAAGATGAAATCTGATGCGAGCTGTATAATTTTTAGGAATATTGTTTAGAAGAACAACTTTTAAAAATTATTTAAAGAAGTCAATGAGCCAAAAAAATTGTTTTTGTTTTTATTTTCAACACAGTAGGTTTAAGGACAGCAAGTTTGCTATTTAATTACATCTCATAACTGTTCATAATATTAAAGCACCAAAGGCCTAGTGACTTTTACACAGTTGTGAAGATCCACAGGAATGACTTGGATAATCTCTAGAGCCTTATTTTTCCACACCACTTGTTTTTGTTGCTATTGGTGTTGGATCGTGTTGTAAATGACAGGGTGTTCAGAAATTTTATTTTGGATTATAATCTGCTGGTAAAGTTTCATTACATGTAAAAATCGCCTGGAATCTCTTATCTCTTAGCTATTATGGATGGGTTGTCAGATAGTAGGAGATATTTGTAATTAAAATACCCTTTTGCTTTCAAGAGTTGTCTTGGAAGAAAAGTAAATTTAATTTTATTGAGGAGGAGCCCAATTTGTATTCAATCTGAATTTCGGGGGGATTTAATATGCAGCAGTAAGTAATATTTTAGTGTAAATCGTAACTGTTCTTCAATGCTATAAGGCAATGGTAGCTAGCTCTGTGGGATTTCCATTCTGTCATCATATTAACTCTCCTGGACTTCTGCCACTGATTTTTAGTTTGCTTTGAAATTACTGAGCACTGGTTCAGTTGGTCCTTTTTTTTCCCTTTCTTTTTTTTTAACATTCTCAGAATACAAAAGGCTTTCACCTGTTGCCCCTTTCTCGTCCCCATTTTCTTTCTCCTGCCTTTTTATTAATAGTCTGACTTACCCATTATTGAGATAAGTGATTCTTTTGGGCCACCAAAAGTCAGTCCCCAATAAAAAGTTTAAACCAGCACCTTGATAAACAAGTGATTTTTTTTTTTTTTTCGGTACACGGGCCTCTCACTGTTGTGGCCCCTCCCGTTGTGGAGCACAGGCTCCGGACGCGCAGGCTCAGCGGCCATGGCTCATGGGCCCAGCCGCTCCGCGGCACGTGGGATCTTCCCGGACCGGGGCACGAGCCCGTGTCCCCTGCATTGGCAGACGGACTCTCAACTGCGCCACCAGGGAAGCCCAACAAGTGATATTTTGATGAGAATAATGGAAGGATTTGTGGGGAGAGAGAGTCACCAGCTTTTTTTTTTTTTTTTAAAGCTTCACTTTAGTTAATAGTTATGCAGAAGGGTTTGAAAGTGTGTGAAATTCTTTCCCTAAATTTAAACCATGATGGTGAGGTGACTGGGGATAGGTTGGGGGTGGGATGGGGTAGGGGGATGGGTATGCTAGTAATAAATCGGAGTCATAACTTGACTTTGTTCAGATGACCTTATATTTTCATAATTTTGTAGCTTGTTGCTATCCATGAACATAGGCATCCTTCAGTAGACGGTTTCCTTCACTGTGTGCATTTTTACTGTACACTGTACAGAGTATCTTTTAAGTAAAATATATCTGTAAATTTATGTCCTTGTGTTCTGAATGTTAGATGGAAAAGCAGAGGAGCAACACTACACTGTATTGACCCCTGGGGAAATAAAATGATTAATGTACATAGGATGTTACTTTTTCAAGGATATACACAGCTATGTTTTTATAGTACGTGTGGTGTGAAAATTTGAAACCTGCTGTTGGCTTCAGAAGGTTCTTGGTGATCACTATGTCAAGGATTTTGTTTCCTGAGGTGAAGACTGTTTCTCAAAATAGAAACTATTCACTAAGAAATTTAAAACCATCAGGACTCTAGATTTACTTGGCTACAAGAAGTTAAATCCCATGTTCTGACTATCTTTTCTCTTCTACATGTTTTCCTGGAATGATGTGTCACACCAGGATCATTTTTAAGTTTTCATGTAATTTTCCCTTCATAATAATAAGGACTTCCTCTTTCTAGGTTATAGTTATATTTCTGATAACACAAAGCTAAAATAAGCTTATAAAAGAAGGAAAACATTACAGTGGAGTAGAATAAGCAATCTTGCTTCTTCCTCCTCCGTCATCTCTAATGAAATTTTCCTGATGTCTGTGGCTCAGTCGGTATATATTTTGAAAGATTCATTGTGGTGAATATTTTGAGTCCTGACAGTTTAAACGTGATAGAGGGAACAAAGGATTTATATATTTTTTGTACAAAGTTTTTTCTTAAACTGTATAATTTTGTAAATAATTTGTTTGGTTTTTTTGTGTACTAAAACTACCAGCGTATAGATTTCAATAAGAATTGTTGTATTTTTGTATTTGGAAACTGAAAATTACATTAAATTAACGGAGCTGTAAGGAAATTTTCAGTAGACTGACAATTCAGCAGAGTGAGATTCCTTTTCATATGATTTTTTAACCTAAAATTGACATCTTATTACACTCTCAGTACAGAGAGAGCTGAGGATTTGTTTGACCTTTTTAGTTCTTGGGGGAGAGGGGGGTGAAAGAGAAGGATGTTAAAGTGAAGAACAGCTAGACACTTTTTCGAGTAAGTTTTGAGGACCTTTATATAAAACTTAGTTTTCGATACACCTAAAATACTTCATAAACGTCTTTTCTAAGACTTCTAAAACATGTTTGACTCTCAAAAATGTATTCAAAATACGCATTAAATATAATATTAGAAAATTTAAGTTAAGGTTAGCATAAACTAGTTAAATGTATATATTTTTTCCTTTAGGACGGAGATCCCCAAGCATTAGAATTTCTCTTAAAAGCGAGTAACTATGACTTGTTTTCTTGGCATCTTCACTTACAGAAATAACATATACCATCTGAGGCAAATTCTGTTCTTTTTAATGTGTATGACATCTTTCTAAGTAGCCGTTGAGCAATAACAACCACCAGCCTGGCTCGGTCATCTTGGTTTACTAGTGGATTGCTGCCCAGGCTTAAGAGGTAAATCCCCGGGGAATGCAGAATTTCCCTCAATTTCTTCATGCTGTAACATTGAGAAAACATGATCAGTAGCTAAGGTGATAAATTGGAAAGCGTTTTGTTAGGGTGAAAAGAAGAGGTCCATGGTGATGGATCATGATTTCAAAAAAAAAAAAAAAAATCATGTGAAAAGGAATAGCGGTTCCTCTTGATGTATAGTATGCCTGTATTATAGTTTTTACAAAATTGTGAACTTGTGTAATAGTATAATAGGAGATATTGTTGAATTTCTAACTGTTTATACATTTAAATTCATATATGTAACGTTTGTTTTATCGATTACAATCTGAATTTCTAAGAAGCATGTTGACTTTTGCAATAAAGATGCAATATGGAATGGTTCACAATTGGAAAAAAAAGATAAAAGTGTTACAAATTTAAAAGATTTGGAAAATTTATGAACCATTCCAAAAATTATAACAATCACCAAAAGAGCTGTAATTCTGGCTTGTTCTGGAAAGAAAGAAAATGTATGTGTATGCTTGCTTGAGTGAGAATGAATGAGTGATGGATATGTATGTGTGTTTTATGTTGGGTTCATGTACATGAGAGAATGCCACTCAATATGAATTTGGGTACCAAAGTCACTGGCTATTAAATATTCAGTAGAATCACTCCTTTGACAGAGTGGTCTTGAAAATGAAAGAGAAGGGCATTAAAGTGTTAACTTATAAGTAACCTTTAACAGCCATATTTCTTTGTTCGTGGATGGATCTTGGTATCCCAGATAAAAAGTGCAAACAATTTTATAAAAGCAATTATTTTAATATTATCTTGAGGATATTCAAGATGCCTGCAAACAATAGGAAGGACATTTTCCTTAAGCACAATAGAGAGAAGGGAAAGAAACCTTGAAGAGATGATCTAAAGATATGACAGTTCTAATTGTGATGGATATTTGTGAGGAATAACAAGAGAAAGAAGTGATCTTACCCAAAAGGACTATGTGGTGATGGGAAAAGGAAGTATATATCACTTGGGCTCCTATTTTCTTGTTTTAAAAACTGCTTTTCTTATAAAATTCCCCTCCGAATGTTTATGCATTGTCCAAGAAGAGTCGTTCTTTAAATCTCAGCTTATACAGGAAAATAATAAAGAATGGGAGTAAATTTCATTTTCATTCTTTTCAAATAAACAGAAGTTTTATTCATATTTTGTGAATTAAGTAAATGGCAAATAAGCTGTGTGACCATTTGTTTTGAATAGATGATAATTTATCCAATAGATGTTTATCATAAACATTAGTCTAGGGCTTTTGGTGGGGGAGCCAGCATAATTTTGAACATAATTACATTTGTTTAATAGTAACAAATAGTACTAAAATGAGCTCTCATTAAAGAAATTATTGGTTTTATGTGGGGTTTTTTTTACTGCTTTTGATGTAAATTATTCTATAGCCAAGGATAAATTTTGAATCACAAGCCCCAGTTTACTGTCTAGGCTGGATCTAATTATGTTCCAGTAAACATAAGACATGAGTGAGTATGTCAACCTGCAGGACCATTTTAGATTAGAGAGTCAGGATTGCTTTAAACAAGTGGACCAACATTTTGCAAGTCAAACCTGCCCCATTTGGCGTCATTTTTAGTCTCAAAGATCTACTTGAGGGGCCAACCAACACTGACTCAAAAAAAGGCTATACACTGCTAATCCATGTATTACGAATCACCTTCATTTATGCTAAATCCATTTATTGCCAAGTGATCTCCTTTCTACAGGATCATCTACCATTTGGCCTCTTACCTGGTTCTGCAGTCGACCTTAGGTTAACTAAACCATCCCAAGCATTCTGAGATAGGCGACTTGATACAGGTGAAATTAAGGTCAGAATAGTGTTTGATAATTGTTTGCAGGATATTTGTGGTTTGAGTCTACTCTTAGACTTCTGCAAACAGATTTTTATTTTTTTTGGTTGTGGTTAGGAAGCGTGATAAACACTTTTTCTTTATGTTATATTTTTCCTTTTATGAAAGGTGAGCAAGGGAAGAAGTTCCTAATCTAATAGCCTATTAGTTTGTTTTCAATGAAAGTCTGTATTTCCTACATCACTGCAGTTTTTCTAACCACTTTATAGAGTTCTTTTTTGTTCTTAGTCCACACTGCATGGCACGCAGGATCTTAGTTCCCCGACCAGGGTTGGAACCCGTGCCCCCTGCATTGGGAGTGTGGAGTCTTAACCACTGGACTGCCACGGAAGTCCCCATAGAGTTCTATTACTTTGATAGAGTGATCCATTAGTTCTTAAAACATTTGAGTTGGGGTAATGGTTAGTGCTTGATCAGAATTTTTGTTCTTTACTCGAATCTTTGTTGGGGAGTAGGATTATAGAAATAAGCCTTTTAGTTGCCTAGCCATGTTTCTGTTGACTGAGTTTTCAACACTGCTTCGTAAGCACTTCATAAAAGTGAATGTCTTTTTAACAGTTTTCTAAAGTCCTTGTGATTCTATCTCTTCTTAGTTTGCCCCCAGACAGCTTCTTTTGTGAGATACTGATATATTTCTCTCAATTTGAAATGAAATTGGATAATAAGGGCTAACGTAGACCTTGCCAAATAAATGCGGTTTTTGAGGATGATTTGGCTTCAAGATTGAGGCTGCTCACATGTTTACTTTGAGTTCTTAGACCAAAGGCTGCCGATTTATCTGTGTAAGCTTCTGATCCTGTGTAAACTATCTAGTGCTAGTTCCTGAACCAGCCTCCAACAAAGGGTTATTTACTGTAGAATTCAAGATTTTAACATTTAAAGCCTGTAGGGGGCTCCAGAAGGCAAAATTTAGTGGGCCTTAGAGCAGTGACTGAATCTTTTTTTCACAGCAACTCAACAGTGAAAAACACATTTTGCACTGTGACCCAGTATATACGTACACACAAACCAAACAAAAGTTTACCAGACAATGCTTACCCTTACAACCCAGTATGCACCTGATATTTTATTCTTGTTAGGACCCACTACTTGGCTTTCAAAATTGCAGTTTGGAAAACACTAACTTATTGAGTTTCAGGGTGAATTGCATTTTTAAATCCCTCTTCCTGTGACATTGTCAATACTATTTTGAGTATAAAATGATAAAATTTTATCTTCTGTGCTTTGCTTGGAAAAGTAGTCTGGGGCCTGAAGTTGACCTTTAGTCTAAAATTAAAGGTGAAAATAATGTATACATCAATCTCTTTATTGATTACTTGATGCTCTTGAGCATGAAGTTATTTTATAGTTTTTAATTTTGAAAATAGACAACTGTGAGTGACTTTTTAAACTTGCCTGTAGTTTTATATTTTTGTCATTATTTGCCCTGGGGAGGGAGTGGAATGCTAGAATATTGGTGCTACTTTTTATGAAATCTAAGGCACTTTGCAGGAATTATTTTTAAAAAAAGAAAAAAAAAACTGCCCACGAAGTCCATACAGCTACAAATACTTAGTGTCTGTGAATCAAGAAAAGATTATTTGGCTTTGAATTTAATTTTGCATTTAGAGTTCACCTTAGCTATCAACGATTCAAAACAAACCAGGTTTGATATCTCTGAGAAAATTGTACATATTCCAAAACTGTTCCATTGAATTTCACCCTTTTAAAACATATTCTCCCATAGGTTGATAAGAAATAGGAGATATTGATAAACTCATATAAAAAATAATTACTTAGTCCTTGCCACTTTTTAAAATCTTGGGCAAGTGTGTCATTTGTGTATTTACATGTCTGAGCTTTTCTAGTTTCTAAAATGTAAAGAGAAAGATTAAGAACATGTCAGTGAGAAGGTTGCCATATTTTCAGAAATCCATAGAAGAAAACTATTGTCTGCAAAATAATGAAATCAACACTGATCATGGAAATACGTTGTTTGTACATTCCAGTATTTCTATCCTCTTGTCCATGTACATTCCTTTTCGGATTCCTCAAGCAATAAAACTTGACTTTCCTCTAATACCATGGTGACAAGTAAATATTTTTAATTAAATTGGTTGATAGTTTTAAGCTATTCACTTTTGTGAATTCAGTTCAGTACAAGTATTGAATGGAGACTGTGAACCAGATAATGGCTCAGTAGTTTGCCTGCATTCTGCTTGCAGCCTTTTGAAGAAGGTGCTCCCTGTTCGGCTTTGAAAACTGAGTTTAGAAGAGATTAAGTGGCTTCTCAGAGGTCACACAGCCTGTAGTGGTGGCACCAGGATTTGAACATGGGTCTGACTCCTGCGCTCATGTGCTTAACCTCTGTGCCCTGCTGCTTCTAATAAAATGGGATATTGCAAGTCTGTAGAATGTCACTGGTCTTTTTTACTAGTGTCTGTCAAACACTGCCATTCTGGCTCCATCTATCTCATCTGCCCTGGATTGGAACCAGGCTCCCTTGGGGAGTGATACTTTAGGTAGCATATTGGAAACCACAGAACATAGCGTTTATAGATGCTAATTTGTGGGGAAGCATTTTAAAGTAATATTTTTTTGTGACCTCCATAATGTACAGCCAGCCAATTTGATACCTTTGACAATAATTTGGCTGTATCATAACCTATGTTTATTTTATGTTCAATTTTATCTTAAATATTTTTCCTGTGGCAAACAGAATTATGATAATCTTGCAGTATTTCTGCCTTGCTTCTTTGTGTTTTTCAATATTTCTGGTGACTTCTTTCTTTTAACCTTGGCGTTAAAAAAATCATGTTGTACATAAATAAGTTTACATGCTTTAATTTAATGATGTTTTCATATAGTATACTGAATTTTCTAGGCAGAAAGTGCTGAGAAAAGCAGTGTTTGTTCACAGTTATATTTATGCCATAGATTTTTTTTAAAGAATATATTCTCAGTGAATAAAACTGATGTTCATGTCATTGTTCTGCTGTTTATAGAGTTACTTGATTTTTTTACATGTTCAGATTTCTTATTTTAGTAATGTCATTCTGAATCCTTGTGGATTTCTAATTTTAGCTATTTTGGCAACTATGAGATGTTTATTGACTACTAATGATATGGTAATAATTGTCATCTGCAAAAAGGAAAAGATGTTAGCACCCTTGGGAGAAAGGGGGCTTTTTATTCTTTGACAGCCCATGAGAAAAGTAGGCATGTTCTAATAGATTCAACAGAAAAAGTTTTTTATTCTTGACAAATTTAGCAGCCATTGGGAATATTTCCAGGATGGGAACTGTATCAGGGAAATTGCTGAGACAAAAGAGAATGATATAACATTCTGCTGGTAACAGTACAAGTTTTTAGAAAGGTGTTTCCCCCCAAATTTTGGATTATGTCATTAAAAAAAAATCTCACTGTTGTCAAATGCTAAAAAAGCATACGTACTCTTTTTAAAGCATTATCAACATATTTTGCTTTGAAATATCAAAGATGGGGAACAATTTTATACATAGAACTTAATTTCTTAGAATTTTTTTTTTATCTTTTGAAAAATTTCTACCAAAAACTTTAAGGCACTTCTCTCCCTGTGATTTATTTAAATCTTAATAAATTATACATTTCTGCACTTTAGCCATTCATGTGAAAATTATTTGGAGTCATTGCAATAGAATGGTGCTGTGTGGTCTCCTGAGGCCCCAAGTATGTCAAAGAAGTTTCATCCACTCTTAGTTTTACATTTTTCAGTGACTATTATTGATAAAGTAAATAAAGCTGGACAAAAGTCTTTAAAGATTGAAGTAAATGATTCAAATCTGTGTAGAAGTGAAGACTTATTTATGTAAGGATTCTATGTTTATGACTAGCTTTTGTGCTTAGCTCCTAGTGTTTTTGGAAAGCTATCTATGAGTTGTAGGCACCTATTAATTTCTCAGAAATGGCTGTATCTAGGAAAACAATAAAAACAAAAAACAAAGAACCCAACTGGTATGATCAGACATGTTCAGAAAACTTTGAACATTGTCTGTAAAAACAGTTCACAGTGTATTTTGTCTCTCCTGTTTTACAAACCAGGAGGATTGCCTTTTTATTCATTTTGAGGTTTCCATGATCATCACTGGCTGTAGCTTGATGCTTCATAGACAGGGTGGAAGAACTGGTTACAGTAGAGAGTTTCACTTGTTTTTCTTTCTTTGTGGCCTACGTGAATCAGAATCCAAAGAAAATTTGCACACTTAAAATAGGAGAAAAGTACAACGACTTTTGATAGTGTTCAACATTTTTGTAGGGCAATCCTTGACCGTTTTTGCCCAGAAACATGATGGGGTTTTTTTGTGTATGCCATAAATAAGAAATTAAGAAAACATGAGACAAGGAAAAATAGCCTGCACACAGAAGCCCTTTAATAACCGTTGAAAAAATGACTTGAAGAGCCAGGAGAGGTGATAAAGAAAAACCTATTTCTGCCTTTTATTTAGGGAATTTTTGTTTCATTTCGCCACAGTCAAATTTTAATGGTGCTAGCTTTGCACAGTGGCAGTATCGTAGCCAATGAGGTTTATCCGAGGTGCGATTATTGCTAATTGAAAATTTTTCCCAATACCCCGTCATGACGACTTGAAATATAGTCGGCATTGGCAAAAAAAAAAAAAAAAAAAATTTTAATGGTGCTAAGGAGAAATAATTGTAAACTTGGAAAGGGAATTGTGAAGGCTATTTTTATTCCCTGACGTACTCCTATAAATTGTTATTTTTCAGTTTAAATCTTGGTTTCTTTAAGCATGGTACCATTTTTGTGTTGTACGTTTAATGTCACTGTTCCCAGTCAGAGAGGCATGGCGAGCAGAACTCCAAGGCTCCACAGGTCTGATGGAGGTAACTCTTCTCCCACAACTGAGGTGTTCCTCAGCCTTTCAGGGATCAAGAGAGCCCTAGCCTTGGTGTCAAAATAATATTGGCTATGATTTCAGTGCTCATCATGTGACTCACTGTGCTGTATGGTTTCAAGCATTCTTATTTACTCTACAAGGTATACTATGATTTTTCCCTTTCTGTCCAAGGGAAATCTGAGGCACAGGCAGGTCACCGTCTCAAAGCAAAGCCAAGATTTGAAGCCACAATACATCTGACTTCAAAGCATGGCCTGTAACCACTGCTTGGTACTGTGCTCTCGTCCCAATAGCTGTGTGAGCTGAGGTTAATTACTTAGTCCTTTGAATGCTCAGTTTACTCATAAAATGGGCCTTATAATAACAGAGCCCATTTAATGTTCGCAGGATTGCAATAAGCATTAAATGAGATAGTATCTCTGAAAGTACTTTGTGAAATGTTAACCACTATTAGCAGATCTTCTAAGCTTCATCAAACTGTCTGAATGGAGCTGTTTTCAACTACAAGTGAATTTCTTACATTGGTTATTAAATCTTGTGGAATCACCTAAATAAATGTGCTTAGCAAATGTTGAAAAAAGAGAAGGGAATACTTCATACCTGAGATTGCATCTTTATATTTCTTTAATATATCACATTAATCAAGTAGATAAAACCAGACTCTAGGTACTGACATTTCCTAATCCTTAGCAATTGTTAGTGAATATTACACGTAGCCACGAGGTGGGTCAACTACCTCGTGGTAGACGGTCAGCGTGTTCTGACCGTTTTACAAGCCTCTAACTGCAGTTGGGTGAAGGGGCTCCATTTCCTGTCTAGAATCCCCTTACCAGTCTTCCACAGAAGAACAAAAGTATTATATATACTTATGTAATATACCACAGAAAAGCCTAAGTATTCCCCCAAAGTCTCAAGCCTTTTGATCTGGGAATTTACTTAACAGAGCCAATTCTTCAGAATCACCCTCTACTGGTTGTTCTGTTTTTTGCCATATGATCTGCTCCCGCTGGATAAGTGTGAATCTCTTAGTGTGAATCTCTTTATGCAAAATGAGATTTTTTTTCCTTGCTTTAACAATTCTGTTAAAATTGTTAAATTGTGGTCAGTGAATTATGCTTTAGGGTGCGACCAAAGGAAAACATTTTAAATAGAAAAATTAATGAAACTATTTTTCATAAAGAATATATTTGGAGGACACTGGAATTAGCTCTTGAATAGACATATCACTAGTACAAATTATGTGAAATAACCACATTGTTCATGGGTTTGGTGTTTCTGCATAAAAGGCTGAAAATATTTAAAAGCAAGCTGTCATTTTCTCCAACTCTTTGTAAAATTATCCAAGTGTGTGAAAAGAATCACATTACAACTCTTAAACATTTCTTTTTTAGTGGGTTCTACTGTAATTATTTAAGCAAACATATTGATTTATTGAACATTCAGGAAGATACAGTTTTGGGTTTTTTTTGGCCACACCGCTCAGCAGGAGGGATCCTAGTTCCCCCACCAGGGATCGAACCTGCACCCCCTGCCCTGGAAGTGCGGAGTCCCAACCACTGGACCTCCAGGGGAGTCCAAGATAAAAATGTTTTAAACACTCAGATTGAAAATATATATGTTTTAGGAGGGCACCTTCCCTCTGCTCGCTTCCCCTCCTCACTTCGGACTTAACTCCACTATTAAAGTGACCAGAGGGAGACTTTCTCCTTTGCGACTCTTTCCACATCTCTATTTTACACTGCCTCAGGACATCATCTCTCTATTCGTAAACCTGCAGGACTTTGTCTTCTTTTTTTTTTTTTTTTTTTTTTTTTTTTTTTTTTGCGGTATGCGGGCCTCTCACTGTTGTGGCCTCTCCCGCTGCGGAGCACAGGCTCCGGACGCACAGGCCCAGCGGCCATGGCCCACGGGCCCAGCCGCTCCGCGGCATATGGGATCCTCCCGGACCGGGGCACGAACCCGTATCCCCTGCATCGGCAGGCGGACTCTCAACCACTGCGCCACCAGGGAGGCCCTGTCTTCTTTTTTTTTTTTTTAAACCTATTCCCTGTAACAAAGGATTCCCCTTCAGGAAGAAAGGAGGTCATAGCAACACGCTTCTCTCAGGGATCGCCAGGGGCACCATGCTTAATTCACTGCCATGATGGTACCATGCTTAAAGAAACCAAGATTCTTTCTTATTGTTGGTATGACTAACCTAATGTGAATACCCAGAAGCCAGGGGCGGAGTTGCACTTCAAATTTAAAATTAAAGCAGGGGGATAGCAGGTGTGAACTTTTTGGTACTGGCTCTATCTAGACTAGATCTGGAACATTAGGTAAAGGGACCTTTTCCACTGGTAATGAATATTACCTGTGGATTCCATTCTAATACTACACTGTAACCCCAAAGGGTAAGCACCGCAGAAGAAAAATGAGCCTCTCTTATAACCCACACAGAGCTTTTTTCAGGCAACAAACCTAAGAATTATGAAATCATTCAAACCTTTACAATGTTATAGTAGTTTTCACCCTGGAATAACAGGTTATGAGAGAGGCTGGGGCGTTTATGGAAGAAAATATCATTTACTGTTGTCACTCTATGCATTGGTGCTTATACTAAAAAGTAACTTACAGAATTTTTGAAGAACTTAGCACCAACTGCATTGCATCAGGAACAAATGAGTGTCATCTGCCCATTAGTTTAAGGAGTATATTAACTTACACGATAAACACAGAGGGAAGATTCTTTCCCCTCATACGAGTTGATTTTGCGTAAACTTATCAGCTCAGATTTTTATAAGAATTATCTCCTTCTTTCAAGCAATAAGAGCCTGGCAACACTGGGAAGAAGAGAAATTCTGGAATAGCTCTTAATTTTCTTCCTTTCTCCCACTAGCTGGTTTAATTGTTATTGCAATACACTCTGCAGGTATTTTAGTAATGGGTGTAATTCTGGACGTTGCTTTTTAAAGGTGATAGTATCTGTCCTAAAGTAAAAATACCTGAGCAGAAGCTTGTGCAGATCACTGAAATGGAAGAGTGGTCTGGAAATTGTAATTTTGAATAGCTTCATAGGCAAATTAGAAAATTTTGCTTTAATGTGGTACAAAACATGAGTATTACCAAGTTTGGGTAATTAGCAAATATTTAACTCTTCCACCTTTTTCCATTTTTATGGTTTATAGAGTGTGATTCTCCTTCAGGTTAATTCCATTCTGCACTGTGAGAGTTTATGTGTTTTTACAGATCACATGGCAAATAAGCACGTCCTTCGGGTTAGAAATGTGTAGAGAGAGAAATGGAAATGTGACCAGTGTGGGTAGAAAGACCTAAATATACTGTTGCCGTATATCTGAGTGGCTCTTTGGATTCAGTTGGTCTGAGTACAGAAAGCAGTGCCAGTTACATGGCCCGACAGGTCGTGTTGTTTAATAAAACATAGAAGTGACACAGAAAGCTTTGGCAGCATGTGGGTTTGATTTTGTTAGTACAGCTAATGGCGTGTACGCTTTGCCCAGCTCCTGCATGTTTTCCCCACGTTGGACAGATGAGCTAATGTGCTACATCCAGAGAGCTTGGTTTTAGGTAATAGGCTCTCCTCTCTTTGTGGTATTTCTATTTTAATTCCACAACCTGGTGACTGGTCCAGGGTTCATTGATGCTAAAGGAGTAGGTGTAGGGGATGGTGGAAAGCAGCAGAAGGATGGATACTAAAGCAATCTGTTATCCTTGTTTTGTTTCATGTCTCTTTCCTCTACTATTTGTGTGGGTTCTTGGCTGAAGCCATCTCAGCTAAGTAGGCACAGAGGGGAAAATGGACAGAGGCGTTAAAGAGAGGTTGACTGTGGAGGCAGGGCGGATTCTTGCCAGTGAGAGAGATTCTTGTGTGAAAGGGGAGACAGTCATTCTGGCCCACAGGAGAACATGATGCTGGTCTGCTGCAGCCAGGGCAGGGTCTGCCCTGCCCCACCTGGTGGGTGACGCATAATTACCTGAGCAGCACACTCTGCTCTTGTGCATGTATTGTGCGAGCTACTGAAAACAGCACCCCGCCCCTATTTTTTCTGGTAAGTAAAGCGGTATTTCAACCACATTCACTAACGGCCCATCAGTGGCACTCACTCATTCGAGACTCCCGCAGAGATTAGACAGGATGCCGGTTTATGCTCCAGCCTTATAACTCCTTTTCTCTCCATACAAGAAAACATTAGAGAGCGCAAGTGAGGGAGAGTGACTTCATTATAGGGGATAACCTCAAATCCACCCTAATTTATGACAGCGGATCTTTCATAAATATGGACACTCTAAATCACAGCAAATGATGCAAGACATGCAAATGTGCTCTGACACAAGGTGTTGAGAATCCCTGCCTTGGAGTAGAAGCTCCAACATCTGATTGCACACCAGAAGGTTCTGGGGAACTTTAAAAAATACAGGTTACTGGGCTGCGGCTATGAAGATTCTATTTCTGTAATCCTAGAGAGGGGCTTGAGTATATATACACACACACACACACACACACTCAATATAAGTATATTTTTAAATTTAAATTAAAACTTTTTTAACTTCCCCAAGTGATTCTGGCAGGCAGCATGAGAAGTACTTCCTAGGATCACTCCATATATTGATGACGTATATTTCAACAGGCAGGACATCCCAAAGAGGGGTCATTCCCTGTGACCCTTTGGATCCAAGGTCTGAGTGCTGCAAGGGCCTTTGAAAAGATCTCATCCATAGTCTCCAGCGTGAGTCGGGAGAGGAACACTGGAAAAAGGACAGGGTTAGCAAACCGGTCTCCTACCAGCTCCCATATTGGTCCCCATGTTGATACAACCATTTTGCACACCTTCTGTGGAACATGAGGGGAACTGTGTTCTGCTCAAAGGATGATGAGAAACATCATCATGACTGAGACTATGAATTAGCAGGCAAGGTGGAGCTGTCACTATCCATCCATCACAAAAGCTGTGGCCGGACAGAATGTGAATTCCGTGTAGAAGACCCAGTCCTGTCATTCCGTAAACTGGGTTGTCCTGAGAATTCCTTTTATAACCTTTTGAGTTGGGTCCTCTTATTATTCCATTTTGCCAATGAGGAAATTGACGTACTGAGAGGCCAGCTTGTTCAAGTTACAAAGCTATTAAGTGGAAGAGCCAGGATTTAAATCCAGATGGTCCAGCTCTCAGAAATGTCCCCACTTTAACAGCAACTCCCATACTGTGGCTCACAGAACTGCAGGAGCTGCCTTAACACAAAATTTTCAACTCAGAAAAGGAGCCAATACATTTTGTATGAAGGCAAAAATGAAGGTTTGAATCATTTCAGAATTGGTTATGATGATTTAGAAATTTACAGCCTTACTACTTATATAACCTCCATGAAAGAGGCTGCTTTTAGAATGTTTACTGGAAATTGGGCAGTTTTCTAAATGCTGTTTTCAAGAGGGACAGGCTCATTCTTTTCATTCTCCAGTATTAGTTTTAGCCCCCTACATTCATCTCCTATTATTATTGCTTAATATAATCCTTAAATATTAGAAAATGTGAACAGAACTTGCTCTGGTAATTTTATTGTGCCTTGCAGTTTAAACAAATATTGTTTCGGGGGCAGTGATGTATCCCCTGTTTTTGTTTCCTGTCATCACTATATATTTATGTATTTTTTCTATTTGTGCCTCTTTTATACTCATTCTATTCTTCAAGATTGTCTTTATGAAGATACATCTGTTTAGCTTTGGTGATTAGCAGAAACATTAGCAGACCTACTGTTTCAGAGCATAAATAATTAATGGCTGTTCCTCATTAATTTCTTCTGAAACCGACTCTTGTTAGACTACCGTTAGGTATATTTCTTGAATTAAGAGAAGATCTAAGGAAAAGGGACTCACTGTCTATTCTGAAAACAGATCATTTACTTTTGAGGGAAAATTATGACATGTGAGTTCATAGATGAATAAAAAGAAACCTCTTTTAATGAGATACGACATACGTCTTTTGTTTGCTCAGGGCCTTCCATCACAAGTTGTCTGTTCTGTCACCTGTTTCCCTCACTTCCACACAAACCTGCCTTTTTTAAATCTAATGCAAGTAGTAACTATTTATTGTATTGAAATATTTATAAAATATTACAACACACCTGTCTTTTCATCAAACAAATCTAAAACCCAAAGGTCCCCTCTGTCTCTGCATTGATCCCTTTCTTCCCTTTGCTGTGAAATGGCCCCGTGTCATTAACAGCTGGGGGCTTCCTCTCGGTTGATAAGCAGACAGAACCCTTGCCCCAGTTTAGTCTTTAGTTCCCTCCCTTGCTATTTATTAGTGCACACGCACTTTAAATAATCTGTTCAAATTAATGGGCAGACAATAAAAATATAGGTTCTGAGGGAAATAGCCCAGTAAAATACTTCCCTAAGCTCTTTAGCCTAATTAATAGTTACATTTCCTTCTATAAAAAAATCAAATGCACATCAGGGTTTGTGTGGTTCTGACACCCAGAATAGGCAAAGCTTCCCCGCACCCAAACATCAACAAAGTACCCTCTTGGGCTTCCCAAGGATCTTCAGAAATTATTCAGCCTAGCTCTAAACTGGGCTACACTTCACCCAACCAAAGGCAAATTGTGGTTGATTTAAAAACACAACAAAAAAGCTAGTAGAATAAGTTTACAATACAGAAGTAAGTGCCTCCAATGTAGTGATAAAGTATATCTCCTTTATGGCTTTGCTAAAATTCTAAGTAATGGCAACCACTGCAAGCAAGGGAAGCTGTGTTTCTTAGATGTTTTCTTAGCCGTGGTGGCCTCTGAAGATTTATCCCAAAGTAACAGTGCCAGATACTGAAACCAAGCAGGACCCTATGGTCCTTTGCCCCCCATGTCCTCCACCTGCCTTTTGTCTGTGGAAAAATTTTAGCAAAAGAATAAGTTGAATCAGAGAAGTGAGAAAATGCAGAAACGGAGGAAAGCTGTCAAAGGAGACCAAATAATAGTAGTTTTGTCATTAAGCATAGTCAAGGCCCTTTAGTTCCTTCTCAAGGGCTGTAGATAATATTCTGAGCCACATCCTGTGAGCTGTCTTGTAGATGCTGAAACCCTCACCAGGTGGAAGAAGTTAACTACATGATGACCAGGCTGTAGCCATGACATAAGCTGCCACAGTTCCGAGAATTGGCCTCAAAGAAATGGAAACAAACCGACCCTGGAACTGAAGATTAACTGTACCTAAACAATCGAGATGACGCTGGTCAGACCACCGATGACGAATTTCAAGATGACTGTCAGAGCTGACTGTACTGTTTCTGCATGTAGCCCCCTCCCTCTGTCTATAAAGGCTCTTGCCCACTGATTGTCAGTGGGGGGAAGTCGGCCTCTGGACAGGCGACCGCCCTCCCCCTGCAGTTGCCGGCATCCAAAGTAAAACAAACTTTCCTTTCCACCAGCCTGGCCTCTTTATTGGTTTTTAAGCGGCGAGCAGCCGGACCCCACTTTCTGTTACAGTACTAATGAGAAATGTTGGTGTCAACCTGAAAGACCAGCACTAACAGTAGATTGATTAAATAAATTATAGTTTGTCAATACAGCTGAATAGACCCATCCATTATAAATAATGTCGTAATGAAAATAGCTAACTTTTTGAGCACATTAAGCATAGTGCTAAGTGTTAAATAATAGTTTTAAAGGACATTTTAAAAATGTTTTATTGAATTTTACAATAATCCTTAAGGTGCATATTATTATCCCCACTTTACATAGGAGAAACTAAAGCACAGAGAGATTAAGTAATTTGCCCAGGGTCACACAGTGAAAAAATGGCAGAACTCGGCTATGAATCCAGGTAAGATGAAATAAAATTGTCCAAATGGATTGTTAAGGGAGAAAAAGACATCATGGAACTGATTACCTAGTTAGTTCCCATTTTAATTAAAAAAAGAAGACAGTTTTTATGTTCTTCTTTTACTAGAGATCATGTATCACTTTTGCATTTTTGTAACTGGAAAAAAATTACTTTGACATTTGAGATAAAATATGTTGGGTTACATTTGACATAAAGTGTGTTGGCTATTTATAGGACTACACCACAATGTCTATTTAGTGTCTACTTAATGACATTGAGACGGCATTCCTTTTTTTGAGCTTGCTGTCTAAATTCAGAAAAGACTAGGCAGCTCATTGAAAAAACTCTGGAGAAAAGCATAAAGCCCTAGTTTTCTGTGAAATTTGTTTCCACTATAATTTAGAATTGGTTCATAAAGAAAAAACTAGGCAATAACTCTCAGCTCTCTAGCCAACTGCAACGTAGCTGGCAGGCTGTGGCTGAGAGCCCTCATGGCAAGAGTTAGGTGAAGGTGCACGACAGGAGACGTGCACACCAGCACAACTCCAATGCGATATTGGTTTCTTTAATAAATGGTGCCTTAAAGTTGTACTGAAGTGAATATACATTATTAGCATCGCTTACCATGTTTACGATCCACTCCACATCAAAGTGCCATAAAAAGCAGAGTTAGTACCAATTAATATCCAATTGCTCATCAAACTTTAATTTGTATTTGCTTTCCCCTGATTGATACATCTTTTATAACTGAAAGGCTCCATCTCTTTATAACATATGCTATCATTCAAGGCACTTGTTTTAATCACTCTGTAAACCAACATGAAATTGTCTAATAATTCACCCAGATTTTGTCACAAGTGCCTGAAGTTACAGCTGTCTTTTAGAAGAAGCAGTGGTCCTCCTCAGAACATTTGGAATTATTGAAACAGTGGGTCATATCCTTGGCTAGGAAGCATTCTTGTCCAACTGATTGATGAATAAAATACTGATTTTTTTCAGAGGCGTGAAGTTTATTTCCTTTTTTCACCCAGTGGTTTGGAGTTTGGTAGCACAGCCGCAGAATAGAATTAATAGCTGCAGGGCTGTTGGAGTAGGTTTGGGAGGAAGGTTGCAGTTGAGAGGTGTCACCTGTCAGCTTGGTCCTGCAATAGCAATTTTCAGTAGCTACTCATCCACAGCCAGTGCTGATTTGGATTGGACATAAGGTAAGAACAAACAAAACCAGTTATATTTCATGTTACCTTCTATTAGGGCTTCTACAGATAGTGAATAAAGAACCATGCAGGAGGCTTCTTTTTGTCTGGCTGTCAACAGCCTGAGGGTTCTCCAGGGCACCGGAGGGGATTGCCTGCACACAGAGTGACCTACAAGACCCTGGCCCTTCCCCTTCCCCTTCCCCCAGAGCCCAGACAAGGCTTCTTAGTGTCTAGGTCACTGCCATGTTTTAAAGGTTCCTGCTCTATTAGAAAATAAAAGAAGTTACCAACATGAAAATATGAAATCGACATATTTAAAATCTGGGTGAGAGTCTCTTGAGGAGGGAACAGACAAACAGAGCGTCCAGACCAAGGCGATGGCACCTCGCCCTCTCCCAACTATGGAAAAATACAGGATGGTGGTGAGAACACGAATCCTGGGGTCAGACACGCCTGCTTTCAAATACTGGCTCCATACCTGCCTACATGTCAGGTGTTGGCCATGCCACCAAATTTCCGGGCTATCAACACAGGATAAAAACGACACCCCCCAACCCTGTAATATTGTTATGAGGAAGAAGTGAAATCAGCCTCTCAAAGCACATGGCACAGCGCCTGGCACAGCATCCACGTTCAGTAAACACAACTAGGTATTATCACAAAACTGTGAGTTGCTGGGCTCAAGCCTACAGAGGCAGGAAAGTGGGTGAGTGGGCAGCTGCACTCTGCTACCAGGACAGCCACGTGCCACTGCCAGAAGTATTATATGTCCAGGAGAACCTGAAATACAGCACTGACTTTAGTTTTTTAAATCATGAAATATTTCTGACTTCCTATAAAGTTGAGAAAAGAATCCAGCAAACACCAGAGGTACCCATCACTTAGCTGAAGAAATAAAACATTATGAACAACAACATGCTCTACAGCTATTAAAATGAATGAACTGGAGGGATGTGGATAAATCTCAGAAACAGAACTCTGATCCATAAGAGCAAGTGGCGGTGGGCTGCATACAGTATGATCCCATTTATACTGAGTTTGTAAACTGGCACAACGATGCTGCGGATGAGCAGTTTAGTGAAGCAGACAGAGGTAGTAAACCTGTCAGGATACGCGGGGGAATGAGAAGGGATGCCGGCTTAGGAAAGCTTTGAAGGATGGGAGCCCTTTCATTCTCAGGTGTCCTGGCTTTGTTCTCAGCAGGGCCGAGGCCAGGAGCTCCCCTCCCTGCTGTCTTACACAGATGTTAGCCCCTGTGGAGGCAGCACTCTAGGCAAACAGTGTTAAATACACCGAAAGCAAAATTCTTCCTTTGAATGTACTCGGCTCCCATTAAAATCCAGGGGCGCTCTCTCTGCAGGCTTCCTGCACACCATGGCATGACATATCCAATCTGAATTCTGAAGGTTGGGTGTGACATAAAAGCAGCCAACCAACAGCATAAATGTATATGAAATGAAATCAATAAAAAGTGTATTTTTTTCGGCTCTTGAAGATAGTCCTGCGAGGGTACATCACAGGAGCAGGGACAATGCTAGGGAGATGCAAACAGGAAGGAGGAAGGGAGGGAGGCCCTGGGGACAGAGACGGGAGAGCTGAGGGGAGGGGTTTGGTTAATGTTAATATTCACTGTGTGAATCAAGGTTTAGGGAGAGCTGTTCTTCCTTTTCCCTCATCACCTAAAAAAAAAAAAATCAATTATCAATGCTTATACCATGAATTAGGGATATCTGGCTTGTTCATTCCGCTTTTACCTAAGAGGTCAGCATAATAAAGAACTATTTCCGAGATCAGATCGATAATCGCAAAAGGTTGATATCAGATTATGAGTTTATGGTGGATTAAAAACTGAAATCAGGCAGAGAGAGAGAAATGCCTTTATTCATACATTTATTTCTGCTGTAACAGTAGTGGAATTTTTATAACTCATAAAAATAAAATGCCAGGGTACAGCCACTGTGGAAAACAGTGTGGAGGTTCCTCAGAAAACTAAAAGTAGAATTACCATATGACCCAGCAATCCCACTCCTGGGCATATACCCAGACAAAACTCTAATCCAAAAAGATACATGCACCCCTATGTTTATAGCAGCACTATTCACAAATAGCCAAGACATGGAAACAACCTAAAAATCCATCGATAGATGAATGGATAAAGAAGACGTGGTACCTATATACAATGGAATACTACTCAGCCATAAAAAAGAATGAAAAATAATGGCATTTGCAGCAACATAGATGCAACTAGAGATTATTGTACTTAGTGAAGTAAGTCAGACAGAGAAAGGCAAATACCATATGATATCACTTATATGTGGAATCTAAAATATGACACAAATGAACCTATCTACGAAACAGAAGCAGACTCACGGACATAGAGAACAGACTGATGGTTGCCAAGGGGGATGGGGTTGGGGGAGGGATGGAGTGGGAGGCTGGGATTAGCAGATGTAAGCTATTAAATATGGGATGGATAAAAAACAAGGTCCTGCTATATAGCACAGAGAACTATATTCAGTATCCTATGATAAACCATAATGGAAAAGAATATTTTTTAAAAAGGATGTGTATATATATATATATATCTGAATCACTTTGCTGTACAGCGGAAATTAACACAACACTGTAAATCAACTGTACTTCAACAACACCAAAAAAATGCCAGGCATTGCAACAAGGCCTTTGCATCGGTTATTTCATGTATCCCTCATAATAAATGTATGAGGTAGCATTGGAGAGCTTATGTGGAACTGGAGGTACCCTGGAGAGCCAGGATTGAGCTTGGGCATCAGACTCCAAAATCTGCCCTATATCACTACGCGATATACCTACTCCCATTGAAAAGTAGGCTGCGAATAAATGTTCTTTGTTTACTAACAAAGTAATCCTCAAACTGTACTTCAACTTTACCACAGTGCTGTATTGCTGGTAGGGCTTTGGAAATTATCTAACGCGACCCTCTCTATCATAAACCTCGTATTCTAAGTGATGATGTGGTCTGGTGGTTGAAACCTTAACCTGGGAACTGGGGACCTGTTTTCTGATCCCTTTATTATTCTAAAATTACCCTGCTGCATAAGACACCTCTTTCCCCTTTCGTAACTGTTCTCTCCTCCCCCAGGCCTGGGCTTCTGCGTCCTTTTTTATATGACATGACCTTGTCCTCCTGTGGCCGCAGGTGATTAAACCATAGGTGGACACCTGACCTAGGGGAAGGCAGTCACTGGTGGGCAGAATCAGCCAGACTCTCTTCTGGGAATTTGGACAAAGACCGAGAGGGTTGAGGAATAATACTGTCTCCTTTCTAGATCTTGGTGTTGTCATTTAGAAATACCTGGAGTCATCAGCTTTATCATTCCATCCTAAAGACCAGCTTTTTTGATTCTTAGCCTAGAGCAGTTTGTATGTAATATCATCCCATCTTTGCTTCTTTTACCCTCTTCTCCCTTTCAGAGCTTTTTACTTGGTGGGGTCACAAAACTTTGCTGCTCCATCATCATTGCTTTGGGTTATGTTTTCCAGGATCTCTGTTCATTTTGCATTAGTTGTACATCAGAATGTTTTTCTTCTTATAGCAGATGGTGCTGGTGGATTCATCTAAATTTCAAAAGTGTGCTATTTTCAGAGCACTATATATGTATTATGTGTATATATGTATATATATGTGTATATATATACAGTATGTATTCATTTTATTTCCTGGGAATAATTGATATTTTCTGACCTTTTCCCACCAGATTCCAAGGACCTATGTGTCATTACCCAGTATCATCTTGTGACTTTGCAAAGACTCAAAGGGCTGGGTGTGAAAGTGGTCCATGGAAAGGGGGCTTTGTATCTCTTTGGGTTCCTTGGTTGTGAGCAATAGAAACTAAATCTGGTTAACTGAAATAAAAATGGAACTGCTAGAAATATAGAGTAGCATATAGAATTGAAGAAAAGCCTGAAAATCTCGATGAATGGCAGAAACCAGGCAGTTCTGAAGCAACAGGAAGGAAGGGGCCCAACTTTCGGGTGTTGCACTTGTGGTGAGTGAACTCCTCCAGCCCTTCTCAGTCCACTCAGGACAGTGTTCATGGAGAAAACATGGGCCCGGCTGACCTTGAGTTCTATACCAAACCATCACCCAGAAGAGGGCAAGGCTCTTGACTGACAGTCCCACCAAGATTGCTTCCACTCAGGAAGGGCTAGCTGCCCAAAGCAAAGTTGAAGTGTAGAACAGCAGAAGGGGGAATGGAAGATGGTCACGTTAAAAATAGTTGTTCATTCTATGCTTTCCACATTTCATTGGCACCCGTCCCAAGCAGTGTACGAGAGGAGCTGCCATATATGGGCTTGTTACCATCATAGTCATGGATCCACCACACTTAGCTTTATGTTACTTGGCACCTTAGGCTTGTACTTGGTATTCATGGGCCATGAGAGCCTCCAGACTTACCTGAGTGTGGTGCTGGGGGCTGGGTTGGTGACTGCTAGTATAACATGAAGAGATAATCGGCTCTGTGACTGAGACTAAATCCTATATCATCTGCAGAGAAGGAGACTGATCTGTAAGAATATCTGGAGACAGAGTTTTCTAAGTGGTGATACAAAAGTCAATAACTATTCCTAATCAGGGCCTCGAATATGTCTACTTCAAGTCAGGAACTGCCTTCTCCCTTTGATTTACTTACGTCTTTCCAATGAAAACAAATAGTTCATATTACTCAGTTTTGGATCATGTCCATATACATAATACGAAAGCTTCCCAGTTTATTCACTGTTTAGGTTCACAAAGATGATTGTCCTCTAAAATATTCATCATTTACTTTAAAGTAATTTTTAGCACTCAAGTAATTTATGTGCGTTGTAGGAAAATCAGAAAATAGAGATTGGCCAAAAGGAAGAAAGTGAAAATCCACAGACAACCACTTGATAATTGTGTGTATGTGTGCTTCTAGAGTTTTTTCTCTGTGTTTAATGTATTTACGTATATATGTGCTCAAAAATTTTAAACATGGAATCATGTTGATCGTGTTGCTTTCATTACCTTTTTCATTCAACAATAAGTTGCTATCTTTCCATAATTATAAAAAGTATTTCTTTTACATTGTTTTCATACTTCTAACAGGCTTCCTATTTTAATATCACTTTGCTTACTGGTTCACTGTGGCACAAAGAAAAGACAATTTGCCACATACCTTATTTTTCATCGGTGCCTTCATTTTGATTTGCCCTCTTTATGTGACCATGAAACCTAGATTTTTCTAAAGTGACATAACAGAATCTCTGACACAATAGTGGTTTTTAAAAATAATTAATTGGCAACAAAGTTTCCTTTCTGGATGCCCAGACATGTTAAAAGTAAACACTTGGATGTCTTCTTTCTGAGGAAGAGGCTAGCATTGCTGTCTCTATTTTACCACTAAAAAGAAGGAGAGCGACAGTTTTGAGGCCCTGGGAGAAGTCATTGGCAGAGCCCAAAAGAGGACATGAAGTTCTAATGGCCCAGTCCTCTAATCTAACCACAAAGCCACACTGCTTCCCCTTCCGCTGCTTCAGGGCTGGGCTGGAAGAAGAAAGTGCCACCTCCCACTGAGGGCTGAATGATGATTTGCCGTTCACCGTCCAGGTCTTTCGGTTGAGAGAGGCACAGATGTCCCAGCTGTCAATTGCGGGTGGAAGCTTGTTATCATGTGCTGGACCCATTGATCAGTTTTGACAATGACTCCTGAATTATATGGCCCCTAAATGTTTGCTGCCAGAGAGATCTATACTGTGGATGCGATGATGGGTACTTACTGGAAACTATTGTCTGATAGATGAGTTTTGCTGTTTTGTCTCAATGAAATATTCCTGTGCGCTTGGAGATCTCTCTCCTCCCAACTCTTTCCCTTGACTCTAGTATAATGTGTTGTGCTAGAAAATAGTGAAATACAATAAGGTCCAAACATCTTAACGTTTAAAGTAAAGCCACAGTGGTTGTGTGAGCACAGAGTGACAGAAGCTTTTCAGAAGATGATTTGTCAATTCATTTTTAAAAATGCTTAAAAATTGTGTGTACCCATTTACCTGATAATTGTGCTTTGAGTAACTTATTCAGAGCAAATAAGAGCGGAAGACTGCAAAGAATGAATTACAAGGGTCTCTTCTGTAGTGTCATTTACGGGATGAAAAAAAATTGAAGCCATTTCAAAGCTGGGTTAAATGAATTACGATTTGGCTATATAATGGTATTCTATGCTGTCATTAAAAATAAATTGTATTAGTGTTCATAATGACAAGGAAAGTTGTTTGTGATATACTAGTTAAGTTTTAAAAAACAGGCTATGAAATAATTTGAGTTTGATACTTGTTTTGTAAAAATAATACAAGCATACACTCTCCCCCAGACACACACAAATGCACATCGCACAGAGCTGTGGTCCTGCCTGTCTGTCTTGCTGCCTCTCCTACTATTCTCCGGCTACCCCAGGCCCAGTGCCCAAGAAGTCTTCCTTATCCCTCTAGCTACACATCCTTCAGATATTGGCTTAAACATCACTTCCCAAAGATAGGGGTCAGATCCCTCTTCTACATTCTCAGAGTCACCATAGATGAAAAGGACATTTTTTTGCATAGCATGGTGAGGGTCATTACTGCCGCTGATCAAATGCAAGGTATTCAGAAGTCTGGAAACAAGAAAATATAATTCTCTTACAAATTGTAATATTAATAAACTGTTCATTATGATTCTCCTATGTTTGCAGACTTTGCAGACACTTTGTACTTCTGCTTTCCCGCCATCTAGGGACAAAGTTGGATCAGGCATCCCTTGCCTCCATGGAGTTAAGTGTGGCCATATGACTTGCTTTGGCCCATGAAATGGGAGCAGAAACATGTATCAGTTCCCTGTGAAAGCCTTTAAGAAACAGTCCAGTTTGCTCTAATCTCTCTTCCCTGCCATGGACTTGGAATTGTCCAATTGTAAAAACTTAGTCAGCCTTTATTGCTGAGTGAGGGAGACCTGGGCAGAGACCATCTCCCATTCCCACTGGAGTATGATGGACACATAATGTGAGAGAGAAACACTTCTTTGTTATTTGAGATGACTGAGATGTGGGGGGTGTTTTTTATTGCAGCATAACCCGGCTTATCTTGACTAGTACATGCACTTATCTCAGGTGTAGTTTTACATTTGCTAGTGTAATTTTTAGTACACCTATGGCACCTGTCTCTTACATACAGACACTGTAGTAGAACATGGAACCTCAGCAATGAACAAGGTAAACAAAGTCCCCTGCTCTCATGGAGTTTCATTCTGATGGGAGAGACAGATCATGAGAAAATAAAGCAGAGATCTGCATGAAAACAAGTCATGTGCACAGTATGGGAGCAGAGGGCTCCAGACAGAGGGATGAGTGAGTTCAGAGCGGGGTCCTGAAGTTCCTGAGGCTGGGCTGTGGGAAGCAGGGTAGAGAGTGGGAAGTGGTGGAGATGAAGATTGTAGAGGCAGTGGGGGAGGGGAGAAGATCATATAGGATTCTGTAGCCCTGGATAAGTCCTGGGATTTTATTCTGAGTGTGATGGGAAGCTATTGGAAAGTTTTGAGCAAAGGTATGATATGATAAAACTCTTTTTAAAAGGATCACTGGTTATTGTTTGGAGAATCAGAGAGCCAGGGAGATAAGGACAGAAGTCAGGAGGTCAGTTAGAAGGCAACAGGGGGTGCTGGTCTAGACATGAGTGATGACCTTGGAAGTAGTTTGGAAAGTGGGAGAGAGAGGGATTGGTCAATGGATTGGATGTGGGGTGTGCCAGAGAGGAATCAAGCAGCATTCCTAGAAATTGTCCTGAGCAACTAGGCAAATGGTGGTACTATTTGTGGGATAGGCAACATCGAGGAAGGAGAGAGCTTGGAGGGGGTGGTAGAAATGAACTGTCGTATGAACGAAAACGAGGGTCCAGAAGATAAAAAAGAGCAGGATGTTATTTATTAACTGCTATAATAAGCACACAATAAGAAAAAATATTTTTTAGAGATAAGTTGTATTTTTCCAGTTATAATTTGGGGATTATGGGAGTCCAGCAAAGTTCTCTGATAGCCCTCACCAATCCTCTAATATTTTAAAATTTGTGCTTTTTTTCCTCATTCAGCAGTACCCACTCCCTTTGAAATACCCCCAGGTCAGTGATCACTATGACATGAGAAGGAAGACATTGAAGGGAGAAAATATAATTTAGAGAAATAATGTTTTTCAGGGTAAAAATTAATTTTTAACTGCAAAACTGCATAAGCCTAGCACATGCTTGAGCCCTCCAGTTGTGTATGAAGTTACTTCTGCCTGTTCTAATTGCTTTCTGCACTATCCTCAGGAGGGGAGCCTCTGAAGTCACTCAACCCTGGGTTCAAGTCCAGGTTTTGACACTTCTTCTCTCCATCACCATAGTTATTTAACAATCTGTGCCTTTGTTTTTTTTTGATGTTTGTTTGTTTGTTTTTTTGCCGTACGCAGGCCTCTCACTGCTGTGGCCTCTCCCGTTGCGGAGCACAGGCTCCAGACGCACAGGCTCAGTGGCCATGGCTCACGGGCCTAGCCGCTCCGCGGCATGTGGGATCTTCCTGGACCAGGGCATGAACCCGTGTCCCCTGCACCGGCAGGCGGACTCTCAACCACTGCACAACCAGGGAAGCCTCAGTGCCTCTGTTTTCACACTGGCAAATGGGGAGACAAATAATACAAGCTGCCTAGGCTTGCCGTGGGGATCAAATTCAATAGTGCCCTAAATTCTGAGTACGATGCCTGCCCTTTGTAAATGCTGGTAAATCCTGGCTACTGTTACTGTTGTTGCTGTTAGTTTGGGGAGGGACTAGGGATAGAATAGCCTCGTCGTATGGGTACTAGCTTATTTTTTAGTACTGGTTGTAATGAGTACTCACAACTAACCCTGGGAGGTAGGTACTAATAGTACCCCTACTTTACAAATGAGGAAACTGAAACTCGGCCCAGGTCACACAGCTGGGAAGAGGCAAAGTCGGGCTTCCAGCTCCTGTCCCTCTGCCTGTAGGGCTAGTGCTCTTACGCCATTATTGCACACCGTCTTCCAGTGGAGCTGATACGTGCTATGTCTGTTGCGTGTATCCTCTGGGTCCCCATTTAGGAGAGTGCATTCCTTGTTACCCATCTGCCATTCCGATTGTAGCAAACACATGTTGATGGAGCCCTTCCCAACCGCACAAGATTGTTGCCAGAGCCTGACTCACTGTCTTAACTGCACCTCACCTTTCCAGCACCAGCCACTACCATGGGCTAAGCAGGGGCATGTCCCTGGGGACAGACTCTGTTACTGCCAGGGGTGTTTCATCCAAACATTTTGTTTTCCAAGTCTGTGAATTTAAAGACTTTTTGGAGCTTATTATCATACCACAAGTTTTTTTTTTTGTTTTTTTAAAAATAAATTTATTTATTTATTTATTTTTGGCTGCGTTGGGTCTTCATTGCTGTGCGCAGGCTTCCTCTAGTTGCGGCGAGCGGGGACTACTCTTCATTGCAGCGTGCGGGCTTCTCATTGCGGTGGCTTCTCTTGTTGCAGAGAACGGGCTCTAGGCGCACTGGCTTCAGTAGTTGTGGCTCAAGGGTTCTGGATCACAGGCTCAGTAGTTGTAGGCGCATGGGCTTAGTTGCTCTGCGGCATGTGGGATCCTCCTGGACCAGGTCTCAAACCTGTGTCCCCTGCCTTAGCAGGCGGATTCTTAACAACTGCGCCACCAGGGAAGTCCCGCCGCAAGTTCTTAATGGGAGTTGGATACATCAATTCTCTCTCATCCATTTCTGTTTTATGGAACAGACTCCAGGCACTAGTTCTATTGCTACCACGCGTGGTTACCACTTAACGACACAGAGGGAGCTAAGTCATGCTCACAGGTTCACAGACACAAGTCTGAAATGCCCTGGGTAAAGTGTATAACAATGATGCTTTAATCCACAAAGAGTAGAACTGATCCATTGGGAAGGGGCTGTGATGTGTGACTGGGGACTGCACAAACCCTTCCCCAGCCTCAGGGCCCGTTCAGTGACTGAAATGGCCCTTTGCAAAGTGTTGCTCAAGTGGCCTGATAAACCTTCTCCCACGCACATCCCTGCCTTCCAGAAGCCTTGGGGGAAACCATGCAATTAGAACAAGGCAAACATCACACCAGAAGTCATGGGAGGACACAATAAAATGTAGAGCAAAGCTGTAACTTATTCACATAATTAGAAGAGAAACACAGACCTCCTTGTTCCAATTACAGTGATTTTGGAGAAAGCCTTCAAACCTCCGAAGAGAAATAAAAGCTTTTGCTTCATTTCAGAACCAACCATGTAATACATTCCATTTGCCTTAAAAAATGTATATTGGGAGAAGAGATCATTATAATAGGTTTAAAATTGTTATATGTCTTTAAAAAGTGTATGTGATATTTTAAATGTGCATGTTTACACATTTAAAATATATAAGATACTGTATAGCACAGGGAACTATATTCAGCATCCTGTGATAAACCATAATGGAAAGGAATAGGAAAAAGAATGTATACATGTGTAACTGAATCACTTTGCTGTACAGCAGAAATTAACACAACACTGTAAATCAACTATACTTCAATAAAATAAATTTTAAAAAATTATAAAATACATAGGAACTTCCCTTCGCTGCCCCCAAAACTTCCCAATGAAGGTGGCACATAGTTATGATTATTTGCATGTGAACATGTGGATTTTTAGACAGTCCAGTTGCCCGTTGCAGTATAATAGAAGGGGACACTGTCCAGGACACCATGATTATATAAGGGCTGGGACTGAAATTCATACTTGGGCTCTTAAATAACATTTAGCTAGCTGAACATAGCATTGATGTTTGCAGTCTGGATACTGTTAAACATTGCAAGAATAAAGAAAGATCTAATTTTCTTGCTTTAGAGGGGTGTCATCATGTGCTAGGTCTCTCTGGGATGCTTAATTAGTGATAACATTGGGAAATTGGTTTGTCTGTCATTTAAAGATCAGCTGGGTGAGGCTTTCTTCAGCAACTCTAAAATAGTACTTCACTTATATCTACAAACATGTGTGTTTAATAAGGACTTTCAGTATCTGATTCACAGCAGGGACAAGTGATTGCAAGTAACAAAATACTTACAAAATATTTAAAACTATTTTTCTTACTACATATGTGATACATTATAATCCTTCTAAGAAATTCAGAGAATACAGATGAATAAATAAATCACGAAATATCCTTACAATGGAATACTACACAGTCAGGAAAAGGCTAAGACAGAGCTTTATGTACTGATGTGGAAAGATGAACATGATAACCACGGCCACCACCACAACAATGGTAACAGCTATTAATGTTAATGAAGACCTACATGTTTCAGACCCTGAGCACTTTGCACACATTGATCTATTTTTCCCCTTAAAACAACCCTTGAATAGATACCAAATACTATATTCTGAATGCAGATGAATTACTCTCTGTAACTTTCCTACCCAAGGGTAGGACTTTCTGGCTCCTAAGCTTGAGCTGAATTCAGGACTGAACAACTGAGTGCCATCTGACCGTACTGTCCACCAGTAAGTCCCTGTAACCACTTGGTGGGCAAAATAGACACAATTTAAGATGTGAAATTTCAACAAGGTATTTCAAAATCAGTGAATATAAGGGGGCTGTCAGTTCAACAAATTTCACCCAGTGTTTCCATGGCAGAGTAGTTCCTCTTGGTGGTCTAGACAGACCCAAGCATTTGCACTATATATAGATTTTAGCTAGTTCTTAAGAAGCATATGATGGGAACTTCTTAAAATTAATGTTATTTACCTGCTAGGATGTAAATGCTAAAAGGATGTGGTCTACATTATGGACAAGGGCTCTGTAAAACATGATATTAGAAAATGGAAATTTTACGAGTTCTGGGAACAGAAACAGGTGATGTGAGTGAAATGGGAGAAAATTCTAATTTTTGCTGCCTTGCTAGAACTTAATCCAAAGTACTTTATATAAAAAAAAATCATGAATAATAGAACTACAACATTCCTGGTTTAATTGTGCTCACTTTGGCTCCCTCGAGTTGCCTGTTTCTGAGAAATAACGCTTCTACTTAAAACAGTGGTCTTTACACGGGTGTTCATGGGGTTAGAATCACAGAACTCCTAGCTATTGAGGCACTCAGGGCTGTCAATCCATCTCCTAGCCTGAGGCATGAATTCCTCTTCGTTGGGGGGTTATGTCATTTGGCTTGGAGACTTCCACAGTGGGGGACAGTAGAGTGTAGTGGGCAAGACCTCAACAGACTTTGCTTTCAAATGGTCCTCACTAGCTCTGTGACCTTGGGTGTTGCTTAGCCTAAGATTTTGTTCAATTCATTTCTAAAATGAGAATACGTCATGGGACAGTTGGAGTATTAAATGAAGAAATCTCAGTGAAGTTGGTGATTAAAGTGCCTGACAAAGCATCAGTAGCTATCTTTATCCTCCTCATCATTATCATCACCAGCATCTCCGGGAGGAGTAACCATGAGACAGCTGTCATGATGTGGGGCTTCAGACTCCTGCTGTTGAAGAGAGTGGTAAGGCCCTAGGGCTACGTTTGACCATAAACCACCCCCTTATCTTGAAATAGGGACCAGTCTCCATGAGCCTGGTCTTTGTGAGAACTCTGTTCCCTCGTTGTAAAGGAATTCTTACGGTACTCTTCTCTTTTGAATGTTACTTGACATCAAAAAGACCTACCTCGGGGCTTCCCTGGTGGCACAGTGGTTGAGAGTCCGCCTGCCGATGCAGGGGACACAGGTTCGTGCCCCGGTCCGGGAAGATCCCACATGCCACGGAGCGGCTGGGCCCGTGAGCCATGGCCGCTGAGCCTGCGCGTCCGAAGCCTGTGCTCCGCAACGGGAGAGGCCACAACAGTGAGAGGCCCGCATACCGCCAAAAAAACACACACAAAAAACAACAAGAAAAGACCTACCTCGTGCAAGTGCTTTCTGTAGTATGGACAGAACAGAAAACCAAAATTAAATCTATCAAAAAGGGAAACAAGCTGATTGATTCTGCCCACTTCCCTCCCACCCTCCCCAATTAAAGCCTAATTCTTCGAGTACAATATTAACCTACAACATAGTTATAAGTATATAGTGATCAATACTTTCTCATATGTTATTTCATTCAATTCTTACTAGCAAGCTTGAGAGGGAGATAGAGCAGAGCATACATTATCATCCCTGTTCTATAGCTTAAGGAAACTGAGAGACGGAAAGCAACTAACTTGCTTAAGATACACAGTTAGTGATAGAAGTAAAATCAGAATCTCTACCCATAGGCCCATTGTCTTTTCATTGCACCAGAGAACGCGAACATGTGCAGCCACTTTCTCACTCTTCACTTGTAACATACATCACTAATCAACCACCAGATTCTCTCTCACCACCCGAAAGTCTGCTCAGAGCCATTCTCATCACAGTGTTCCAGACAGCCACCACCAGGTGAGTGTAAGTGACATAGGAATATAACAAACTTATTTGCCATTCCTGGACAAGACTGTCTAACCTTCATCACTGATCTCATCAGCTAATCCACTTGGCATATCAAAGCTGGAGGGAGGATCTTTCCTTAGAAATCTTATACCAGGTCCTGTTTCCATTGGGTATGTAGTCCTCCAGGCCAGAATCCTGGGCATTTTCATTTCCCATTACCTGGAACGGAACCTGACACAGATGGATGTTGAACCATGCTTTGATGGATGGATGGATGGGTGTAGCAATTGAATAGGCCCATAGAAACAGGTCCAGGGTTGGGAAAGAGCCTCTACCGCTGATGGTTTTATAGACTTTCACTTCAGATGATGGCTTGACGCCTTTGTGTCTCCTAAGATTGGGCTGTCAATCTAGAAAGCACTGTCCACCTTCCAAACACTATTTATCTCCATTTATCAGAGGATATTATTAGACATTGTGCTGCTGAGGTAGCAAATTAGTCAGGGCTTTTAGTTCTGGGTCTGTGATAAGGATTTGGGGGAAATGTGTTCTGCCAGCGGAGGGCAGGTCCATGGTGTCTCTATTACTCTGGCCTGATGACAGCTGCTAGCACTCTGCTGAATGATCAATAACTGGCTGCCAGTCCAATTACTCCTCACTGGCTATTTTAAGGACTGCTACAGAGATCCACCGTGGACTCATGGGGAAATATTCTGATCAAGGAAGCCCATTGTTCCTCCTCTATACCAGCTTTGACCTCAGTCACAGAGCCCAGGGATGCACACAGGTCCAGGAGACCCTTCCGAGGGGTACCAATGAAAGCCGTTTATGATGGGGCTGAGGATCAGCCATTCCTATGCACTTAGACATCGATCAGGGTGCTGTCCCACTGGCGCCTCCACTTCAGCATGGTTGGTGAGAATTTGAGGTTCCAGTTATTTCTACCTTTCCTGGATTGCTTTCCATTTTAGTTGCCTCTTTCTCAAATAAAGATAAAAGGAATTTGCAAGAGGTCCAGACGGTCACCAAAGAGTCTTAGTTTATAAGAACAGTTGCTTTTACAAGGACAGGTTTTTTAAAAATAGCATTTCTTTCCTTTACTTACTTTGTGTTTTATATACAGAATCTCTGGGAAGAACTTACAGGACTGGGGAAAGTTTTGGACCTAATGACAATTTTCATGGGTTTGGAGTTTATTTACCCTGCAATATGTGCTAGAATTGGTATCATATATATATTTCCATTTCCAGTACTCTTTTGGAGAACAGATGTTACAATCTCTTTTGTGGTAATGATGACTAATAAAAAATACTTAGTGTAGACTTCAGTTAACTTTATTTTTTTAAGTGAACTAGTTCAAAAACATGAAAAGGCATAGAGAATAAAATTAACCTATGTATCTATCCCCAGCTTAGAAATAAAATATTATAAATACAGTTCAGTCTCCCCAGTGATATTCTTTACTCCAACCTTCACCCCTATTCCCAAGGGAGTCACTACACTGATTCTGGTGTTTTTCATTCCCATGCATGCCTTTATGCTATATGTTTGTATCAGTAGACAATAATATTTTGCATGCTTTAAAATATTATATAAATGGCAACAAGCCAAATGTTTCTTTCTGGGAATGGATTTACTGAATTCATCAACATGTATATGAGTTTTTTTCCCCATTGGTACATGGAGTTAAAGTTAATTTTTGACATCAAGCAATGGATTTTTCCAGGACCGGTTTCAGAATCCAAGAGGGGAGACTTCTCTAATCCCTAGACCAGGTTAGCTCTCCCTGTTATGGGATTTCATCACACTCTGCTTTTCTCTGTAATGTTTAATTACACTGCTTTTAATTAGTTTTGTTTAATGATTAAATATAAGTCATTATGGATTGATGTCATGTCTGTTTTCCCTGCTGGAAGGTAAGCTCCCTGAGGTCAGGGACCATATATCTCTTGCTCACGGCTGTATTCATCACACCTAGTTCAGTGCCTGGCACAGAGCAGGCAGACGAATGGAGTGGGCTTTCCTGCCTCCAGTATAAAACTCAGCTTCCTTAGAATTACATATGGCGTATTTAGTGATCTGGTTCCCACTTCTGTTTCTGGGCCTAATTCCTGCCCTCCTGTGACCTGGGCCCTACTCCTTTGTCCCGCTAAAAAGTTTGCAGTTCCTGGGACTTCCCTGGTGGCGCAGTGGTTGGGAGTCTGCCTGACAGTGTGGGGGACTGGGATTTGCACCCTGGTCCAGGAGGATCCCACATGCCATGGAGCAACTAAGCCCGTGCGCCACAACTACTGAGCCTGTGTTCTAGAGCCCGAGAGCCACAACTACTGAGCCTGCAATCCACAACTACTGAAGCCTGTGTGCCGCAACTACTGAGCCTGCGAGCCTAGAGCTCGTGCTCTGCAACAAGAGAAGTCACCGCAATGAGAAGCCCGCACACCCCAATGAAGACCCAACGCAGCCAAAAATATAAATTAAATAAAATTTTTAAAAAAGTTTGCAGTTCCTGAACTCCCTTGGGACTCTTGATTTTGTACACGCTGTCCCTTCAGACTGGAACATCTACCCACCTTTGTTTGCCTGTCAAACTCCCTCTCCTCCTTCAAGACTCACCTGAAATGACACCACCTCCAGGCAGCCATCTGCAACAATTTCAAGCATAATGCAGTACTCCTTCTCTGTGCTCCCACAGCATCATCAAAATTCCCTCATACTTTATTCATTAATTTATTGAAAACTATTTACTGTGCTCCTATGAGCCAGGCCTCTCTCTGTGTTTTGGAGATGCAGAGATGAACAAGATATGGTCCCTGTCATTTACAAATAAGTCAACAGGATCTATGAAGGCCTTAAATGGGGTCATGGGACATGGTCCTTGGCAGTCTTCTTTAGGGAGGGTAATGGAGGAAGGCCTGGCTGAGGAGCTGACATTTGAGCTGAGACCTAAGAAGATGCGAACAAGTCAGTCCCGTGTAGGGCTGTGGCAGTATTTTCCAGAATGCATGTCCTCATGCCCACTCCCCAACCCTGAGGACAGGAATTGCTTATAATTTATCTGCTTCGCCAATGCTAGCAAATGACCATGAAAAGTATTTCATGGGGAATTCCCTGGCAGTCCAGTGGTTGGGACTCTGCACTCTCACTTCTGAGGGCCCAGTTCCATCCCTGGTCAGGGAACTAAGATCCTCAAGCCATAAGGGATGGTGGGGGTGGGGGGGGTGGGACAGCACAACCAAAAAGAAAAAAAAAAGTATTTCATGAATGAATGAATGATGGACCGAAAGGGCCAAGTTATGCTGGTTCAGAATGAACCTCAGTTATCAAACTCACAACAGCTTCACCTCGCATGAAATATTCGCATCAACCCAAAGCAGGCCCTTCTCAGGTGCTAACAGCTGTGGGAAGAAAGGAATTCCATTGAACCCTGCGACCAGGTGATACTCAAGTGCAGAGGGAAAGTGGCTTGGCTTGTTGTGGAGTCTGTATGCATGAGTAGAGATTCCCAGTGAGGAGCCTGCTCCGTTGTCACTGCTTGTCATGAATACTGCCACAGCATTAAAGATAATTATCCCCTGTGGTGTGGTTAGCACGAGCCATGCATGGTCTCACTCAGTCCTCATTTTGCTCCCATGATCTCTGAGAAAATGGAGGCTCATTGAGGCCTTACATCTGGTAAAGGTGAAGCCTGGGCTCACCAGAGTTGGTCTCACTCGGAAGCCTGAGCTCTTAGTCCTGCAACCAGGGCTCACTGCAAGGGCGTGTAACCTGCACAGTTGTACAGACGTTATGCTTGGAAGGGCCCTGTGCTTGGTTTAATTGTCCGCTGTTGCCATCTTGAAATTCTTCATAATTTTTTTTTTTTGCGTTACGCGGGCCTCTCACTGTTGTGGCCTCTCCCGTTGTGGAGCACAGGCTCAGGATGCGCAGGCTCAGCAGCCGTGGCTCACGGGCCCAGCCGCTCCGCGGCATGTGGGATCCTCCCGGACTGGGGCACGAACCCGTGTCCCCTGGATCAGCAGGCGGACTCTCAACCACTGCGCCACCAGGGAAGACCCTCTTCATAATTTTTGAACAAGGGGATTTACATTTTTATTCTGCAATGGGCCCGGCAAATTATGTAACTTGTCCTGCCTATACCACATTAGGTCCTGGAACATTGGATATAGTGAGCATCCTGATTTTTTGATAACCCTGCATCAACCCCTGTATGAGCTGAAGCTGGAACCACAAGCTCCTTTCCTCATGATCTGTATGTTCAAATCTGATTTTTTTTTTTTTTTTTTTTTTTTTTTGCTGCGCCATGCAGCTTCCCTGACCAGGGACTGAATCCGGGCTCTCGGAAGTGAGAGCTTGGAGTCCTAACCACTGGGCTGCCAGGGTATTCCCCCGTGAGTCTTTTTTTTTTTTTTATTATAAAAGTTATACAGACAAATATTGGAAGTAGCAGTCAAGGGGATTATAGTTTTATCTACAGTGGAACAAATTTTTATAAGGAGAAAGTTAATTATGTTGCATGTATAAAGCTTTGTGTCTTGTATACAAACTTTTGTATCCTGTTTATAAATTTTCCTGTCCTTACAATGATTTTTAGATTCAGTCTCAGATGGATGCCTGAAGAGAAAAATCCAAGAATTTGTAGCACCCAGGGGATTTTTTGTTATGCTTGTAATGTACTTTTGCTCAATTATATGCTAGATAAGGATCTTTGACTTTTAACTAAAATATTAACAGTACGTGTTGTAAAATATTCTTACTCTTCCTGGTAAATATTGCTCTCATTTGGAAAAGGTGATTTAGCTTATGTTTTTTTTTAAAAAGTTTTTATTGAAATATAGTTGACTTATAGTGTTGTATTAGTTTCAGTTGTAGAGCAAAATGATTCAGTTATACATATATATATATATTCTTCTTTTAATATTCTCTTCCATTGTAGGCTATTACAAAATATTGAGTATAGTTTCCTGTGCTATACAGTAGGTCCTTGATGGTTATCTATTTTATATATAGTAGTGTGTATACTTTAATCCCAAACTCCTAATTTATCCCTCCCCCGCCTTTCCCCTTTGGTAACCACAAGTTTGTTTTTTATGGCTGTGAGTCTATTTATGTTTTCTCAGCCATAAAAAAGAATGAAATAATGCCATTTGCAGCAACATGGATGGACCTAGAGATTATCATACTAAGTGAAGTTAGCCAGACAGGGAAAGCCAAATATCATATCATACAGCTTATATGTGGAATCTAAAAAAATGATACAAATGAACTTATTTAGCTTCTGTCTTGTACATTCCTTCTGATGTCTCTAAATCCAGCCCATCTGCCCTCAACCCCCTTCCCGTTGCCAAAGCTGAAACTAGCCCCAGTGGGTTTACCACTTGATCTCTCGTGCTGGTGATCCCTAGGCCCTCTCTTGCCATGAAAAGACTCATATTGTGGAGGTTGCAGTGTTGTGAGCTGGTCAGGTAACTTCTGTTACTTAGCAACTTTCTCCTGCTTTGTTAAGTTGGGCTGTTCAATCTCCTTAATGAATAAGAGCATCAAGCCAGGTAATTGATGCCTGGACGTTTAGCTCATGAATAATTGACTGTCTGGGTAATCCTAGATACATTTCCTCCATCAGATTGTACAATGGAACAGTCATGTCATAGCCAGTGTTGAGTTTTTATTGTTTTTTGTCCTAATCAGTTTTATGATGTCAATAATCTGCTTTCTTGACCCAAAGGCTCAGGTGAACAATGGAAGCAGTGACCCTCCCAGGGCTGGGACATGCTTCCTCTTCCCTGTACGAGAGCTCAGCATTTCCCCTGGAGTTTGGGCTTAGAAAAGTTTCAGCTCTTCTTGTTTATCTTTTCGGGTATCTTTTCCCACATACATCGGGAAGGCAGTGTGCTCTAAAGGGGAGGAGGGAACTGGGAATTGGATTTCCTGGGCAATGCCAATCACTTACTCTGCACCTCTAGGCCAACCTTAGCTTGTCTGACTTATTTATTCATTTATGCATTCATTCAGCACACGTTTTGAGCACCTCCTATGTGCCAGGCACTGGGGAGTCCATAAAAAACAAGGGTGACTTTGTCTGCTTTCGTGGAGCTTACATTCTATTGAAAGCACATGAGTGATAAGCATGTAAACAAGTAAAGGAACAAGTTATTTTCAGATAGTGGAAGAGCTAGGTTGAAAAACACCAATGGAGTAATGGAATAGAAAGTGACCAGTGGGGGGATGGGATAGATGGAAATCATTTTGATTGGGTGGTCAGCGAAGGTCAGGGATGTCCTCTCTGAGATGGTGACATCTGAGTTAAGAACTGAATGACAAGGAGGAACTAGACAAGTAAAGAAATGGGGGAAGAAAATTCTAGTTAGAGGAACATGAAGGCAGAGGTTTAGAGATGGGAATGGGCTTAGCATGCTTGAGGGACATAAAGAGGGCCATGGGGCTAGAACAGAATGATGGGGAGCACAGTATGAGATGAGGTTGATGCCCACCCCTCCTCTGATACCCTTCAAGAGCACAAAAACTGTGTGGCCTCCCCTTAGACACGAGGGCCTGCATGAGGGATATGGATGGAGCTAACTCTTTCAAAGTACGTGCCTCATCAACAGTGCAGGCAGTGCCATTCTTTGTCTATAGTAAGCAGGTGCCGTTAAAACTCGGCTCAGGTTAATTCGTTTATTCCACACATACTTACTGAGCTTTAGGCAGTGTCTGTGACACTAGGTATGTAGAAGGGACTAAAGCCACACCCCTGCCCTCATCAAACATATTCTATCTGAAAAATAGGCAATAAAGTCATAAAACAGGAAAATACACATATCTTATATGAAGTACATAAGATAATGAGTGTTATGGAGACGAATAAAGCAGGGAGGGGCAGAGGAAATGAGGGAGGAGGGCGAGATAGTTGAAACGTTAAAAAGAGCAGTCAGGGGGCTTCCCTGGTGGCGCAGTGGTTGAGAGTCCGTCTGCCGATGCAGGGGACACGGGTTCGTGCCCCGGTCTGAGAAGATCCCACATGCCGCGGAGCGGCTGGGCCCGTGAGCCATGGCTGCTGAGCCTGCGCGTCCGGAGACTGTCCTCCGCAATGGGAGAGGCCACAACAGTGAGAGGCCCACGTACCGCAAAAGAAAACAAAACAAAACAAAACAAAAAGCAGTCAGGGAAGGCTTCATTGAGAAGAGGACAGTTGAGCTGCCACATGAAGGGAGTGTGAAAGTGAGCCCTGTGACTGTCCAGGGAGGAGAATTCCAGGCAGAGGGAGCAGCAAAAGTACCCCCCTTTTTTCTGGAAAACCTCCCTGCCTGCAGCCTGCCTCTAGACTGGGTCGTGTCCCCTTTTATGAGACTTTTATCACAATATGTACCACTCTCCTGCTTCAAACCTCCCACTGCACTTGGAATAAAGCATACGTTTCTTACCATGCTTACAAGGTCCTATTTAACCCCTTCACCTCTCCAAACTCCTCTCCCTCATTTCATTGGCTCCAGCCACAGCAGCCTTCTGCCTGGTCTCTGAACACGCAGACTCGTTCCCAGCTCACTGCTCTCTCTGCCTAGAAACTCTCCCCAGAGCTTGTCCTATGGTTGCTTCCTTCTTCTCACTAAGGTCTTAGCAACTCAGAAAAGGCTTCCCCGACTCCCCAAATCCTCTGCCCATTCCCTATCACATGGTCACTTCCCACTCATAGCCTTTATCAAGGGCTCAACTATCCGGAAGACCTACCACTTACTCACAAAGGATGTAGTCATTTCCTACTGCACTGAATCTGGCCCATTATGTATAATACGCTCTTTGGAGAGTAAGGAGGTTATAAATGTGAGATGAAATGTGACAGAGTACCCACCTACCATATCGTGAGGCTTACAACCCTTCAGAATATCACATTCACTTCCAGATCCTTCTATTTACCACCAGACCTGATTTTGAATTTTAAAAGGCTCCACTGCAAATGCATGCAAAAGTCTCTACACTGCTCAGGAAGTAGGATGTAAGAGCAGAAGAAATGGATGAACTGCCATTTGCACAGGAAAAAAAAAGGTCTGAAAAAACACTAGAAAAGAGCTTCCAGGTTCCCTGTATTTCTAATCTACTAGAACTTGGATGTTGAACCACTAATAAGGCCAGAACTTCATTGTCTTATTTGTTGTGTTAAAAAAATTGTTTGAGAAATATAATAAGTTATGGATAAATATACATGGGAAGAAGGGGAAGTGTTTTGTATTGTTTGTAAAGTGATTAATTTTAGCAAAGAGAAAGCAGCTATGTGTAAAACCCTTCTGGACTAATGTATTAAAATATGTCAATGGTAAGGTCAAATTATGTCAAAAGCTTAAATAATCTTTGATCTCAGTTCACCCAAATGGGTTAGACCAGACAGAAGACACGGGTCTTGGAAGATGAGGTCTCCACCACCATCACCACCACCACTACCACCATTAGCACCACCATCACTCCCCTTCTAAGTCCCATAAGTGAATCCACTAGGTGAAAATAATCTCAATGCCCAGGATGGCAACTCTTTCAGTAGTGCTGTGCTTAGGGCCACAGGACAAGCAAAAAAACATAGACATATATTTATCCTCCAGCTCAAATTTAATGGTGGAGTAAATAGGTGACTGTGTGTGAGTTTCTTTTAAACCCACTCTGGGGAGGGGGGTACATTATCAGAGCATGGGAAATTAAAGAGCTTTCAAAAGGGAGCTGGACAGTTTCTCCTCAGTAAGGAATGCCCATCCTTAGTCTCTCAAGGAAAAGAAAGGAGGGTGTTTAGTTGGGGAAGGTTCTGTCTGCTCCACCTCCGGACAGAAAGCTGCTCAACATGGCTCTACTGGAAGGAACCCAAATGAAGGAAGAGGGCCACGGGGGCTGTTCTTTATCCCCCAGCCTGTCCACCCTCAGCCCGCTGGGTAAGCACACCCTCTCCCCATTTCCAAAGGTTCAACCCTGAGTGAGTCATCACTGTTATTTCCAGTTTGGTGGATTTTTTTCTTTTCAAATTCGGGAGACCCATCAATTATTTAGGGCCCCAGGATGATCTCAGGTGGTGACACCTCTGTAGGTTTGTATGGCCTTTCTGAAGGGAAACCATCTGGCCTTCCTTAGCTTGTTCATCCCTGGGCTTCTCTCCCGGCTTGTAAGGTGTGGCAGCCACAGAGAGAGCCAAAACCATCAATATTTCACGGCCTTAATTAAAGTAAGCCGAGAGCCTCGGGCCTCTCACAACTGGCTTCCTTTTCCAAAACAAGTGCCTGGCGTCTTGAGCAGGGGGCACACACAGGGAAATGGGGAGTCTGACTAAAGTTGGGCTGGGGGAGTGAGGGAGCACAAGATTTCATTTACCAGGACCTTCGGGAGTTATAAAGCCGCCAGAGAGGTGCAGTATATTCCCTGGCGCTGGTGGCAGGGCGGGAAAGAGAGAAGGGGGGCTGCCTTTGTGCTTTTTTTGGACAACACTTGAAAGGGAGTAGACACTGGGCAGCCGGGAACTGTGGCCAGGTTTCGACTTCGGGCTGCATCCGCTAGTCTAATGTGAAATAGCTCCTGGGTCCCAGCGAAGGCTTCACAAAACACGGGGCGCGGCGGGGGGCGGTAGCGTTGGTGCAGGTCTCTTTGCTGCTGCCACCCCGCCCCTTCCCTCGTGGTCCCCAAGTGCCGAGGAGGCCCACGCCGCCATCCAGCCGGGCGGGCAGGAGAACCGAGAGCCCTGCGATTTATACGTCTATTAATTACCTCCAGCATGGAAGAACTGCCTATAAATACAGTGGCACTTTAGATAAAACTTTCATGCAGCTATTTAGATCCTTTAAAATATAAATGATTTCCTCTAAATTTTTTATCATAAATCAGGGCATGGAGCTAGGCGACAAGACGCCGATTTCCCCCCTGATGGGAGCAAAGCCTTCACCTGTCTTCCCTCTTTCTTTTTCTTTTCTGCCTTTCTTTTTCTTCTTCTTCTTTTTTTTTTAATTTACAGAGGCTTGTTAATGGCTCTGCTTCTCTTTGCTGCATCCAGGGCTTAAAGGGAAGTGAACAAGTGGCAGAAGTTTCACCCATTTTCCTGGAGGCTGTCTAGTGTGTACAGGAAAGCTTGTGGTCTCTGGGCAGCACACCTGAGTTCAAATCCTATCCCTGCCACTTATTCCTGTGTGACCTCAAGGAACACACTTAACTTCTCTGACTGAGCCTCAGGGCTCCCCTCTGTGAAACAGATGTAATAATAGTACCTACGTCATAGAGAGGGTGGCTGTGAGGATTAAGTGACATAAAGCACAGAGCCAGGCTGGCAGAGTTAGAGCTCAAGAAACAATGAGCTGTGCACTGATAGACAAGTTACTTCACCTCTCTGAACCGGTTTCCTTATCTAGAAAGAAAAAGTGGAGGGATAATGCTCACTTCTGGGAGTATTAGGAAGACTGTATAAGACAACAGCAGACTCTAAGCTGCTTGAAGCAGGGACCATGTAGCCCTTGTTTATCATTTTATCTCCAGACCTAGCATGTTCCGGGCACAGACTAGGGGCTCAGCAAGCATTTGATGGATACACAAAGCAACAGAAGTCCCTGCTTTGCTTACAGAGCACACTGCAGAACCATCAGGATGTGGTTTCCGTTTATGGCGATGGATTTGGCCTCTACCTTTTCCCCAAGATCTACATTTAAAACCTTGAGGTATCCACACAGGTCCTGAAGGGGCCTGTGGAGCCCGTCTCCCTAATCCTGTTACAGTGATAAGGAAACTGAGGCCCAGACACTACGAGTGACTTGTTCAGGATCACATAGCAGGTTAGTTATACATCCACATTAGAATCCACACTTCCTGTGCTCTGTGCACCACCCCTGGCTGCCTCTTCACAGCCAAACTGGCTGGGTAAGAGAAATGGCCTAATCCTTTGGCCATGGAAGAGATGACAACCAGCTAGGCCACAGGGGGATTGGCTTTATGACTTTGAACTCTGAGACACCTATGAACTGGAGAAGAGGAAGGCAAAACCAGTCCTTGTGTGCCAGAACCATGTGTTTATGGAGTCCAGGTTCTTGAGGGCAAGCACAGAGCTGGCCATGCTGCTCACAACACTTATGATAATGTCTAGAGCTCGAAGATGAAGACACAGGGGACCTACATAGGGTGTGGAGGGAGGAATATGAAAAAGCTGTAGGAAGTTATTAGGAAGAGTCTCCTGGGCCATGACACCTCAAACTCAAACCATTGACCTGGATTCCCCACAAAGCCCAGGACTAAACCCAGAAAACTTGGGGTCTCTCGCCTCCACAACCACTGGAAGTAGACCTCGAATCCTATCACTGTCCTGTTTAAATGCTCTGGTGGCTCCCCACTTTCCTTGGAGCAAAACCCAACCTCTCTGCAGAATCCAGCTCCTACCTTTTGACTCTGCCGTTCCCCACATTCGCAGTTTTCCCACCACACTCCCCCCACTCTAGCCTTCCTGCTCTTCCCTGAACACCCCAAGCTGATCCCACCTCAGGACCTTCACACTGTGCTGTTCTCCTTTATCTTCCGTTTTCTCCTTCCAGCCTTGGCTCAAAGGTTACTCCTCCCCTTTCTGTCCATGCATTTTCTGTTCCATCACCCTGGTTTATTTTCTCTGTAGTAATCACTACTGGAGGCTTTCTTTTTTATTGTTCATTTTCTGCTGAAGCATCAGCTCCAGGAGGGTAGGGGTGGTAGGTGAAAGTTGGGGACTGTCTGTTTCATTTGCAGCTGAATTCCGACCTCTTGACATAGTGGCTGCTACATAGTAGGCACTCAGTAAATATCTTCAGTGAAAGAATGTGTGGTGGAGAAGGGCTCTTGGCGATCCCTTGGCTCGGTCCTCTCATTTTTCAGATAAGGAAACAGGCCGTGAGGAAGCAGGGACCTGCATGGAGCCCTACCGCCTGAGAGCCAGCGCCTGGTCCGCGGCGGGGACCCCAGGGGAAGGGGAGGGCTCCTGGCGCGTGCCGGTCCCTCACGGATGCTCGGCCCCGGGCTCCTGAGTCCCACTGGGCGTCTCGGATCGTCCAAGGCCGAGCAGACAATACGAGGCAAGCGGCCGACAGGCGAGTCCGCAGCAGCTGCGCAGGCGGCGGGTACATGTGAGAAGTTTGTGAAAGGAGACGAGAGAAAGGGAGAGGAAGGCGAGGCGGCGGCTGCGAACACCTGGCCAGGCAGCAGCCCCGCCAGCTGCCTCCCCGCGATGGCATCTTGAGTTCGGGCTGTCCTATCGGGGTCGTCTCCCATTCCACCCCTTTTCTCTCTCCCCAACACTGGAAGGTGGAGGTTGGCCAGGGATGGAGGTGGGAGGTGGGTAGCTGCTGGCTTCTCCCTGTGGCCTCAGCCGGAAGCATGCCTGGAGCAGGGCCAGACTCTGAGCCTCTGGAAGCATGGCCTTCTGAGAAAGGAGTAAAAGCTGGCTCACCTCGCTGCCTCAGGCCCTGGGCTTGGGTGATGGGGAAACTGGTGCCAGTCCAGGATGTTAGTCAACATTCAGCATGGGCTTGGGAGTCAGAGACCTGGGTTCCAGTCCCCACTCTACCATGCTTACTGCCTTCAGGCAACTCAGTCTCTCTGTGCCTCAGTTTTCTTATCTGTGAACTAGAGATAATGATATCAACCTCACAGTTTTGATGTGGGGATTCAGCGCATAATACTTCTAAAGCACTTAGCCCAGAGTCTGGCACACAAGGAACCATGCCACCAATGGCTCCTCTTGTTGTCACTGTCATCACAGGCCAGAGTCCTGGGGAGGATATTATTCATGCATTCATTCATTCAACACAAATTATTAAGTTCCTGCATGTATGCCTGTAGACACAGCAACAGATAAGACTCATCCTCAAAGAAGTCCCGGGGTCCTTCGAGAAACAGAGACCATGAAACATCATGTTCTTCCCAAGACATAATAGAGGAAGATGCAAAAGAGTCAAAGAAGGAAAACTCTCTCTTTGAGTCCTGGTGAAACTTACATAATTAAATCAGGGCTTTAGCATCTTCATCATCATCATCAAACAAGCGTGCAGAGCAAGTTTTTTGAATTGATGGTCCCAGATCATCTGCACACAAATCAAGGATGTCTATTTAAAAAGCACCTTAAAAAATAATAAAAAAATAAAAATAAAAAGCACCTTAGTCCTTGTAGCCAAATCTCTGTGTGTGGCCCTAGGATGCTGTATTTTAAGAGGTCGCAGATGATTCCTACTCATAGTGAAGCTGAAAGCCACTCCTCAGGGAAAATGCCTCTCCCCACCCCGCTCGTCCTAGCATTCCTATAGGGCTAGTCCTTCTGGAGAACATGGTGCTTTGTGTCCTGACTTAGGGTTACATGTAGCAATTCTACTGTCGCCACTGGACTATGAGCCCCTGAAGCAGTGTGCTCTATACCTGCAGAACCTATACAAGGCCCAGCTGTCAGTAGGTATTCGGAAATGGTTGTAGCATGAAGAAAATGCCCCATTTAGGGTTACTTGCATAAGTGCCCATGTGGTCCTTCCTTGGACCCTCAGACAGATTTTCTTTGGCCCATACGTGATGTGTGTGTGTGTGTGTGTGTGTGTGTGTGTTTTAACTGTAATTTAACCCCATGGGGTGGTGACATGTGCTCTCCAGTTTAGCACAGTCCCAATCCTCCCTGTGCTCTCCAGTTTAGCACAGTCCCAATCCTTCCTTGTATACACCCAGCTATTTAATTTTACCAGACTTGCCCCTGACAGAATTTAAGTTTGCAAATCCCATACAGTACAGAGGATGTTATCAACTGCGTTCTGGGGCTCTCCTTCCAGTTACTTTCTGAATGGCCTTTTCCTTCATTCTTCTCCAGTCTGTTATCTCCAGGGCCTTCTCAGTAAGAGTGGTCCCTCAGGACAGCAGTCATCTTCCTGCTGGCTGCTTAGAGCTGCTTGTAGACCCTCTTGAAGGGAAGGGTGGGAAAAACCCAGGGAACACAGGTTGTCTGATGCAAGCATGGTTTTTGATTTGCGATCCTAATGCCTCAGGATGCTGGAGTGAGGGCTGGTGAGCCAAAGGTCTGCACTGGAGGCCTAAGGGGGCTAGTTGGTTTTGCTCTGTCTCTGACCCCTGTCTGACCTCGACCCTGGCTAGTATCTCCCAGGCCCCTGAAGGGACAAAGCGGGGAAGAATGGATGTAGACGGGCCTTTCCCCTCATTTCTGGGGGTTCAGCTTCACAGACAACTAGGGTCTCAGGGCACTGTGAAGCCAGGCGAGTTACAGATTCTTCTCCCTAGAGGATCCAGTATACCCAGCTTGTGTCCCCATTTTCTCTTTTGGCTTCTAGTATTGGGCAGAAAACGAGAATGAGTGGTCCTAAATGCTGGTGAGTGATACAATAATGCTGCATTTAGCTTCTGGAGAGTTGAGGATTCCTGGAGAGAAGCTCCTGACCTGCTCAAAATGTATTTCATTTAAATTAACCAGAATGGTAGTCTTTTGCTACAGCTGGAAGCATTTAGCGATCATCTAGTCCAGCCCTCTCTTATGGGTAAATTGAGGCTCAGCCAGCATCACGCTGACACAGTGTTTGAATGCTGTCCCAAGCCCAGGCCTCCTGAGGCTCTCGGTCCTGGTGTGTATTCTCTATCTCAAGAATCCCACCAGCCTTGCTCTGTGTCTTGTGCATGGATCTACATCCCCTCCACTGCAGTGCAAGTTAACTGTCAATTTCCTGCAGTGGATTTTAGACTGGTGATTCTGTGAGGGTAGGGATGGTGCCTGATTCACATCTGTCTCAACCTTCACCACGGAGTCTGGTGCAAAGCGGGTGAACAGAGGAGAGCAAGGAGCCAGTTTGCACCTGCAGACAAACCGTTCTCTAGAGAGAGGACCCAGGCCACTCCTGCTCCCAAAGGAGTGAGGAAGAAGAGAGGAACAAACAGTATTCCATGATTTCAGTGTGCCAGGCACTGTGTCAAGTGCCTATCTCAGTGCATTCCTCAGAACAATCAGTGGAGGTGAAACTACAATGTCCATTTAACAGATGAGGAAACTGCAGTACACAGACACTGAGTTGGCTCCTGGCCTCTAGCGAGGAAGATCCCAGGGCAGAGCCAGAGCCCCCAAGTATCAGGTTGTGAGGAAGTTGACTCAGTGCTCTCCTTTCTACTCCAGCTGTCAACATCTTCACCAGAACCCAAGAAGGCAAGTAGCAATGCAATTCCCATTTTAGAGCTCAGGAAACCAAGGCTCAGAAAGGGTTAGTGAAAGGGCCACACGTGGCCTCCCGCACCGGGGTTAATCCTCTCCGCTGGTTGGAGGACAGGACCCAGGCAAGGGGGTTGACTCCGATGCGGAGAAGAGGGATTAGCAAGACCCTAGGGTGGGGAGGCCAGACCCAGCTGGGCTTCCTCTTAGGCCAGGGGGTGGCCCCTTTCACCCCGCCCCACCCCCCACTCCCATTAACCTTCGTGGAATCCTGACTCACAGCCCCAGGCGTGGGGTCCTAGCTTACAGGCTGCCAGGATCACTGAAACCCGAAGGCAGCTCCGCGGTGGAGGCGAGGAGGTGGGCTCAGCTGGGCGCGCAGGGCTTTTCTCCCGAGCCGGAGGGCGGCGCGGCCGTGGTCCCAGGATTCCCCATGCATTATTCACGATGTTTACTAGCGCGGGGAAAGGAGAGGAGAGAAGAGGGAAGGAGAGGGGAGCAGAGGGGAGGCGAGGGCGGGGCAGCACTAACCTCGGGGCACGCAAGTCCGAGACTTCGGGAGGGAAGACAAAGTAGCTGAGTGGTTAAGAGCCTGGGAAGTCAGACGTGGCGCCTGGCACACAGTAGGCCACCAGTAAATACGTGTGTAACGGATAACGACAACGGAACGAGTGAGTGAATGGCTTTGCTCCCAACCAGTTACGTTGTCTTGGCCTTAACCCATCTGACCCTCGTTTTCTTCGTCTATAAAATGGCATAACAGTAACTATTCCATAGGGTATTGAGGGTCCCCTGAGCTAACTCTAAATTGCCTAACACACAGTAGGAGCTCTAAAATGAACGCTGCTGTTGTGGGTAATGGGGCTTGTAAGCATCAGCGGCCCAGGAGAAGTCCTCTGATCGATTCCCAAGGCCGGTGGGCAGTCCTAAAAACTAACCTGCAAGATTCCTTAGACTGGCGGCTTGGGGAATGGGGGAGGCGAGGGGGGGGCAAATTGTCTTTCTCAAGCGAAGGCAAGAAAGACAAGTGCAGGGAGGAAACTTCAGACCTCCTGCACTGGGCAGGCAGTTACTTTCCCCACCTCCACCCCGGGAGGTGGAGGTCACCTGGGGCTCATTTTGGTAGTTTCTCATCCTCCCCGGAGCCCGTCGGGGCGCTTGGAGGCTCCCCTTCGCTGCGCGGCTGGGCCGGACGCTGGTGGACCGCACCGGCGTGGGACCAGGAGCGCCCTGGAAATGTGCAGTTTGGAGGCAGCTGGGCAAAGTGTGTGTATGGGGGGAGGAGGGGGAGGGTCAGCTTCCCGGCCCACGGCTGCCCTTCTATCTGGGTTATGAGAGTTGGGACAGGATGGAGAGGTTTGGGACTTTGGGGGAAAGGAGGTCCGAGAAGAAGAAGAAAGAATCCGGAAGGTCTGCGGGCTGGAGCCGGGCAGGGCGGGGCGGACGGGGAGAGGCCCGGCCCGGCCAGGGTATAAATGCTGTGTCTGGGGCGGCGGGGGCCCGCGCGGAGAGCTGCTGCCTGGCCTCGCCTCCCGGGCCGCCCCCGCGAGTCTCGGGCACGTGAGCACGCCTGCGCGCGCGCCCGGGCCCTTCCTGGCAGGCTGCTTGTAAGATGAGTGAAGGAGCAGGTGGGGGAGAGGGGAGGCAGCGAGCGAGAGGGCGAGGGGAGCGCGGGCGCTGAGCGGCGCTCACTTGGAGTGCGGCGAGCGAGCGAGCGAGAAGAGCCTGATCCATGTCCCTCGCTGCCTCCCTGCCCGGCGTGCGAAGATGATGGCCATGAACGCCAAGCAGCCTTTCGGCATGCACCCGGTGCTTCAAGAACCCAAATTCTCCAGCCTCCACTCCGGCTCTGAGGCCATGCGCCGAGTCTGTCTCCCAGCCCCGCAGGTACGTAGTGGAGCATAATTACCGCTCTAAGGCACATTTTTTGACAGGCACTTGGTTCATGTTTTTTTCATGTCGCCCAGAACAATCGCCGCTGTCTGAACCCCTCTCCTTGTCTCCCCCGTGCTCTCTCCCGGCGCGCGCTCTCTCTCATTCATGTCTCTGATCCACACGTCTGTTTCAGCAGAGCCTCTGTCTCCGTATTAATTTTTATGACCTGGGCTTTGAGGAGAGGCATCTCGGTTGCTTGAAAATGTGTTTTAATCCTAAGTTGACAGTATTCCCCACTGACCGTGCTGTGCGCCTTCTCGCTTGCAGCTGCAGGGTAATATATTTGGAAGCTTTGATGAGAGCCTGCTGGCACGCGCCGAAGCTCTGGCGGCGGTGGATATCGTCTCCCACGGCAAGAACCATCCGTTCAAGCCAGACGCCACCTACCATACCATGAGCAGCGTGCCCTGCACGTCCACTTCGTCCACCGTGCCCATCTCCCACCCGGCCACCCTCACCTCGCATCCGCACCACGCAGTGCACCAGGGCCTCGAGGGCGACCTGCTAGAGCACATCTCGCCCACGCTGAGCGTCAGCGGCTTGGGAGCCCCCGAGCACTCGGTGATGCCGGCACAGATCCACCCGCATCACCTGGGTGCCATGGGCCACCTGCATCAGGCCATGGGCATGAGCCACCCACATGCCGTGGCGCCTCATAGCACCATGCCCGCATGCCTCAGCGACGTGGAGTCGGACCCGCGAGAGCTCGAGGCCTTCGCGGAGCGCTTCAAGCAGCGGCGCATCAAGCTGGGGGTGACCCAGGCGGACGTGGGTGCGGCTCTAGCCAACCTCAAGATCCCCGGCGTCGGCTCGCTCAGCCAGAGCACCATCTGCAGGTTTGAGTCTCTCACTCTTTCGCACAACAACATGATCGCCCTCAAACCGGTGCTCCAGGCCTGGCTGGAGGAAGCCGAGGCAGCCTACCGAGAGAAAAACAGCAAGCCGGAGCTCTTCAACGGCAGTGAGAGGAAGCGCAAACGCACGTCTATCGCGGCACCGGAGAAGCGCTCGCTGGAGGCCTACTTCGCTATCCAGCCGCGGCCCTCATCCGAAAAGATCGCGGCCATCGCCGAGAAACTGGACCTTAAAAAGAACGTGGTGAGGGTCTGGTTCTGTAACCAAAGACAGAAACAGAAACGAATGAAGTACTCGGCTGTCCACTGACTGCTGCGGGGCGCAGCGTCCGGGGCCGGGAGAGCTGAGTGTATGTCCCCCTGGAGTTGGGGGGCACGGTTATGGGGGCTCCGAGACGTTTCCTGGTAGGTCAGGCTCTCTGCCCCGAAGTCACAGACTTTCCCCTTTATCCCACCTGGTTGCCTCCCGGCCTTCTCTTTCCATTCTTTTCTTTCTATTCCCACCAGAAAAGTTTGGGCGCTAAGAAAAAAATTCCTGAAAGGCAGGCCTGGAGGGGCTTGTGCTGTCCGTGGTGCTGAAAATCGCCCTCGCGCACGCGACTGCGCGACCTCAGGGCAGGAGCCCAAACGCAGGGGATGGTCATTTGGCCCGAACGCAAGACTCTGGGGTGAAGGCACCACTTTACTGAGCGCGATTAGACAAGGGGTGAAGGGATGGGAAGGAAGCGATAAGGAATAACACAGAGTCTAAGTGGGGCACAAACATGTACTGGAGATTTATTTAGAGTATAAAATACATGTATGTTTCCAAAGGATAGCCTTATACTCCGTTCGTCACCTAAATTTCATCCATTTCATCCTTTGGTTTGTTGTAAGTTCTCTAAGGTAGCATAGATTAGGTTCAGGGAAAAATGTTCGGGGGAGTAGTGGGCTCCGAGCTTTTCTCCACCTTAAGGTGGGCTCCAGAAAAGATGGGCCCAATTCAGCGACTGAAAATGCTGGGGTGGGGTGGGGGGGATCCTGTAGCTGGTTTGCAAGCAGCAGCCGACCCCTGCTGTGGCCCGTCCGCCACGATCTGCTGGGTAATGACAGCAGTTTGAGGGGTAATGCCCGCCTGCAGGAAAGCAGGGGATTGGTAGCAGTCGGACTGAGGACTCTCTGACCCCAGCTCGCTGTTCCAGCCAGACTCCCAGAGCAGCTGCGTAGAAGCAGCTGCTCGAACGAAAGTAACTGTAACTTTTCCGAATCATATGCGAGTCCTTCTAACATGTCTCACCTCATTGTGCTTTTATTATTATTGTTAGCACCGTTATTTACTGTTATTTATTTAACTCTACTTCTTTCCATCCCCCAGCCTCTCGGTGGAGGTTCACTCATAGCTTTGAACGGAAAGAGGGGCGAAACCCCGGCCTGAATCTTTCTCACCCCAGTCCCTCTGGCCCCGTCACATGTTTTCTTTCGTTGCTTCATGTAATTTGCGTGTTGCCGTGTGACCTTTGGTTTCGTTGTCCCAATATAGATACAAATAAAATATTGTTTCCTTCTCTCTTTACCCCTTGAATTAACTTCTAAAATAAATGCTTTATTTTTCAACCCGAATTGCAGTGTTTTTTCTTTCTCGGATATTAAGGAGTACTAGTCTTGGGAAGGATTTAAAAGTGAGAACCCAAAAGGGCTGGACTGTCATTTCCAGGAGGCCAGTCTCCTGCAATCTTCTCTCCTTGCTCCTCTTTCGGGGCTGCCTCATCTTCTTACCCAGATCCTCCCCGGACCTCAGGGTTTCCAGGCCCTTCCTCCACGCTTCCCACGTGCTAATCTTTCAGCTTCTATTTGCTCAACTTGACTCAGACAGAAAACTTTCAGGTCTGACTGATGGGAGTAGGGGCCCCCAATGCCTCCACTCATTGGCTGAACGATCCTGAAGTGAGTGTAACTTCTCTGAGTCTCCATCGGTTGTCTGCAGCATGAAGATGCGAATACTTACAAGGCTATTGTCAGGACTAAGTAAGATTATTTATTTAAGGTGTCTGGTAGTGCTTGGCTCTTCTCGGGAAACATTATTATTTTAAAGGGTTCAAACAGCTAGATGGGAGGTGAGGAGAGATGCAAAAAAGGGAGGAAAGTGTTCTTTGCTGGGACAGAGTCGTTTGGACTTCCTTGGGGTCACTTCAGAAATTCATTTGGAATTGTCACCCAGGAGGTTATTCCACGGTCTATCTAGGCTTCTCTGTGTGTGTGTGCGTGGGTGGGTGGGGGGAGGGTGGATAATGAGATAATTGCCGCAAAGATCCTGGCCTAGTGCCTATACACAGTAGGTGCTCAACAGATGCCGGTTTCCTTCTCTGTCTTCCACATACTCTAAAAGGGGGAGGAAATCTTATCTGTGAGACGCAGAAACACCTTCATGATTTAAAAATTAATGTTCCAAGTCCTGGAGTCGTCTGTACATTTCCCCACTGTGTCTGCAAAGAACTCTGCGTCATCACGTCTGGACTGAAATTCGAAGCAGAGCGGGTCTCCCCTCCGCGCGGTACGCCCCCCTACTGCAAAAGCAAACCTGGGGATCGTCCCCAGCCCTTGGGTCTCACCCTGTAGCCCCCACCTTGCGCAACAGCCCCAGCGATTCCTCCACCTCCCTCTCCATCGGGTGTCCTTTAATAATAAATGCCCTTATGCTATTACATTATATTGTGGGTTTTGAAAATTTAAAATACGGCTGATGCAATATTAATTGCCTATAGTGGTATAAAACACAGGGCCAGAGCCCAGCCGGGCTGCAGATGAGGTGGCCGTGAGCGTCCCGCGCGCCGAAGCGAAGTGCTCCAGACAGACGCGCCTTTGCGGGCTGGGAGGTTTCCTGCAGGTAAGGGCCTTCGGCTTTTTTGGCCCGGGGAAGAACCTGATATCCGCCTCCATCTCCTTTTCGGAAAGTTCCCCGCTGTTATATATTTGCTTATTCATTTGTTTGTTTTATTAATAACCTCAAAAGTTTGGGAGACTTTTTTTGGAGAGGGCGAGATGAGCCGCCTGAATGCAAGATCTGCGTCAGTAGTGGCCCGTCAGGGTTGTGAGTTGGAGCCGCGCGTTTGGGCGTCATCCGCTTCAGACGTCCGGGACCGTCCGCACGCACGAGTACTTTGACCAGTTTCTACCTGCCGGCGGGAGCTGTGGCCGGGTCCACGGAGCGCCCCACCCTCTCCCGCCCCCTGAGCGCGCCGGGCAGGCGCCGCTGCCTCTCTCCTTGGGCTCTCTCAGGAAGCGTCGGGAGCTGTGGTTTCTCTGAAACTGTTCAGTCGCCTCTGCCACTCGTCCGGTGGAGGCACAGACTTCTCAAGGGGTGTGTGTGTGTGTGTGTGTGTGTGTGTTTGTGTGGCGGGGGCGGGGGTCTGGGTACCAGACGGTTTGGGATTCACGCAGGCCTGATTTGCACCCTGGTGGGTCATTTCCTAATTGTGTGACCTTGGGCAAGTCACATCACCTCTCTAAGCCTCTGCTGATGGCTGTACAACTGCACAAAAATTACTTTGAAGAGTAATTGAAAAGCACTCTGGAGCAGATTTTCTTTTCCCAAGTCTCATCAACTTGCAGCATTCACTGCCTAAGGCCCAGCTGGGGGTCTCTTTAGACTGTGCCAAGGGAACGTGAGGCCAACGTTTGGGGCTGCTTTTATGGAAAGCTGCATTTGGCCTCTCATGATGGGACTTTGAGAGTCATCTGTGGACCAGAGTAAGGCTTCTAGGCCCCTGCCTGGCTGGAACCAGGGCCTGACCTGGAATGAGGCAGGCATACACAAGCCAGCACGGCTGAAGCCCTGAGAGGCAGAATGTGGAGGTAGGAACCCTGGGCTCCTGGGTCCAGGCTGTGTGATCTCTGGCCAGGAGCTTCCTCTGTCCGTGTGCCTCTGGTAGTGTGAGTTTTGTCTGTTTCATGTTTAATGCCGGCTCAGGGTCTGGCTCAGAGTGGCAGACAATACATATCTGTTGAATGAATGAATGAGGTTTTGTTTTGTAAAATGGAAGGACCCCTCTAGCCCAATCCTCTCTGGATTCTGGGGACTACAGGGAAAAACAGAGGCCGTCAAGAATGAACAAGTCAGGAGCAGGGCCAGGGCGAAGGGTCTGCATATCAAGCTTCCATTTAAAGACAGCCAGTTTCCTTCCTATTTAAATTAGAAGAGGCCTTGCCTCACTCTGTGGTGATCATGGGTAGAGATGGGGTACTCTTTGACATGGGCCCTTAGAAACTTGAAGAGGAATCTCAAGGATCAGGGTGTGACCTCTGGCCTGCTGAGTGTGCCTGATCCTCTCTTGGCCCTACTATGAGCCTGGGTTGTTTTACTTTCCTGCTGAGACGTAAACTGCTCCAGCTCTGGAGTGGACAAGACCTAGGGTGGAATACCTACTCCATCTCTTAGTTGACTAAGTGACTACCACTCTGAGCCTCGGTGCCTTCATCTGTGAAATTGGAAAAAAAAATGACTGTCTTTCAGGATTGCTTTGATGAGTAAATGAAATCACAGAAGCCCAGGGCCTGACACATAGTAGGCATTATGGATACTCTCTTTAAAATATTACTTATACTCAGAAAAATGAGAGATTATGTTGCAGTGGCAAATTTCAGGATTTGGAGTCAGGTGGGATCAACATTTCTCCTCTGTAAACCGTCATCTGTTCATGTACAAAATGAGATTTGTGAGCGATGCCTCTGTCAGAGGCAAGCTAGAAAGCATAAAAGAAACTTCTTTGCATTCTGCTCATCCCAGTGACGGAAGGAACGAGGAATTCTCTTCCCAGGAGTTCATGGCGCGATTATGTAGTTCCTACTATGAGGCTTGATCCTCTGGCAGTTCTCTGGACTCAAGCCTTCCTCCTCTGTAGAATCCTGGCAAACATCAACTGTCAGTGACAGTTCGAGACTCAGCGCGGCGCTTCCCCCGGAGGGGCGGGGCTCCGGAGGGCAGAGGAGGCGCTAAGGATGAGGCCCCTGGCTCGTTCTCTCCGCCCTGCACCCACCATTGGGCCCCGGGGTTAGAATGCGTCGGCGAAGACGCAGAGCGAAGAGCGTCTTTTTTCACTGAAGGAGAGACTGAGACCCAGAGAAGGGCGGGCACACTCCTTCTACCTTAAATTGTTCTTTTCCCCTGTCACGCTATCAAACTACGCCGTTGAATTTCTTTCTTAGTCCTTATGACTCCTTGATGGCACCCTGTTTATTGAGCAGTAAAAGCGCTTGGGGCGAGCAAGAACCATGTCGGCCCAGTTCCCCGGTCTCCTTGAATCGAGTGTAGGACAGCACACAAGAGTGAGCGCTCCACAAATATTTGTTGGATAAATGAGTAATAATGATATCTGACACGTATTGAGGGCTTCCTGTATGTCAGGTTTTGTTCCAAGCACTTTATATGCATTGGCTTATTAATCCTTAACACCGTTGAGTAGGTACCATTTTTACGCCCAATTTACAGATGAGAACTTAGAGGCACAGAGTGTTTATGTAACTCGCCCAGGGCAAGTCGTGAACTTAGCTGTTTGGTGGAGAGATCTGGCAGAAACCTGCTGATTCGCCTCACCCGTCCCCAAGTGAGACTCGACCCTGGCGAGGGGCAGGGGAGGGGGGCCGCCAAGGGTGGGGGCGAAGCAGGCGTGTCTGATTTGGCTGGAGACGCCAGGGGCGCAGAGGAGGTGGCGGAAGCCGACGATGCCCGCTCTCCTCGCCGGGTACTGGGGGGCTCCATCTCTGCGGGTCTCCCCCTCGCGGTTCTGCGCCTCTCACGTCTCTGTTTCTTTCTGTGTCTGTCTGTTTACTTATCTCCCACACACCCGCTCTCAGCTTCCCTCGGACTTCTCAGGCGCGGAAGTCTGGCCCCAAAGTGCAGGAGCGAGGCAGGCCGCGTCCCCGGGGCGAGCACAGAGCGCTTTTCCCTTCTTTCTTCTCTTCCGCTGAGCGGCGGGATCCCCCGCGGTAACCCGCCCAGCGGGCAGACGGAGCCAGCGAGGACCCCGGCGGACAAATTAGTCTCCCCTTTGATCGCTCTTTTCTGATCAGGTCAGGTTTCCCTCCGCCCCGCAACGGCGCTTCCGCACCGGCCCGGCTCCCTGGGCTCCCCCGAGGGGTCAGGGTTCGCCCGGCTCCGCCCCGCGCCTCCGGAGGAGACTTCTGCCGCGTTCCGGGCCCGGAGCCCCCTGGACTTTGGGCGGGGCGTTTCGGAGAGAGAAGTGGGCGCCGGTCCCAGGCTGCTCTCGGGAGTCCTCCCCTCCTCCCCCCATCCCCCCACCCCCGGCCTTGCCTCCGGTCCTCAGCGCGCGGAGTACCTATCTCCGTAAAACGTCAGTTCTCTGCTCCGTCCCTCAGCCCCGTCCGGCCCAGTCCGGCACGGGAGGCAAACTGGTACCGAAATAGCATTCTCTCTCTTTTTGAGTTTTTCAGTTTTAGAATTTCACACCCACGAAAATCCTAGTGTTCATCCTGGGAAAATCAGAATTTCATTGGACTTCTTTATACATAATTAGGATTTAATATTGATTTTACTTTGAATTACATAGGGAGGAGGAACCAACATAATTTCAAGAGCTCTCTGCCCGAATCCCACTCCTAAGGCCAATATCTCTTTCCTCTATTGACAAACCCCCTACCCCGCATCAGCCCAGCTCCAAGACCCAACATCCCCGCCGTGACAGTGCCCCCCAATGCCTGGGGCTTTGCTAAGCAGCTCACCTCTTGGCAGATATAGTTAATGTCCAGCCCTCATAAATCAAGACCATAAAAAGCTTACTTTCACATGCACTCAATTTCTACAAAACCTAAACTAATTGCATGAATTCCTTTAGGCCACTCAGAGTTGCTCTCTGGGTTGGGATCTGATCAATTAGTCATTAGGCACTCCATTAGCTGGGGTTTAAGCTGCCTCATATAAATGTCTCCTGTCAATTTGCTTGTAATTGAGTGAATAAAAAAGGGTACAGTTATTAGCACAGAGGATCAGAATGAAGAGAGGTCAATTTTATTCAAATATTCTTAAAATGTCTTAATCTAATAATATTAATAATAACAATAAGAAGAAAGGCATTTGGACACCAGCCACACCATGTTAAGGAAAGCTCTTGCCTGAGACACAGCCACCTGAGTGGTATCCCAGCTCTGCCACCTTGGGAAACTAGTCTCTCCCACCCCAGTGGCCTGAGTTTCTTTACATATAAAATGAGTTGGTTGAGGTGATTTTCTTTCTTTTTTAATTAGTTTTACATTTTGTCCAAGTAAGTTATGCACATGGTTAAAATATTGAATACAGAAGGGCAAAATGACCAACGCTCTCCTTAGCCACTTTTAGCTGTTTCTTTTGGAAGTTAATTATATCTAAATAATATATATTTAGCACTGTTTAAAATTCAAGGTTTACATATGCTAACACATATATATGGAATCTAAAAAAAAAAAGTTTCTGAAGAACCTAGGGGCAGGACAGGAACAAAGACGCAGACGTAGAGAATGGACTTGAGGACACGGGGAGAGGGAAGGGTAAGCTGGGACGAAGTGAGAGAGTGGCATGGACATATATACACTACCAAACGTAAAATAGATAGCTAGTGGGAAGCAGCTGCATAGCACAGGGAGATCAGCTCAGTGCTTTGTGACCACCTAGAGGGGTGGGATAGGGAGGGTGGGAGGGAGACACAAGAGGGAGGAGATATGGGGATATATGTATATGTATAGCTGATTCACTTTGTTATACCGCAGAAACTAACACACCATTGTAAAGCAATTATACTCCAATAAAGATACTTTAAAAATTCAAGATTTATTTGAATATTATTAAGAATTTTAAGAAATGTTAAGATTTTGATTAAATAATGCATGATTCAAATTCAAAAGAATTAGAAGATTTACAGTGAAAAGTCTTTCTCTCACCCTTGACCCAACTTACCCAGTTCCCTTTGTTGAAGGCAAATAACATCAATTTCTTGTGTATACTTCAGAGATGGTTTATTGGCTGCCATTTCTTGATTTGTCTTTCTTAGTCATTGTGCATTAACTTCTTGCTATGATATCAGAGAACTAGAGATATAATAATCTTGAATAATCTCCCCATACCAAGTATGCTAAGAAGTTTTATATAAAATCAATAATTAAAAAGTATGAACTGCATGGGCAGTTGAAAATTCGGATTCTTTTTGTGTGTGTGTGTGTGCGTGTGACCAAAAATTAATTTGGAGATGTGGACACCACAAATATATAAAAACTGCCTACTCACAAAGATAAAGAGTGTTTATAGGTTGATTTGAGTTCTAGCCTTCCAAATATAATTTAACGCAGCCTATCTGGGGAAGACATGGATGAAATGAGTTAATAATCCACCTAAGGTTAGGGATTGAGCATCAGACTACAGAAACTCCAGCTGAGCTCCCACATGTGAGGAAGCCAAGTGCTTTGGGAAATAAATTCTACCTCTGACAGAAGTTCAAAGTGGTGATCCTGATTGGCTGCTTGGAGAGGTACAGGCAACCATTGTTCCCAGGGCAGGATGGATTTGTATTGAGCCCTGAATATTCTCTCAGTGAATTCCTCTTGTTAGTAAAAAGCTTGTACTGGAAGAGAGTTAACTGGGAGAACTGGAATCATTTCTGGTCAGCATACAGAGCACAGGCCACATGGTTCTTGGAAGATACACAAAAAGTTCTGAATTCCAGGCCTTACTCTGTTCTACGTGACCTTGGTAACTCTATTCATTTCTCAGTTTCCCCAACTCTTAACTTGAGGAAATTGACCTAGGTAGTAGTTCAGTTTTGGTGAGGGTTCTTGGACTCCCTTGAGAATCTGAGGAAAACTTTTTTCAAACCCAGAAAAATGCACATCTGTGCACTCAAAAGTTTTGCTAACTTGTTGGAGTTCAATCATGGATTCCCTGGGTCCAACCCAGGAGTTTTTGGTCCAAGGTTAAGACCCCTTGGACTAGGTGATCTAAAGTCCTTTCTTTATGTCACTATCTGAATTTACAGTCAAATACCTGTAAACACTGAAACCAGTTTAGGAAACTGGGAAGAACTTTACTGAAGGCAAAAATAAAGTGTTAATTACACTATGAGCCAATTGTTGATAAAGACTCCAAATGGCTTTGGCAAAATTATTTTCCACATCAATAGTCAGCCTCCCAAGAGGTAATGCGGTGGAGTGAAAAAAGTACTACATTAAGGGTCAAAATCTAGGTGTTTTTTACCAGTCTTCCAACAACTAGAATAGAGATTTTTGAGCTGGGGGCTTCCCTGCTCTGGCCCCCTCTTTTCTTATCAGTAAAATGAGAGGATTGGACCACATGACTACTGAAGCTGTCAGCTGTAACTTCATGTGAGCTTATACGTAAAGACATTGGCATGTCTTACATTTGGTATTTGTTTTGGTTTATTTTATTTTTCTATTTTGTTTTCAAAAGGATAGTTGTACAAAGTGGTGCTGGAAGAAAGGTTAGTTCCTAGTTCCTGGGTTCCTAAGCACTGAGGCTTCTAAAACCACATGGCAGAAACACAACACCTAATGGAAAAATAAAAACAACAACAGTTTGTAAGTTTAAAATTTAAAGGCAGGGTGGGAGTAGGAGGCAGGATGAAATTAAAACATTTTGTTAGACTAAATAGTTCTGGCTCAGCCAAGCCAGTTCATCAGCAGGTCTGGGGAAACTCAGCCCAGTGGGGAGCAGAAGGCAGTTGTGGGCTGGGCAGGGCACCCAAGCCTGTCCCAGCTCTGGCTGGAATCCACAGATGAGAGATGCTGACCAGGGCTCCTGTTGTCTGCTCTCAGATCTTCAGTTTTTCTACCTTCTGACTTGGGTTAGTGTTTGCAGCTGTGAACTCATTCAGCTCTTGAGGGTCTGCATTACTGGTCACATTGCTCAAATGAAATGATAAGAATGTCATGTCAACTTCAACTCTTCCATTTCCAACTTACCAGAATTTCTCCTGTCTATTTTATAGTTTCCCCCCTCCCCCATTTTACTGAGATATAATTGGCCTATAACATTGTATAAGTTTAAGGTGTACAACATAGTGATTTGATATTTGTATATATTGCAAAATGATTACCATAGTAAGATTAGTTAACAGCTATTACATTACATACTTCCAATATATTTTCCTTGTGGTAAGAGCTTTTAACATCTACTGTCTTGGCAACTTTCAAATATACAATACAGTATTGTTAACTATAATCATCATGTTGCACATTACATCCCAGGACTTATTTATCTTATAACTGCAAGTTTGAATCTTTTGACCACCTTCCCCTAATTCCTCTGTTCTGTAGCTTTGACGTCTTGAGTTTTTCACTGACAGCTCTTTACTGTTGCTTTTGGTTTTGTGTAGTATGACTCTATGCTTCTACTAATGTTATTAGGTCAGCGAGGGGAAGGTTTGTATTTCTTGACTGTCACAGTAGGGGTTTTTCCATCACAAAAAAGAGTTTTAATAATATTTACTCAAGTGTTTTATATTGTCACTGTCAGATGCATGGAATCCTAGAATATGAGCCAAGGTGAATTCTTAAGAGATTCACTGGCTGGAGAATATGATGTTGTCATTCTAGGGACCCAGGAATCTATATTTTCACCATCTCTCCGCATGTCTCTGATTATTTGCCCAGATTTAGGAAGATGTTTCTTATACTTTTTTTTTTTCCTCACCAAAGTGCCCTCACACTGGAGTTTGGGTATATAGCCTGAAACACAAAATTTCTTTCAATTCTGATTTCATTAAATGTGGTGTAAATTTCGCATTCCATCCACAACACGTCTGTGACTGTTTTGCCCTGCCCACCATTGCTATGGTAACTTACTTACCATTGAGTAAATTGTTGCAACACCCAGAACCTTTGGCTACAGCCATACTCTGCACACTGGTATGTAGCCTAGTTTGAAAGTAAATTCTAATGCAACCTTTTTATTGTAGGGCAAAAAATGAGACCTAAAGGAAATTTAGTAAATATGTACTATAAAATATATTTAGTATATAACAGTAAAAAAAGCAACATCTCTAAAAAAAAAAAATGGTTCTGAAGAACCTAGGGGCAAGACAGGAATAAAGATGCAGACGTAGAGAATAGACTCGAGGACACGGGGAGGGGGAAGGGTAAGCTGGGACAAAGTGAGAGAGTGGCATGGACATATATACACTACCAAATGTAAAACAGATAGCCAGTGGAAAGCAGCTGCATAGCACAGGGAGATCAGCTCGGTACTTTGAGACCACCTAGAGGGGTGGGATAAGGAGGGTGGGAGGGAGATGCAAGAAGGAGGGAATTTGGTGATATACGTATGCATATAGCTGCTTCACTTTGTTATGCAGCAGAAAGTAACACACCATTGTAAAGCAATTATACTCCAATACAAAAAAGATGTTAAATAAAAAAAAGCAACCTCTCTACTGATCACTTTAGAATAATAGGTATTTAACAAATATTTGACACTAAGTCTATGAATGAGCGATTCTTACTTATTTTCCTCCTGACCACACCCCTTCCCCCCAAAGGTGAAGGAAGGCAAGGATGAAATTTTAAGATATGGAATATTCCTATACTCAAGGTGCTGCCCCTTCTAAGATGTTTTAGTTTAATCTATATTTTATAAATGTCCAAGGCCACACAACTAATAAGTGACAGAATTTAGGAGTTAAGCCCAGGATTGTCTGCCTCTAGAACTGACCTCTTTGCACTGTGTGTGCCATGCTTGCTCTTGTAGAAGATGATGGACTTATGTTTTTAAGGTAAAATCTGTAGGACTCTTATGTGAAAGAAGTCTTACTCTTGTTCTACAGGGCCACAAGGGGTACACTAAATAGAAAATGAAAGTCACGGAGAGGAAAAATTTCAGTTACATAGAAAAAAGAAGAGTTTGGTAGTCACCGTGGTCCAAGGAGTGGGCTATACTGTGAGTCCTTGTGTTGGAGGATCTGAACAGAGATTTTAGCGAGTGACACTGGGGGTGGATTTCAGTATCAGACGTGTGGTTGAATGAGGTGACATCTCATTCCAACCTGAGAGCCAGTGCTGCTCTAGATGGTTGCCCATTTCACCTCCAGTGAAAAATAAAAAGGAACTATCTCATAAAAGAATGTACAACTCCCTTAAAGGAGCATGGGAAGTAAATATTACTTAAAAATATTTGTTCTTTGCATTTGCCTTTTGGAATGTCAAGGTATATACTTCAAACTAACAAAAATAAAAACGTTAGGCTCTGGTCCTTTATCAACTTAGTGTATTAGAAGAACCTAACAACATTTGGCTGCTTGAGTATGGGCAGAGGAAGTCACTAGAGACTTCAGGGGAGAATGGGAGTGTCACTGAGGAGCTGTTATTTAAAAATGGTTTTGTAGAGTAGGGACCAGACTGGGGGCCCTGCCTGCCTTTTGCCTACCAGCATGGCTTTGTGTTCTCTCCCATCTTTTCCCCCTTAAAAAAAAAAAAAGCTTCTTTTCTTTTGTTCCTTCAGTTCCTTCTCTCCCTGTCTCCCTTTCCCTGATCACAGTGTCAAAGTGCTTGCAAGGACTGGTTACTGTTTAAGTTTTTCATATGGACCCTTGAATGCTCCAGAGGCAACAGACTATGTAGAACGCTCTGAGCCAGGGCTCAGTTACCAAAAGGCAGTCTAAACATGCACTTTGGGTACTTGCAAAGGAAAGACACCCCAAAATGACAAAGGATGTTTCAGAAGACTTCAGTATTTGGTACTTAAAAAAGCATCCTGGGAATTCCCCAGCAGTCCAATGGTTAGGACTCCAAGCTTCCCCTGCTAGGGGTGGGGGAGGGGTGCGGGTTCAACCTCTGGTCAGGGAACTAAGATCCCACAAGCCACATGGCCAAAAAAATAATAATAATAATTAAAATAAAAAAAGTAGAAAATCATCCTTGTCAAGTTCAAAAGGGTGCTGGACTTCCTCCCATGTGTTTTATGAGATAGTGTTTTAAATTTCATACAGAAGAATGGGTAACATAAAGTATTCAGGGTTTCAAGCTTCTAAAGATCTTCATTTGACCCAACATAAAATAAATACAATTATAAAAATGATTATGAACACTGTGCTATGTCTAGCTCAAGTTAACCAAAGAATTGAAGAAAAATGGGGTCTCTTCTGGTTTCCGTGGAGATGTTTGGCTTCGTCAGAAATAGTTGAGGTCTAATACAGAACAGAATGGTGGTTGCCAAGGGGGAGGGGGTCTGGGGGAGGGATGGAGTGGGAGTTTGGGGCTAGCAGATGTAAGCTATTTATTATATGTAGGATGGATAAACAACAAGGTCCTACTGTATAGCACAGGGAACTATATTCAGTATCCTATGATAAACCATAGTGGAAAAGAATATAAAAAAAGAGAATGTATATATATATGTATAACTGAACCACTTTGCTATACAGCAGTATTTAACACAACATTGTAAATCAACTATACTTCAATAAAAAAAATAAACAGCTGAGGTCTAGGAATATAATGAGTTAGTTCAACAAATATTTATGTAATTACTCTGTGACAGGCCTTGCTCAAGATGCTGGGGATTCAGCAAAAAACTTGGGACTCAGACCTCTCCCCCATGGAGCTTACACTCAAATTGGGGACTAGGATATCTCATTTCTGGGATTCAGGACCAATATCTTTGTTAGGTGTTGACCAAGTTAACCTGACCTTTACCTGTCTGCAGTGTTTGAGAACCAGTCCTAAAGTTTCTGAATGTCCCTGTTAGCATGCTATGTAACCTGTTAATACTGTTCTCCTCTCCCCCCCAACCCCTGCCCTCCTCTTCAGGGAGAAAAGTCATGGAGCTGAAAAGAAGAGACAGAAAATAACCTCCAAAGCCTGGTGATTTTGCATCACACCGGTTGGTAACAAGTTGTGGAACTTGACTATGATTTTCTTTCTTTCTTTCTTTTTCTTTCTTTCTTTCTTTCTTTCTTTCTTTCTTTCTTTCTTTCTCTCTCTCTCTCTCTCTTTTCTTTCTTTCTTTCTCTTTCTTTCTTTTTCTTTTTCTTTCTTTCTTTCTTTCTTTCTTTCTTTCTTTCTTTCTTTCTTTCTATTTTTTGCTTTATAACAAATTTAATCAGTTATACATATACATATGTTCCCATATCCCCTCCCTTTTGCATCTCCCTCCCACCCTCCCTATCCCACCTCTCCAGGCGGTCACAAAGCACCGAGTTGATCTCCCTGTGCTATGCGGCTGCTTCCCACTAGCTATCTACCTTACGTTTGGTAGTGTATATATGTCCTTGCCGCTCTTTCACTTTGTCACAGCTTACCCTTCCCCCTCCCCATATCCTCAAGTCCATTCTCTAGTAGGTCTGTGTCTTTATTCCTGTCTTACCCCTATGTTCTTCATGACATTTTTTTTTCTTAAATTCCATATATATGTGTCAGCATACAGTATTTGTCTTTCTCTTTCTGACTTACTTCACTCTGTATGACAGACTCTAGGTCCATCCACTTCATTACAAATAGCTCACTTTCATTTCTTTTTATGGCTGAGTAATATTCCATTGTATATATGTGCCACATCTTCTTTACCCATTCATCCGATGATGGACACTTAGGTTGTTTCCATCTCTGGGCTATTGTAAATAGGGCTGCTATGAACATTTTGGTACATGGCTCTTTTTGAATTATGGTTTTCTCAGGGTATATGCCCAGTAGTGGGATTGCTGGGTCATATGGTAGTTCTATTTGTAGTTTTTTAAGGAACCTCCATACCGTTCTCCATAGTGGCTGTACCAATTCACATTCCCACCAGCAGTGCAAGAGTGTTCCCTTTTTTCCACACCCTCTCCAGCATTTATTGTTTCTAGATTTTTTGATGATGGCCATTCTGACTGGTGTGAGATGATATCTCATTGTAGTTTTCGATTTGCATTTCTCTAATGAGTAAAGATGTTGAGCATCCTTTCATGTGTTTGTTGGCAGTCTGTATATCTTCTGTGGAGAAATGTCTATTTAGATTTTCTGCCCATTTTTGGATTGGGTTGTTTGTTTTTTTGTTATTGAGCTGCATGAGCTGCTTATAAATTTTGGAGATTAATCCTTTGTCAGTTGCTTCATTTGCAAATATTTTCTCCCATTCTGAGGGTTGTCTTTTGGTCTTGTTTATGGTTTCCTTTGCTGTGCAAAAGCTTTTAAGTTTCATTAGGTCCCATGTGTTTATTTTTGTCTTTATTTCCATTTCTCTAGGAGGTGGGTCAAAAAGGATCTTGCTGTGATTTATGTCATAGAGTGTTCTGCCTATGTTTTCCTCTAAGAGTTTGATAGTGTCTGGCCTTACATTTAGGTCTTTAATCCATTTTGAGCTTATTTTTGTGTATGGTGTTAGGGAGTGATCTAATCTCATACTTTTACATGTCCCTATCCAGTTTTCCCAGCACCACTTATTGAAGAGGCTGTCCTTTCTCCACTGTACATTCCTGCCTCCTTTATCAAAGATAAGGTGACCATATGTCCATGGGTTTATCTCTGGGCTTTCTATCCTGTTCCATTGATCTATCTTTCTGTTTTTGTGCCAGTACCACACTGTCTTGATTACTGTAGCTTTGTAGTATAGTCTGAAGTCAGGGAGCCTGATTCCTCCAGCTCCGTTTTTCGTTCTCAAGATTGCTTTGGCTATTCAGGGTCTTTTGTGTTTCCATACAAATTGTGAAATTTTTTGTTCTAGTTCTGTGAAAAATGCCAGTGGTAGTTTGATAGGGATTGCATTGAATCTGTAGATTGCTTTGGGTAGTAGAGTCATTTTCACAATGTTGATTCTTCCAATCCAAGAACGTGGTACATCTCTCCATCTATTTGTATCATCTTTAATTTCTTTCATCAGTGTCTTATAATTTTCTGCATACAGGTCTTTTGTCTCCTTAGGTAGGTTTATTCCTAGATATTTTATTCTTTTTGTTGCAGTGGTAAATGGGAGTGTTTCCTTGATTTCACTTTCAGATTTTTCATCATTAGTATATAGGAATGCCAGAGATTTCTGTGCATTAATTTTGTATCGTGCAACTTTACCAAATTCATTGATGAGCTCTAGTAGTTTTCTGGTAGCATCTTTAGGATTCTCTATGTATAGTATCATGTCATCTGCAAACAGTGACAGCTTTACTTCTTCTTTTCCGATTTGGATTCCTTTTATTTCCTTTTCTTCTGTGATTGCTGTGGCTAAAACTTCCAAAACTATGTTGACTAAGAGTGGTGAGAGTGGGCAACCTTGTCTTGTTCCTGATCTTAGTGGAAATGGTTTCAGTTTTTCACCATTGAGGACGATGCTGGCTGTGGGTTTGTCATATATGGCCATTATTATGTTGAGGAAAGTTCCCTCTATGCCTAATTTCTGGAGGGCTTTTATCATAAATGATGTTGAATTTTCTTGAAAGCTTTTTCTGCATCTACTGAGATGATCATATGGTTTTTCTCCTTCAATTTGTTAATATGGTGCATCACATTGATTGATTTTCATATATTGAAGAATCCTTGCATTCCTGGGATAAACCCCACTTGATCATGGTGTATGATCCTTTTAATGTGCTGTTGGATTCTGTTTGCTACTATTTTGTTGAGGTGTTTTGCATCTATGTTCGTCAGTGATATTGGCCTGTAGTTTTCTTTCTTTGTGACATCTTTGTCTGGTTGTGGTATTAGGGTGATGGTGGCCTCGTAGAATGAGTTTGGGAGTGTTCCTCCCTCTGCTATATTTTGGAAGAGTTTGAGAAGGATAGGTGTTAGCTCTTCTCTAAATGCTTGATAGAATTCGCCTGTGAAGCCATCTGGTCCTGGGCTTTTGTTTGTTGGAAGATTTTTTATCACAGTTTCAATTTCAGTGCTTGTGATTGGTCTGTTCATATTTTCTATTTCTTCCTGATTCAGTCTTGGCAGGTTGTGCCTTTCTAAGAATTTGTCCATTTCTTCCAGGTTGTCCATTTTATTGGCATAGAGTTGCTTGTAGTAATCTCTCATGATCTTTTGTATTTCTGCAGTGTCAGTTGTTACTTCTCCTTTTTCATTTCTAATTCTATTGATTTGAGTCTTCTCCCTTTTTTTCTTGATGAGTCTGGCTAATGGTTTATCAATTTTGTTTATCTTCTCAAAGAACCAGCTTTTAGTTTTATTGATCTTTGCTATCGTTTCCTTCATTTCTTTTTCATTTATTTCTGATCTGATTTTTATGATTTCTTTCCTTCTGCTAACTTTGGGATGTTTTTGTTCTTCTTTCTCTAATTGCTTTAGGTGCAAGGTTAGGTTGTTTATTCGAGATGTTTCCTGTTTCTTAAGGTGGGATTGTATTGCTATAAACTTCCCTCTTAGAACTGCTTTTGCTGCATCCCATAGGTTTTGGGTCGTCGTGTCTCCATTATCATTTGCTTCTAGGTATTTTTTAATTTCCTCTTTGATTTCTTCAGTGATCACTTCGTTATTAAGTAGTGTATTGTTTAGCCTCCATGTGTTTGTATTTTTTACAGCTCTTTTCCTGTAATTGATATCTAGTCTCATAGCATTGTGGTCGGAAAAGATACTTGATACAATTTCAATTTTCTTAAATTTACCAAGGCTTGATTTGTGACCCAAGATATGATCTATCCTGGAGAATGTTCCATGAGCACTTGAGAAAAATGTGTATTCTGTTGTTTTTGGATGGAATGTCCTATAAATATCAATTAAGTCCATCTTGTTTAATGTATCATTTAAAGCTTGTGTTTCCTTATTTATTTTCATTTTGGATGATCTGTCCATTGGTGAAAGTGGCGTGTTAAAGTCCCCTACTATGATTGTGTTACTGTCGATTTCTCCTTTTATGGCTGTTAGTATTTGCCTTATGTATTGAGGTGCTCCTATGTTGGGTGCATAAATATTTACAATTGTTATATCTTCTTCTTGGATCGATCCCTTGATCATTATGTAGTGTCCTTCTTTGTCTCTTCTAGTAGTCTTTATTTTAAAGTCTATTTTGTCTGATATGAGAATTGCTACTCCAGCTTTCTTTTGGTTTCCATTTGCATGGAGTATCTTTTTCCATCCCCTTACTTTCAGTCTGTATGTGTCTCTAGGTCTGAAGTGGGTCTCTTGTAGACAGCATATATATGGGTCTTGTTTTTGTATCCATTCAGCCAATCTGTGTCTTTTGGTGGGAGCATTTAGTCCATTTACATTTAAGGTAATTATCGATATGTATGTTCCTATTCCCATTTTCTTAATTGTTTTGGGTTCGTTATTGTAGGTCGTTTCCTTCTGTTGTGTTTCTTGCCTAGAGAAGTTCCTTTAGCATTTTGTTGTAAAGCTGGTTTGGTGGTGCTGAACTCTCTCAGCTTTTGCTTGTCTGTAAACGTTTTAATTTCTCCATCAAATCTGAATGAGATCCTTGCTGGGTAGAGTAATCTTGGTTGCAGGTTTTTCTCCTTCATCACTTTAATTATGTCCTGCCACTCCCTTCTGGCTTGTAGAGTTTCTGCTGAGAGATCAGCTGTTATCCTGATGGGGATTCCCTTGTGTGTTATTTGTTGTTTTTGCCTTGCTGCTTTTAATATGATTTCTTTGTGTTTACTTTTTGACAGTTTGATTAATATGTGTCTTGGTGTATTTCTCCTTGGATTTATTCTGTATGGGACTCTCTGTGCCTCCTGGACTTGATTAACTATTTCCTTTCCCATATTAGGGAAGTTTTCAACTATAATCTCTTCAAATATTTTCTCCGTCCCTTTCTTTTTCTCTTCTTCTTCTGGAACCCCTATAATTCGAATGTTGGTGCGTTTAATGTTGTCCCAGAGGTCTCTGAGACTGTCCTCTGTTCTTTTCATTCTTTTTTCTTTATTTTGTTCTGCAGCAGTTATTTCCACTATTTTATCTTCCACCTCACTTATCCGTTCTTCTGCCTCAGTTATTCTATTGATCCCATCTAGAGTATTTTTTATTTCATTTATTGTGTTTTTAATCGATGCTTGATTCATCTTTAGTTCTTCTAGGTCCTTGTTAACTGTTTCTTGCATTTTGTCTATTCTATTTCCAAGATTTTGGATCTTGGATCATCTTTACCATCATTAATCTGAATTCTTTTTCAGGTAGACTGCCTATTATCTCTTCATTTGTTAGGTCTGGTGGGGTTTTATCTTGCTCCTTCTCCTGCTGTGTGTTTTTCTGTCTTCTCATTTTGCTTATGTTACTGTGTTTGGGGTCTCCTTTTTGCAGGCTGCAGGTTCGTAGTTCCCGTTGTTTTTGGTGTCTGTCCCCAGTGGCTCAGGTTGGTTTAGTGGGTTGTGTAGGCTTCCTGGTGGAGGGGACTAGTGTCTGTGTTCTGGTGGATGAGGCTGGATCTTGTCTTTCTGGTGGGCAGGTCCACGTCTGGTGGTGTGTTTTGGGGTGTCTGCGGACTTTTTATGATTTTAGGCCACCTCTCTGCTAACGGGTGGCGTTGTGTTCCTGTCTTGCTAGTTGTTTGGCATAGGGTGTCCAGCACTGTAGCTTGCTGGTCGTTGAGTGAAGCTGGGTGCTGGTGTTGAGATGGAGATCTCTGGAAGATTTTCGCCCTTTGATATTATGTGGAGCTGGGAGGTCTCTTGTGGACCAGTGTCCTGAAGTTGGCTCTCCCACCTCAGAGGCACAGCACTGACTCCTGGCTCCTCAATTTGGGATGATTTGTTGTCTATTCATGTATTCCACAGATGCAGGGTACATCAAGTTGATTGTGGAGCTTTAATCCGCTGCTTCTGAGGCTGCTGGGAGAGGTTTCCCTTTCTCTTCTTTGTTCTCACAGCTCCCGGGTCTCAGCTTTGGATTTGGCCCCGCCTCTGCGTGTAGGTCGCCGGAGGGCGTCTGTTCTTCGCTCAGACAGGACAGGGTTAAAGGAGGAGCCTCTTCGGGGACTCTGGCTCACTCAGGCTGGGCGGGAGGGATGGGCACGGAGTGCGGGGCGAGCCTGCAGCTGCAGAGGCCGGCGTGACGTTGCACCAGCCCGAGGCGCGCCGTGCGTTCTCCCAGGGAAGCCGCCCCTGGATCCCGGGACCCCGGCAGTGGCGGGCTGCACAGGCTCCCGGAATGGCGGTGTGGACAGTGACCTGCGCTCGTACACAGGCTTCTTGGCGGCGGCAGCAGCAGCCCCAGCGTCCCACGCCCGTAATTGGGCTCCGCGCCTTCAGCCGCGACTCGCGCCCATCTGTAGGGCTCCTTTAAGCAGCGCTCTTAATCCCCTCTCCTCGCGCACCAGGAAACCAAGAGGGAAGAAAAAGTCTCTTGCCTCTTCGGCAGCTCCAGAGTTTTCCCGGACTCCCTCCCGGCTAGCTGTGGCACATTAGCCCCCTTCAGGCTGAGTTCTCGCCACCAGCCCCAGTCCTCTCCCTGCGCTCTGACCGAAGCCCGAGCCTCAGCTTCCAGCGCCGCCCGTCCCGGCGAGCGAGCAGACAAGCCTCTCGGGCTGGAGAGTGCCGCTCGGCACCGATCCTCTGTGCGGGAATCTCTCCGCTTTGCCCTACCCAGGTATGTGGGGAGTTTCTTGCCTTTTGGGAGGTCTGGGGTCTTCTGCCAGCGTTCAGTAGGTGTTCTGTAGGAGTTGTTCCACGTGTAGCTGTATTTCTGGTGTATCCGTGGGGAGGAAGGTGATCTCCGCGTCTTACTCTTCCGCCATCTTACCCGGAAGTCTCTCTCTTTAGTTTTGAATAAACTAGTTAAATGTTTTTTCCCTGTTTATTGCATGTGTCTCATGACATTTAGTGGTTCTTTCAGCTTCTGGTTTGAAACTAAACATCCAGGACAAAGAAATCATAACACTACTTTCGCTGCAACTTGCTGTTCATGTTCCTTGAAAAGAACTATATATACCTTTTTTTTTTTTTTTTATATACATTTATTTATTTATTTATTTACTTTTAACGCGTTGGGTGTTTGTTGGTGTGCACAGGCTTTCTCTAGTTGCCGCAAGTGGGGGCCGCCCCTCGCTGCGGTGCACGGGCCTCTCATTGCTGTGGCCTCTCCTGTTGCGGAGCACAGGCTGTAGTCACACGGGCTTCAGTAATTGTGGCTTGCGGGCTCAGTAGTTGTGGCTTGCGAGCTCTAGACCACAGACTCAGCAGTTGTGGCGCACGGGCTCAGCTGCTCCACGGCATGTGGGATCTTCCCGGACCAGGGCTTGAACCTGCGTCCCCTGCATTGGCAGGCAGACTCTAAACCACTGCGCCACCAGGGAAGCCCTATATATACCTTTTGATAGGTCAAAACCACACCACCTTTTTATCCTTTGTGCTCAGTCTAGTTTCACTTGCTCACAGGGGGTCGCGTGTAGAGGCCTCACACCCGGACACCCGGCTCTTCAGAACGCCTCAGCTTGCTCTTGACTATGATTTTCTGAAAAAAATGACAAGTGGAAGTAATAGTCAAGTGGAGAGGAACGTGTGTGTTCCTGGCAACCACACCAGATCATGACAGTGATGGCACCCCTCCTTATGTCTCCCGTGGGCCACCAGTTGCATGAACCCAGCTTTTACATGGCCCTCCTCTTTGTACATGCCGTGTTGAGATGGATGCCTCTTCTCCAGAACAAACTAACTGCTGACCTGTATGCAGCTGGACTCTTCAGAGTTTAAACCCAGTTTAAATGGTTTCCTAAGGTGAGGAGAGTGTAAGAAGAGCTGTTTCTTTTCTGAAGGATGAGAGGTTTGATGCCAATAGGGTCAAAGGTTGTGTTCTAGGATTGAGATTAGTTAGGAACTAGGTGATGCTTATGTTTTTCCCAAGAGTCAGAGCAAGATTTCTTTTCTTTTTAATTTCTTTTTAAAATAAAATTTATATGTGTTCATAGTTCCAAGATTCAAACAGTTCAGCAAGATTTGGTTTGATAAAGAACTGTCTTCCAGCTTTCAACTCTTCCAGCTGGTTCTTTTGCTATTTACCTCACTATATTTTATTTTATTTTTATAAATTTATTTATTTATTTATTTTTGTCTGCGTTGGGTCTTCATTGCTGTACGTGGGCTTTCTTTAATTGGTTGAGTGGGGGCTACTTTTCGTTGCGGTGCGTGGGCTTCTCATTGCAGTGGCTTCTCTTGTTGCGGAGCAGGGGCTATAGGCACACAGGCTTCAGTAGTTGTGGCTCACGGGCTGAGTAGTTGTGGCACGCAGGCTCAGTAATTGTGGCGCATGGGCTTAGTTGCTCTGCGGTATGTGGGATCTTCCCAGACCAGGACTCAAACCTGTGTCCCCTGCATTGGCAGGCAAATTCTTAACCACTGTGCCACCAGGGAAGTCCCTGCTGAGCAATTTTCAATCTTGACATTCACAATTTTTATTACAGGAAGTTTTCTTGCATTATTTCTTTGAAGTTTTCTGGGTTTTTTTCTTTATATTTTCATATTTCTGACTGCCTATTGTTTTGATATTGGGCCATCTGTATTGATTTCTTGATTTATTTATCATTTCTCTACTGTTTTTCTCTTTGTCTTTTTGTTCTTTTGTGTGATGTTTTCTTACATTTTGTATTTCAAACCTTCTACTGAGTTTTAAATTTCTCCTATCATTAAAAAATAAATCTAATAGATCTTTTGTTCTTTAAATTGAGGAAAAAATCTTTTTCTTGTTTCATGGATGCTATCTTTTTAGTTATAGCTCTGAGTGCTATTCAGTTATATCTCTAATATTGATAATAGTTTCTCTTTAATTTCTTCTTCCCTCAGAGTCTATTTCCTCCAAAGTGCTTTTATTTTCAAAAAACTTAAAGCACTGTTCTGATCTCTGTGCCTTGTATTAGATATTGTTTATTTAATTGGGTAAAACGTTGATTGAAAGCTCTGCACATCTCAGCTGGCCTTGTTTACTTTGGTTTTCTGTCTAGAGTGACCTGGTTGGGCTGTTTCCTTCGGATCTTGGGGGTGTCTAATGGCAGGGGTTTTTTTGTTTTTGTTTTTTTTCTTTTTTGGACTGGCTGATTCTCTCAATTTCCTGCTTGGAGGGTATATGTCTGGTAGGTGATGTCCAAGGTGCTGAGTGAGGGAAAGGAATGGGGTTTTCAACATTTAGAAGGTAAAATTTCACGTAATTCCTCTGTTTTCAATATGGTTTCCCACCCTTAACTATGGATGGTGTCTCAAATACAATGACTTTTAAAAAACACTTTTTCTTGTGAATGAATTACCAGTATTCTGCCAGGTTTGGGTGAGGCAGTTGCCTGCTTGTGCCAAGTGGGTGAGGTAATCTGAGGGTCTGATTGCTTCTTAAACAAACTCTCAACTGAGCCACCCATTTGTAGTTTCGTCTTAACTCCAGAGATGAGTGCTACTATCCCTTCCAAAGTCTTTTAGGGAATCTGCTGTGCATTTCAGTTTGCTTATCAGCTCTCCCCAGTGCTGACTTAGGATTCAGCTTTTTTGAGTCTCTCAAATCAATTACCTCTTATCTATTTGCTTTCCAGTGTCCTTTTTTTTTTTTTTTTTGCAATTGTCTCATTTCTCATTCTCTTCATCATTGTAAGTGTATGCTTTAAATGTCCTTTACTCATCATTTTAGGTTAGGTTTTGGGAGAGAATGGAGCTGATGCATGTGTCCAGTCTCCTACTTTAACTGGAAGTCTCCAGAACTGAGATTCTGAACTAAGGTCTCAGGACTCCTGGAAGAGTCAGAGATGGGTTTTATTTGTACCCCCTGAAACTGTATGAAAATTATGTGTATATTTCCACCCTTACTAAGTCTATAGCTTTTATCAAATTCTCAAAGTGATCTGTGACCTCAAAATCTAAGTATCATTTCTCTAGAGGCCAAGAATATGCTACATTGGGAAGAAGATGGCATAGGTTTGAAGATACTCAAATTCGGGAGAATATTAGACCAGCCCAAAACTTTTCAATGCTGCTAATAGATGAAGCTTCCAACAGGGACTGGGCATTCCTTGAAAACTAATTCTTTCCTATTCGTCACACCATATAGTCCTAGGTCCAAAGGACCACTGCACTATTCCTGGGGACAGGGCACCTACATGTTTGAAATCATAGGTGGAAAGTAACTGATGAAACCTTTGAAATGATCCTTTCAGATGAACAGATTCAAATGCCAGAAGGTCATGGAGATGAGAACAATGAGTCACACACAAGGTGGCAGAGAGTGGTGCAGACTGTGGTGAACTGAAGGGCAGGGACTGACCTAAAGGGGGTAGAAGTTACTCAGCATCAGCCAGTGACTGCCATGTGGGGAAATGAGCCCAATGTGAGGTGAACAAATCTGATTTGCCAAGAGAAGCTGTAATGCTTCTAAAATGTGATATCTCCTTATCTCTCCTTCCTTAAAGTAAAGGTAAAAAAAAAAAAAATCAGGTAGGTCAAGCTGAACACATATGCAGGCCAGATTTAGCTCACAGAACACCCGTTTGTGAAATCTGATCTACTCCAATCTTCTTTTGCATATTGGGATCCTGTTGCCCAGAATGAGGAAGCTCCCATGTCAGTGTTATCCAAGAGAAGGTTCTAGACTGGTCCTTGGATCCCTGAGGGCAGCCCTGGGTCCTTCAATATAGACCAAAGGGTGGAAATTGGTGGCGCTGGAGAGTGTGTGTGAAAGAGAGGTAGAGTGTAGGGGGAAGGAGGGGAGGACGCTGGTGAGGAGATAAGATGAAGAGAGAGTGTTGGTTTTGACCATTATAGTTATACTTCTCAGAGTTTGCTGGAAGAGTTATACAAAGTTGGGGGGGGAGGGTGGGAATTGTGAACAAGGCAACAATGACTGAGTAGTTTTAAAAGATTCTAGAAAGCCTCAATGCTGTCCAATAAAACTTTCTGCAATTATGGAAATGTTCTGTATCTGCGCTGTACAATATGGTAGCCACTAGCCACGTGTGGTTATTGAGTACTCGAAATGTGGCTAATTCAACTGAAGGACTGAATTTTTAATTTTAATTTAATTTAAATTTAGAAGCTACCTGTGGCTACTGAACTGGGCATTGCAGAACAGACCAATATATCCTGAAGTGTGTTATGTCTTCCTTTGCAAGTGACATGTGGTTAATTAAGACAGAAAAACATGTCTGTATTTGTAGCTATACCCACCCTCTACACACACACACACACACACACGCACGCACGCACGCACGCACGCACGCACACACACACACACACACACACACACCCATGGATACTGTTGCCTGGCTGAGACCGAGTTTAAAAAAGGAGTAAGTTAGGGGCTTCTGTGGTGGCGCAGTGGTTGAGAGTCCGCCTGCCGATGCACGGGACACGGGTTCATGCCCCGGTCTGGGAAGATCCCACATGCCACGGAGCAGCTGGGCCCATGAGCCATGGCCGCTGAGCCTGTGCGTCCGGAGCCTGTGCTCCACAACGGGAGAGGCCACAGCAGTGAGAGGCCCGCATACCGCACAAAAAAAAAAAGAGTAAGTTAAAAATGTTAGTAAACATTTTTGGTAAATGTATTTAATAAATAGTATATGGGTGGTATATACATAAGGCAAATATCATAAAGGTCATACAAATGACTGAAATTTGGGAAACAATAAGCTATATGGATTTTTATCAAGCTGTGGTCTTACATACCACTGATAATTCATAAAATATTGTTTCACTATAAAAAGTATCGCGTCAGAAAGTAAAATAAGTTTGGGAAATTTTCAAACAACAACAAAGGTTTGTTGTTGTTTCTGTTTGTTTTAACTGCAGAACTCTTTGGAGTCTTTTTATAAGTTGAGATGAATGTGAATCTCTAGGACAGGAATCTAGAATAGAGCATTTCTCAAACATATTTGACCAAGGAATTTTTTTTTTCTTAATGGTCATCATTGTTTTGAGGGAGGCTAGTTTTCCTTAGAACCCAGTTTTGGGAAACAATGTGGCAACATAGTATATACTTTAGCCTTTATGGCCATACAGTCTTTGTTGCAACTACTTAACTCTGCCATTGTAATGCAGAGGCAGCCCAGATAAAACATAAACAGATGGCTGTGTTTCTGTAACACTGTATTTATAAAAATAGGCAGTGGACTGGATTTGGCCTGCAGGCCATTGTTTGCTGACCCTTGGTCTAAGATTTCTTCCAGGGTCTCCTGGATCTTTTCTGGGTCTTTTCTAATACAGATATTTCCCGATATTAAGGTGATTCTTAGATCTTAGATCTTCTAGAGGCTTCCTGAATGCTTTTGCCTGCTACCCTTTGAGTCATATATACATCCTTGGGTGGTCTTTGAGAGATATCTTGGTCTTGGAAAATGCTGAGGTGTTTTCGTTTTTAAAGAACTCTGTGGCCACAGAGCATCCCCCAGCAAACCCTGTGCCTCTGGTTTTAAAAAACCCCTTCAAACAGAAAATAGCTTGTTCTCCTAGAAGAGAGTTGGGACAGAATCTTATCAAACAAAACTTTGGGTTGAATGAGAAATTCTCTGTAGCTGTCGACTGAAAAAAAAAAAAAAAGAAAGAAAAAGCACAACATGAGAGTTGTGAGTTAAGTTTTATTTGGGGCAAAATGAGGACCATAGCCTGGGGGGCAGCATTTCAGATAGCTCTGAGAAACTGCTCCAAAAAGGTAGGGTGGGGGAAGGTCAGTATATGTGTGATTTTGGTGAAGGGGGAGTACATACAATCAAGCACATATTTTTTGTAGAGGTTTCTGCTAGCCTTTTTTTTTTTTTTTTTTTTTTTTTGCGGTACGCAGGCCTCTGACTGTTGTGGCCTCTCCCCTTGCGGAGCACAGGCTCTGGACGCGCAGGCTCAGCGGCCATGGCTCACAGGCTCAGCCGCTCTGAGACATGTGGGACCTTCCCGGACCGGGGCACGAACCTACGTCCCCTGCATCGGCAGGCGGACTCTCAACCACTGCGCCACCAGGGAAGCCCTCTGCTAGTCTTGTGAAGGTTACTGCTAGTCATGGGGAGCAGACGTCACCATGAAGGATTGTAGTGCTTTTCTAGGTACAAGACGATGCAAGCATTGGGCTCATAAAATCTTCTCCTGAAAATATCTAACAGTCTGAAGACCCATTCTGCCAGTTTTTTTTCCAGAGCACAGAGTGCCTCATTCCTGATCTCCACCCTGAACTCCTTTCAGGGGGTGTTGAAGGTCAGCAGCTGCAGTGGCTCATAATTTGATCCTTACAGAGGTAGATGGCAGGTGCCAATTTGTAGGTGACATAGCCCAGGCAACCAATCTTTTTGGAGAATTGAAGGATCATGCCAAGTTTTACAGAAGACCATTCCTAACCCCTGAGAGACCCAGCTTGGAGCAGAGCCACTGACACTTCTGTGCCTCTGTACCCTACAGAGACCTGTCCTGAGCCCAGTGTGGAGGGCGGGTGGCTCGCTCTGCGGCAGCTGGTTTTTCCAGCTTCAGGGCCCCGGAAAGTGGAGGAAGACATTCTTTGGGAGATTGATGACTCAGTCAGAAGCACCTGTTAAGAAAGGTAGCCCCAGATCTTGGCCACTGCCAAACTGTATGGTAGCTGGAAAAGGGAAGAGGATGCAGTAGAGAGAACAGTACCTCAGGAGACACCTTGCCAGTTTCTAGTTTAACCAACCATTAACCTGAATTGGACCTCATGGCAACTTGAAAGTGGAGAGAGTGGAAAGAGCATGGGCTTTGCAGTCTGAAAGACGTGGGTATGAATGCCAGCCATGCCACTTACTAGTTATGTGACTGTGGGCAGATCTCATGGCTTAGCCTTTCTGTTCTTATCTGGAAACTGAGAATGATGGTAATAGTAATGAACATTCATTGAGTCTCCACTATGTGCCGTGCAGTCACTCAACTAGACTCTGGGCAAAGACAGGTGAGATGCCTGCTCTCAATGAGCCTACATTTTAATTAGAGCATAGGAAGAGATAGGCAGTACACAGATAACATAGAGACTTGCAAATTGTGATACACACATGATGGAAAGTAACTGCAGGGTTGCAAGTACCCACTTTAGCTGAGGTAAAAAGGGATGGGCTTCCTGTATAAGTGACACTTAAGCTGAGGATGATTTTATTTATTGCGTCCTTACCACGAACCAGTCACCTACCTTTGAATGCAGGACCTCATTGGAGGTAAGCACCAGTGTTATCCTCATTTTATACCTGAGAAAACTCTGGCACAGAGAGGTTAAGTATCTTACCCAAGGGCACACAGCCTAGGAAAGGGCCAAGTAGGGACTTTTACTAGGACTTTCTGACACCAAGTCCCCTACTCCTTTTTTCATTCTACTTATGTTACAAGGTGTGCTGAAGCTCGAATAAGAATATATGTGAAGTGCTCAAGCTGCTTATTCAATAACAGCCCTGCCCTTAATCCCACTCCTTTTTTTTTTTTTGCGGCACACGGGCCTCTCACTCTTGTGGCCTCTCCCGTTGCGGAGCACAGGCTCCGAACGCGCAGGCTCAGCGGCCATGGCTCACGGGCCCAGCCGCTCCGCGTCATGTGGGATCCTCCCGGACCGGGGCATGAACCCGTGTTCCCTGCATCGGCAGGCGGACTCTCAACCACTGCGCCACCAGGGAAGCCCCATGTCTAATCTTTTGGGATGTCTTTCCTGGGGTCTTGAGGTTAAGCCACTAGAGAGCAGGCCCCCAGGCCTTGATCCTCGAGGATTTCTACAATGAAATAAGTCTCAATGAGGTTCTGCAGCTGGGACCCCACCCCTTTCTAGACCACAGCCCAGCAAATGGGCAAGGGAAGTAGGGATCAGTTCAGGGCAGGAAGACATTAATCCTTACCTAGATTTCCAGGTGAGCTCAACAGAGTGTATTGTTCCAGGAACGAGAAGCCATTGCCCCAAGGACTATGTCTCTTAAGGCGGGTTTCGGAACCCTGCCGTGTCCCCCACCTCCTTTTCCCATTCTGGCATGCTCCTTAATATCCGGCTTTGCGTCTCCCGAGAACTGGAGCCTCGGAGATGAAAGCCAAGAAAACGCGACGAGCCATCGGCGGCACTCACTCAATTGATTTTTACACAAAATTTGCCTTCATGCACGAAGGATGGAAAAATGATCCCATAAATAATGGATAACAAAAACAAATGCAGGGAGGAAATCAATAGTCGCACACTTGATACCGCAGGGAGATGGGAGAGGAAAATATGGAGCCCGCTCCAGCTAAACAATGCCCCAGGGAATCCCTGCCAGCAGGGGAGGGAGAGGCACATGTTGCCCTAGCAGGCCTCAGGGGACAGTGAGCTGGGAGAGTTTGTCTGAGCTTCTCTCAATGTGTCAGAGTTGATCTCAGGACAAAGGAACTATCTGCCCCTCAAGGATCACCCTGATTTGCTGCCCACAGACCAGGGTACCTGCCCTGGTTCTTGTCCTGAGCCGTCCATGGCCTCAGGAGCTCCATCTTTCAGAGATGCCAAAAGGCTTCCATGCTCTCTCTGAGGTTTTCCCCTTTTTCTATTCACAGCAAGTTGCCTCCAGATCTGGTTACCTGCTCTGGTGCTATGGAAGCCCCGTGAGTGGTGTGGGGTTAGGGGTTTGAATCCTGGTTCTACCATTTCCTCTACCTGTGTGACTGACTACTGGTAAGTCATGTAACCTCTCTGAACTTTCGGTTCTTCATCTGTAAAATGGGGCTAGTAAAATCTTTTATGCTGGTAGGAAGGATTAAATGACTCGATGTGTATAAAGTGCCTGGCATATAGTAAATGCTCAAAATAGGGCAGGTAAAATCACCCTCGCCTGATCCCCCAAATCTGTGCCCTTCCTCCATGCTCACCTCCACTGACTCCAGGGCTTCACTGCCTCACGATTGCATGGGTCAGTAGCCTCGTAATTAGTCTCCCTGCCTCTGGCCTCTTTCCTCTTGGGTTGTTGCTTCTCACAATCTTCATCTTCCTGAAAAATATGTCTGATCATATCATAACTTTTTTTTTTTTAGTTTTAATCATATTCAATTCGTTTGACTAGGTGTTACATTCACATGGTTCCAAATTGGAAAGGTGCCAAATGGTATACAGTTAAAATCCCTTCTACTTCTCTTCCCATCCACCCAGCACTATTATCACTTTCTTGTGTGTCCTTCCAGAGAAATTTTACTAATTATAAGCATATGTATTATTTATGTATGTGTGTATCAATACATATTTATGTATATGTGTTTTCATGTATTCTTTTTTCTCAAGATGGTAACAAACTATGCATACTGTTCTATGCTTTTCTTATTATACTTAATATATCTTGGAGCTAATTCCCTGTCAATATATAAGGAGTTTATTCTCTCTCTCTCTCTCTCTCTCTCTCTCTTTTTCTTTCACAGCTTCCCATTGTATTCCATTCTAGGGATGTATCATAATTTATTCAACCAATCCCTGTTCATGGAATTGAAGGTTTTTTCCAGTCTTTTGCTTTCACAAGCAATGCTGTGATAGGTAACCTTGTACCTATGCGACTTCACAACTTATCTCTAGGATAGATTACTAGATGTGTCATTCCTGGGTCAAAGGGGATATGCATTTGTACTTTTGATAGATATTGCCAATTTGTTCTCCATAAAGCATACGCCTTGAATGTACCCAACAGCAATGTGAGAAAGTGCCTCTGTCTCCCACTCTGGCCGGTATTCCCAGGATGTCTTCACCATGCCACACAAGTCCTTTTACCCATCTTTCAGCCTCCACTCCACGTGCTCAGACTCTGCATGGATTCTCTGCCCCAAACATTCAGAAGTATCCCTGTTTCCCCGTTGTGTCATACTCTTTCCTGCTGCCATAACTCTCACATGCTGTTCCCTCTCCCTGGAAAAATTCCATCCATCCTTCAAGTCCTTACTCCAAGGCCACCTCCTGTGTGATGCTTCCCGTCTTCCCTGGGCTGAGTCAGCCAGTAGCTCCTTTCTCTGTTCTCCCACACGATGTGCCGTTTGTATAGCACTCATCCCACATGTCATGTTTGTTGATGTACTTGTTCTCCAGGTCTTACTCATCTGTGTAACCTCAGTAAGAACTGTAAGCGCTGAGTTAATATTTACTGGAGGGACATGCAAGGTACTACGCTGAACTGTACTGGGGATACAGCGAGAAAGAAGGCAGGATCCCTGCTCTTGAGGAACTTGCAGAGCTTATTAGAACTCTTTGATCTTAGATAAGTGGACAGCTGTTCATTTTAATCATTTTTATAGCTGTCACAGAATTCACGTGAACCTTGCAGTGAACTCTACACAGAGGTTAGGGAATGTATATGTGCCCTAGAGATAAAGGAATATGCACATAAGCAAGCCCATCCTCATCTTAAATAGGTTTTCTTTTCTTTTTCCTTCCATCCTCCTTCCCTCCCTCCCTCCCTCCTTCTCTCTTTCTTTTCTTCCTTCCCTTCTTCCTCCCTCCCTCCCTTCCTCCCTCCCTCCCTCCCTTCCTCCCTCCCTTCCTTCCTCCCTCCCTCCCTCCCTCCCTTCCTCCCTTCCTTCCTTCCTTCCTTCCTTCCTTCTTCCCTTCCTTCCTTCCTTCCTTCTTTCCTTCCCTTCTCTCACTCTCACTCTCACTCTCTTTCTGAAACAGGTAAGGGAAAAATGACTTTGCCCAAGTATATAGGAACATTTGAAATGTCAGGTGCATGCCAAAAACACATTGTCCTGCTTTCTGCTTCTAATATGTGTATTTCACTTTAAGACCAAATCAGAGAGCTCTCAGGAAGAAGTCATAGCAAATACAGTTTATACTTCAAGAAACCACAGTAAGGTAAAGGAAAGTTATAGGAAGGAGAAAACATTGACATGAGACAGAAGCCAATCCTGAGAAGTGAAGCTTGAGCCCTGCCAGCACCAATCACTTCACTGAACTGGAAGAGAATTTTGAGCTTCTCATTCTCTTCCTACCCAATTTGAAACCCCAAACCTAGCAGAGGAGCTTGATCCTTAATGCGGATTATTATTTTACAAATTATTAAGAAGAGCAATATCTCTCTATTTACTGAATGTCATAACAAAAGAGATAGGAGGGAAACCAAGACATTGTCTACCCAAAGAGCCCAACATTTGGACAGTGTAAAGTCACTAAATAATTCAGCATCTATTTGAAAGTATAGTGTTTTGTAATTTCGACAGAACCGTCTTAGTCTGGCTCTCTGTAGCACAGAATTTTTAAAAGATGCTTGCCTTCGTGAAGATCTATTTCTAGGAGAAACGGGAGTCGGGTAGAAACGCTGGGCAGGAGAAAGAGGGCTGTCTAATTAGAGAGCCTCGTGTTTACTCGGATGTTAAACTTTCATGAGCCTGCCAAGGGTCTAACCATTTTCTAGTAATATCTTTCTTTCTCTGTGCCCACACACGTGCTCTAACTATACAGATCTGTGCCCTGTATGCCCATGGAAAGGGAGAGCATCGTGTCTGAGGTGATCATAACATACTGACAGAAAGAAGAATGGAGAAAACAAATGTAGCCCCATGAACTGTTGCAGTAAGGTTGATCGTGTCTGGTTTGTCTTGTTCAGAATAGTTGGAGACTCCAGCCCAATGGCACCTGGGAGAGGCTGCACCCTGACAGGACGGGGGTGGGATGAGGCAAGGAGGAGGAGGGCTGATTCCAAAGGATGCCATCACTTATGATTTGCTTGTTTGTTTCTGACCTTACTGCAGGGAGGATTTCATGCCGCTTACCGTGGTGCACAAAATTAAAACAAAGCATGCTTAGTATGACTGGGAGGCAGAATAGCATGATAAATAAGAGAGTGCTTGGGTTGGTATCTAGGCTGTGCTACTCCCTGGCTACATGACCATGGGAGAGTGACTTCAGCTCTGTGGGTCTCAGTGTCCTGATTTTTTTTTTTTTTTTTTTTTTTTTTTTTTTGCGGTATGCACGCCTCTCGCTGTTGTGGCCTCTCCCATTGCGGAGCACAGGCTCCAGACGCGCAGGCTCAGCGGCCATGGCTCACGGGCCCAGCCGCTCCGCGGTATGTGGGATCTTCCCGGACCAGGGCACGAACCCGTGTCCCCTGCATTGGCAGGCGGACTCTCAACCACTGTGCCACCAGGGAAGCCCTCAGTGTCCTGATCTTTAAGATGCAGGTCATCATTGCGCTTACCTCCCAGGGTTGTTGTGAGGATTCTACCAGAAAATAATGTAAAGTAGCAGAACAATGCTTGGCACGTGGTAAGTGCTTTCTATGTGTCAGCTACTATTATTCCTTTGCCATTAGTTCCTCTGAATCCCAAGAATTAGGGTAGGCAAGTAGCTAGTTATAGAGAACAGAGCTCTGTGTTTTATGTGGCTATTGAGTGAGAGCCTCTGCAAGTGCTTATTGGCAAGACAGACTCCTGTGGATGAGTTATGTAAGTGGCATCCCAGAGGTCCCGGCATGGATACAAACCAATTAAGTTAAGCACTTACCGCAATCACAAGTGCAACTCATAGGTTTAAAAGTGGATAGAGAGGATATGTGAACTTGGCTTTCCAGAACTTGGCTTTGTCAAAGCTACTAGAAATACAGCCCGTGAATTCTTCACTCTTGTTCTTCTAAATTCTGAAATACTTTTTGTCGAATGAAGTGTAGAATTCTGGCTCTATTTTTTCCTACGCTGTGCAATCTTGGAGATCTATTTATATCTATTATATTTATACTCTCTTAAGACTCAGTTTCGTTATCCATAAAAAAGGTTCAGTGTAGGAATCAGAAATCACCCTAAGAATTTTGAAACACAGAGATTTATTACTGGGAATGAAGTACTTACAAAATTGTTGGAAGGGCTGAAGGCGTGGGCTGTAAGTTGGACATGTAGGGATGACTCTCAGAATATTATGGGAGCTATGACCTTTGTCACAATCTTGACAGTGAGTAATTGGCAGCTCACTGGAACAACTGAGGTCCAGAACGTATCATCTTGCTGCTATCCAGGAATCAGGAAAGCCTCCAGTGCCAATGCAATGTCCAATGTGGACACTAGATCACTGAAACCAGCTGCCACTACCACTACAACTGCCTATGGAAGCTGGAGATGAGACATTAATGTCTCCATGCTTTTTCTTGCCAGCTGAAAACAGCATAATAGTAGGAAATTGCCCTTCACTTTATTTCTGCCTTCTAAATCTTGCCTGAGCATATCTACTTCATGAAATCTATCTGACATCTAGAGTCCTACAGGGGAGCCTGGAAATGAATTATTAGCTTTCTAGCCTCTCCAAAACAGGAAGATACCTTAAAGAAGATGGAGATTGGGACTCCCCTGGTGGTCCAGTGGTTAAGACTCCACACTTCCAATGCAGTGGGGGAGGGTCTGGTCCCTGGTTGGGGAACTAGGATCCAACATGCCGCATGGTGTGGCCAAAAGAAAAAAGAAGAAGAAGATGGAAACTGATGCCAAGTAACAACTGAACCATATCCAGACCAGAAAATAATAACAGTACCCATGTCATAGAGTTATTGTGGGGATTAAATAAGATAATGAAATAGTTTGAACACTAGCAAAAAGTAGACAATCAATAAATTAATTATTTCTAACACTACTCCTTCAGTGGGATACAATGCTTCATCTTCTAAAGATAACCAAAGGGCATGATTCTTTCTTCAGATGCCAGGCTTAATTTCCTGCAAGGATAGGAGAATTCTCTACCAGCTTAGTGTCCTCAGTGCAACCAATGGTTCCCTCCCTACCTGAGGTCATAGCACAGGTGCCTATAATAGCCCTCCTTGTCTATATGTCAGTGCTTCAGGGAAACTTTCCAGGCCATTCCTCCTGTTCTCCATTCAGCCCCTTCACACCCCCACTCCCCATTCTGGACTCTAAGTTCCCATCCTGTTGCTTCAGGCCAAATTCCTAATTCTCTGCTTGCCCCTGTCATGGAGAGACCTGAGTAGAATGAATTATTTGCTTCATCTTTGTTTTATTCCTGGTCAGTACTGTTCCTATTTCATACCTAGCCCAGGCCTTTGAACCCTGTACTAAGCGTGGAGCCTTAGACCCCACTAGTCATCAAGGAAACTATAAATAATTAGGTTAAAGATGGAAGAAAGTACTGAGAATTCCAAGACAAAGCTCTAACAAAATAGGTTGGTCTATGGCAAACACAGAGAAAATTTATCTTTAATGTCTTCCAAACCCTGTTTTGTTGTTAGGTATTTTCCACTTACATATTGAACTTGAGAGTTGCCTTTTTACTTGGTATCATAATAGATATTCTCAACCAGCCTTGCTTGTTCTACATCTCATTTTTTTCAGGGTTTTATAAAGTGGCCAGTTGGCTCAGGGATTCTCAAGACTGCTTGTGCCTCACTTCAGCTCAGTTGAATCTGAATCTCAAGGGGGACAGCTGAGGTCTGGGCAGCAGTATATTTTAAAGCTCTCCAAAGATAATAATTATAATGTGAAGCCATAGTTGAGAACCACAGGGCTAGCTAATCTGACAATCTAACTGGGGTTGACATGACAATGGGTGCAAATGTCTTAATATACTGGCCCAACTAGGGCAGTCTGGTTCTCTTTCACAAGGACTGTCTTCAGGCAATGCCATAAGTCAAAAAGTAAGTTCATGATGGCATCTCCAGGCCCACTGGCAGGAGAAAGTGATAGGTGAAGTTCTGGGGTCAGGACAATATTTTAATATCCCTCAGGTTATACCGTTTAAGCAGGTGACTTTTACACCTATTCACAAAACTAGTTCTGGCAGTTAACATTTAATTCTTGATAAAAAATTTTTTATTCTATAAAATGAAATTATACTCTTAATTCTCTATTCTGCTGTGTAACCCCAGGCAATTACCATTTTGTGTAATCTCTGATCCCTGATTTCTTCATTTATTCAATAGGGATAATAATAGTAAGAGAGTTGTACTGTGATAGTTATATGTGATTGACAACATATGTAAAATATCTGGCATATTAGAGATGAAAAATAAATTTGATCTACTATTAGTATTATTGAATTATTAGTGTTTATAAAACTAGGCATAGTGTTTATAAAACTAGGTGATGTCAGCAGGTAAACTGGACATTTTCTGGATAAAGAAAATGTGGCACATATATACAATAGAATATTACCCAGCCATAAAAAGAAACGAAATTGAGTTATTTGTGGTGCGGTGGATGAACCTAGAGTCTGTCATACAGAGTGAAGTAAGTCAGAAAGAGAAAAACAAATAACCATATGCTAACACGTATACATGGAATCTAAAATAAAATGGTTCTCATGAACCAAGGAGCAGGACAGGAATAAAGACACAGACGTAGAGAATGGACTTGAGGACACAGGGAGGGGGAAGGGTAAGCTGGGACGAAGTGAGAGAGTGGCATGGACATATATACACTACCAAATGTAAAATAGATAGCTAGTGGGAAGCAGCCGCATAGCACAGGGAGATCAGCTCGGTGTTTTGTGACCACCTAGAGGGGTGGGATAGGGAGGGTGGGAGGGAGGCTCACAAGGGAGGGGATATGGGGATATATATATATACATAGAGCTGATTCACTTTCTTATACTGCAGAAACTAACACAACACTGTAAAGCAATTATACTACAATAAAGATGTAAAAAAAACACTTACTTTGATATAAAAAAAAATTGGACATTCTCAGTTCTGTGATCAATGGAAGAAATAGAAATGTGTCCTCTCTGGGAACTGGTGGAGTACTACTTAACATGGAATAACCCTCATGGAAATTTCCAATAAGGATGGCACGTTTAGGGTTACCTGCTTGGTTTGTTTATCCAAGTTGAACTTCTCCTGCTTTTGAGCTGCAGAACCAATGAAATAGGTAACATGTTCTGAGTTGTTTGCTCCACCACTTTTCACATGAAATGGATTATCAAAGTTCATTATATGAATGAGGCTAATATAGATATAGGGAGAGAAGGGGTGATCGAAAATCCAAGATGTTCTAACTACCATATGTTCACAACAGCATGAATGAAGATCTTGAAAATTTGGAAACAATTCACTTGTAGCCATACGCAAATACCAAAGTAAACTATGGTGTGTTCACTCAATTTAATGAGCTTTAATGGACATTTAAATGTGTGCCAAGCACTGAGCTAGTGCTAGGAAGAAAAAGATAAATAAGACATAGGCACAGCCCTCAAGAGGTCAAGGACCCCTGGCAAGATTGATAAATAAAGAAATAATTATTAAACAGTGTGATCGAAAGTAATGGTTTCTGGACTATTTGATAACATTGAAAGAATAAGGAAACATTAACTTAAAAATGTAAGATATGGGCATCTTGCCTTCTGAGATGGCCCACACTCTGTCTGTGGAGTGTGTTTCTCCCTTGGCTTCTCCTAATTTCTGAGATGACCCCATACCCTGGGGCTGCTCTCGCCTTTTGAGATGGACTGCATTCTGTCTATAGAATGTGTATCTCTCTAAATAAATCCTCTTCTTACCTAAAAAAAAAAAAGGTAAGATATGAAGTGACGTATAGAGTATAATTCTCTTGATATTAAAATTTGCCTAGAAAAAGACTGAAAAGAAATACAGTATATCAAATCATTTTACTGGACACCTTAAACTTATACAGTGTTATATGTCAATTATTTCTTAAAAAAAAACTGAAGAAAAAAAAAATTGCATGGGACCAGAAAAAAGAAAAGAAAATTGATGGATTAAGATTCCTGTAATTTGCAAATTAGAGAAAGCTTACCCTACTATCAATGCAAGAAGTTCTAACTAATAAAATGAATGTATTTAAAAGATTAATTAATTTTAAAATATAGCATATAAAAATTCTGGCTAGTAGTTTTATTAAGGTGGTGGTATTATGGCTAGATTTTCCCCTTCAGTTCTCTAGTTCGAAAGTTTCTCTATTTTTTAAATATATTTTTTCTTAATGAATTCAAGCATAAAATATTTTTGAAAGTCCTGAATCAAACAAAAATGATCCACCTTCTATCTCTTTACTCGCCCCAGCTTCATACTTGCCTCAGTTTATACGTTTCCTGAAAGCCGAGACACAAACTTAGGAGCAGATATTTTCTATGGGAGGTGATCCCGGGAAGACTGATTGAAAGAATGAGGAAAGTGAGACACAATGAAGAAACGTTAATACACACAGCGTGCACTTGTGAGCTGGTTATCACTGGAGCAACTGGAGCTCAGCCTCCCTAGTAGTCCTCTGAGGAACCACGTGATCTGTGCTTCAGCTGAACGGTCCCTCTGAAAGATGGGAAGCTAGGCATTTATCCACTGACATCTATGCACCATTGACTGAGGGTTGCTCTTGGAAACTTCAACTCCCTCCCAACTTCCAGGCTCTGCTGTGCCAGGGCTAAGTGGCCACCCTTGGCCTTGGAGAAAGCCTGGAAGTAGAATAGCAGAGAGACACCAGAAGGAGAACTAGATGCTGACCGTGTGTGCTGAGCTATCTGCCACTGCACTGAAATCAGGTGCACAGAAGGCGTGGGCAGGGCACGCAAAGCCCCTGCAGTATCCAGACATGTTCAACTTCAAGGCTCTCTCCTCGCTGCTGTTTAATGTTTATCAACAACTTAGAAACCTGAAAGGCGGGCTTATCATGTTTGGAAATAGCACAGAGTTGGGAGATGAGAACAAATTCAATGAATATCAAGTTCTAAAATATCTCAAGAGGTTGGACTGATGGACCAGATTTAAGAATGGAATTGAAATAGTGAGAAGTGCACATTAAAAATGTATACATAGTTCCAAACAAACAATTGCAGAGGCAAAGGACTGGAAAACATGGTTTAACAAAAGAAAATTTTATGCAACAAAACACATGTGGGTTTGAGTCAAGCCTAAACATGAAATATGAACCAACAGAAATTTCATCTCACACTGCAATGTCTGCACTGCCTGTGGGGAGTATAAGGCCCATGGTATTCTGAATGAACTAGCCAGCAGGAGTGCTGGGCTGGGTTGTGGGCACCCACCTTGAAGTGGGGAGTAGACCAAGTGGAGAGTGGGTACAGGAGAATCATCAGCGTTGGCCCCCCAGTGAGGGGGAGTCAGAAACCATTCACTTTGGGCTAAAGAGACTGAGGATTTTCACCTAGAAAGAGAAGCCTCAGAGAGTCAGGAGGGGATGGGGGTAACATGAGAGCTTACTTCAAGTATCTCAGGGGTTCTTGAGAGGGAAGCAGTGAGAGGCTGTGTGGCACGATGGTAAAAAGCATGGGGTATTGAGTCAGACACACCTGGATTTGTTGGAATCCCATTCCAGTGTTGACTGATGGCCTTGTTCAGGTCATCTGAAAGATGAGAACACTAATGATACCCACGTCACATGGTTGTGTGTGGATTAAATGAGATGTGTATGTAAATTGCTTAGCATAGTACCTACCTACAGGTGTGCTCAAATAATGATGATAGTTAGAAACCCACTTAAAAGAGGAATTAGACTTGGTTTCCTTGGCCACAAACTGGTGAATTAAGACCACTAGAAGTTAGTAATTTGATGTTAATCTACAGAGGGTCTGTGGCACCATCAGAATGGTCCAAACATTGGATAGGCTGCCTTTGGAATAGTGGTGTCCCTGACACTGGTTGTATGTACTCAGCCAGATGGTCTCTGGCTGAACCCTTAAAGGAGATTAGAGAGCTCTTTAAGTCTCCTACATCTGGGGTTTTCTCTAGGCTTTTGCTGCCCCCTGTGACTGGCATGGAGTCACCAGTGGCAAGGGTTTCCATGGGAACCATGAGGGGCTTAGAATTCTGTATCTGAACACTGCATCCCAGAGGAAAGACACAAGCACTGAAGCAGTCTCCCGCATAATAGTATTCATTTTTTAAAAACCTGTCTAATTAAATATTAACCCCAGAGATGGAGCATTAACGGGTCTCTTATGTAAACTTTGTACATCTCATAACCAACCGGGAAAGGACTTAGGTAGAACACTCCAAGGAAATTTAATCTATATACCTGTCTCTTTCTTCCATGCCGTCACCAGCAAACGGCACAGAGGGTGGTCCTGGGCTCACCGCCCTCTCTGTATCTCCTTTATTGACCACGGGTGCTTGGGAGGAAGGTGGGTAGAAGTGTCAGGAGGGAGGGCCCAGGGACAAACCTGACATCCTCTTTGCAACTATCCTGCCTTTCCTTCTCACCTTCTACATTTTGTCCATCCCTGCAGTCCTAAAAGAATGGATTCTTGGGAGGTGATGCAGGCAGAAGTAGTAGGGGTGGTTAAAGAGTTAGGGGATAGAGGTGAGTGGGAGATGGGAACATTTAGTGGAGTAGCTGAGAATCAGGAGACATGGGTTTTTGCCTTAGTTTTGTGATTATGGACAAATCCAGTGATCTTTCTGGGCTCTTCTGGGCGAAAAAAAAGAGGATTTGAACTACAGCTCATGGATTTCTTGAGCAAGAATTTTTGAGCATTTCTGATGCACCTGGGATACAGTAAGGAAAAAGGTCCAATTCCTGCCTTGGAGGACCTCACAGTATAGCTCAGAGGGTCTCAGTCTGGGGTCCATGTATATCCCTTGTGGTCAAGGAAGGGCCTTCAGGGGACCTGCAAGAACCTTGCCTTTGCACCCTAAATTTGTGAGTATTTGTATTTGTGTGTGTGTGGTGCAGGTGCAAGCGAGTCCTTTGCTTTAATCAAATTCCTAAAATTTTTTTTTCATCAAGTTCTTATAGGGATGCATGACCCTCCAAACTATTAAGAATCCCTGGTTCTCTTGCAGTTCTCTGTCATTTGTGTGTCCTTTATCATCTTTGCCCTCTTTGCATATCAACTGTGTGTAATTTAATATTTCTTTAAAGTTGAACGCTGGAGTATATCTGCTTTAACAACAATATTAATGAAATTGTGACTATGGGTTTGATGAGTGAGCTACATCTCCGTTTCTATCTGTATCTCTATCTCTGTCTCTGTCTCTGTCTCTATTTCCATCTCTAACTCTATCAACTTTAAAATAAACACAGATCCATGAAAATAAAAGTGTTATCAACCCAATACTCTCCTTACCATCGACACTGCATATTTCGCCAGCAGCGTATTTCCAGAAACACGGGTCTGGTTGTTCCCCCAAATCCATCCCAGCTGTGGGCTCCTTAGGAGTTTTCCACCCACTTTCCATCTACTCCCTCCACAGCTTCCTCTGGGGCCAGTCAAGGGGCAGACTTTTTTTTTTTTTACATCTTTATTGGAGCATAATTGCTTTACAATGGTGTGTTAGTTTCTGCTTTATAACAAAGTGAATCAGCTATACATATACATATGTTCCCATATCTCTTCGGAGGGAGGGAGACGCAAGGGGAAGATATTAACGTCCCTCCTTTCCACGTTGTCGGAGGCAGCTGCCAAACTCCAGAGCTGTCCCCAGACGCCAGCTAGCGGCAGGGAACGCCAAGTTTCCACCTTGAGCATCCCCTCCCCGCCGCCAGGGCCCGCGCCGCTGGCCTTGCCGCCGCCTAGCTGACTTCCGCGTGAGTGACAGGGGCTGGCGGAGGGCTGGCAGTGAGTGGAAGCAGTCCTGACACCCGAGCTGTGTGAGGCGCGCTAATTACACGGGTGTGGGGTCTGGGCCGCTCGGTCCTTTGCTCAGAGGAAGGATGCGATGCAGGCGCGGGGAGCGAGCGGCTCTACAGAGGAAGCAGGGGAACAGCAGCACCTAGGCACATTCATAATTTATAAAATGCCAGCAGCAACAAAGGCAAAGAGGGACTAGAACCAGGAGAACAGAATAGCATAAAGCTTTTTAATGGTCTTTTTCTATTAATGTCAGATGGGCGACCGTTTTTCAAGTGGGTGGAAGGGTTCCAACGCCCGCACAGTTCAGTCACAAAAGCTAAATGCTGCCATTTACCCCTCCTCTCCCAGCTTTATGGAAGAGCTTAGCTGTCCTCTAAGCCAAGTGTAATATTTGAGGTTCGAGTGGTCATCTGATCCTCCTAGAGAAGCTGCCTGCTCTTTTAGAGGAGTTTCTAGCAGAAGAACTGACACTGCCCTGTTCTTTTGTAATGATAATATCCCCAGCAATTTAGTATTTCTAACACTTGTAGAAGGCTCTAGAGTGCAGATTTGAAGAGCACAGACTCTGGAGTTGAAACTCATCAGCAGTGAGACCATGGAAACCTACTGACTCTCTCTGTGCCTCAGTTTCTTCACTTTTCAAATGGAGATGATAAAATTATCTACCTCTTGAGACTATTGGGATGATTTGGTGATAATGTATATAAATTGACCTAACAGAGTAAGGGCTTGTTAGCTTAACACTTTCCAAGGGCTTCCAAATTCAGTCTTATTTTTTCTGCTATTCACATTCTCCCAGAAGTAACTGGTCTGCTAAAGTTAGGCGTATTTTACCCATGCCCATTAAAAAATTTTTATATTTTTTTGCTATATTAGTATCTTTGTGTGTGTGTGTGTGTTACGCAGGTCTCTCACTGTTGTGGCCTCTCCCGTTGCGGAGCACAGGCTCCAGATGCGCAGGCTCAGCGGCCATGGCTCACGGGCCCAGCCGCTCCGCGGCATGTGGTATCTTCCCAGACCGGGGCATGAACCCGCGTCCCCTGCATCGGCAGGTGGACTCTCAACCACTGCGCCACCAGGGAAGCCCTATATTAGTATCTTTAAACAACTTCCTATTTTGGAGATTTGTCCATGTCACTACATGTAGCTCTGCTTCATTTATGAATTCTGCTGGACAGAATCCCATAATTGATTTTTCTGTTCTTCTATTGCTATTCAAAATATATAATAATTAGATCATTCCAATTCTCTTGCTTTACTCATAGTCCCCACTCTGTCTGAATCTACCCCCATTCTCTCTTTTATGGATTTTCCACTTGGTTTTCTAGTAAGGAGCCCGCACCAGGCCCCCAGAATTATTTTCCCATTGGATCAGCATTTCTTAAAAATTAGATTTAGAAAAAATATATATCTTTAACAAATATTTTCTTCTTACACATTTTCTGGAGGCAAGTTTTCTCTAAGAGTCAGTCTCCCATTGAATCCAGGAACACCTTGGGATCAAGGATACCTTTTATGTCTACTGTATACTCATAAGTAGCCTGTGTCATTGAACACCAAAACTGGAAAAATTATCTGACATATTAAGCAGGAACAAAGTAAATGCTTTCAGTTATATTGAACAATAGCTAATCCCCCAAAGTGCTGTGCAAATGTTTTAAGCTCAAAGGAACTTTAAGGGCTCAGTGGATAGAATTAGGCCTACAGAACAAAAAGCAGAATGGTAAAGAGCTAAAAAAGACAAAAAAAAAAAAAAACCCAAACCAAAAAACCCTAAAAAATATCCATGGTGACAAAGGGAAGAGAAATAGATGCCAAAGCAGATATCCAGTAACCTCAGATCATTGATCTTTAGTTTAGATGCCAAGATTACTCGTTCCAGTGTGCATTAGTTTCCTACGGCTGCTGTAACAAAGCATTACAGACTGGGTGGTTTAAACAACAGAATTTTATCGTCTTCCAGTTCTGGAGGCAAGAAGTCCTAGATCAGGGTGTCGGCAGGGTTGGTTCCTTCTAAAGGCTGTGACAGAATCTGTTCTAGGCATCTCTCTGAGCTTCGGGTGCTCTTCTGTCAATCTTTGGCATTCCTTGGTTTGGAGATGCTTCACCCTAATCTCTACCTTCATCTTGGCCTTCTCCCTGTGTGCATATCTCTGTGTCCAAATTTCCCCTTTCAATAAGAACACGGTCGTCTTAACTTGATCATCTGCCAAGACCCGATTTCCAAGGTCAAACTTACCAGGACTAGTGGTTAGGACTTCAACTTCTTTTTGGTGGACACAATTCAACCCATAACACCATTTATGGGAAGCATTTTAGAGATCTACTAGATTTTTGAAAAGTTTTTACTTTTCAAAAGGATTCACCACATTTGGCCACAAAAAATCTGTACATGAATGTTCATAACAGCATTGTTCATAATAGTCAAAAAGTGAAATCAATCTACATGCCCATCAACTAATAAATGGACAAATTGTGTTATAGCCATAAAATGGAATATTTTTCAGCCATAAAAAAATGAAGTACTGATACATGTTACAACATGGATAAACCTTGAAAACATTATGGTAAGTGAAAGAAGCCAGACACAAAAGGCCATATATTGTATGATTCCATTTACATGACGTGTCTAGAATAGAGAAATCCTTATAGACAGAGGATAGACCAGTGGTTGCCAAGAGCTGGGGGAGTAAAGAATAGGGAATGACTACTAATAGGTATGGGGTTTTGGGGGGATGATGAAATTTTCTGAAATTTGATACGGATGATTGTCTCACAACTTTGCAAACGTACTAAAAACCACTGAATATTATGAGAGGGTGAGTTTTATGGTATATTAATTATATCTCAACAAAAATTTTTTTTTAAAAAAATATTCACCTGTATGAGCATGGTTCCTTTAATTAACAGTTATTTTAATACTTGGAAGAACTGAGTACCAAAAAGGCATCTATATGCATGAATAACATTAGAGTGTTAGGAATGATTATCTCTCAGAAGTGGATTAAGGATCATTATTTGTGTTTCTCTTTATTCTTTCTCTATATTTTCCAAATTTTCTACAATAAACATTTACTAGTTTTACAATAAAATTTTTTTTAAAGAATTGTTTTCAAGTAGTGTTGAGCGTAGCTAGAGAGCACAGAAATTTAAAGAAGAGCTAAAAGTAATAACAACTGCTAAAATTCACTGGGTATTTTACTTTGTGCCAAGTACTGTGTGTTGTTATGCATTGTTCACTAAGACCAAGACAAACTCTTTTACGCACATAGAAAATGGGATTCAAAAACAGTAAGTAATGGGCTCAAGGAGATGGAACTAGTAAAAAGTGGAGTTGAATTCAGCTGGCTGCTTCAAAAGCCAGAACACTTTACTGCCACGTTATCATACTTCGAAAGGCTGAAGCTTAGGCAGCAATGAATCAATTCTGAACTCATTAGCCAATGGGAAAATGAGTATTAGTTAATTTAACAACACCAAACAAAACACTTCCCAAATTATTTACATGTATCTTTGCAGAAATATGTCTTTGCAAAATGACTCCTGTTTAAAAGTCTTATTTACCTATCACCCTTTTGCTCCACAACTTTTTCTCCATGATTGAGTTTAAAAGGGAAAGATCTTGACATTTCCTTTTGCACACAATTAAGTGATGACTGGGATGCACAAAGGACAGTTGTCTGGGATAACAGTAAATTGTGTGAGGTTATTTACTACAAAGGCATTAGGACTCAGCCGGCTGCATGTGCCCAGCACAAAGGAAAGTGGGTATTTGATAGCTCTCCAGTCCTCCTGTCTGGGGATTCAGCCAAATGGAATCATCCAGACTCAACACACACTTTGGGGTCTGAACTTTCTATTGCAGCTGTCTCCACTAATCAAATGAACTAAGTAAGAGAAGTACGGAGCTCAGATGCTCTATCCATCAATGTCCCAGGCTGAATTTGGGGATTTGAAACTCTAATTTGGAGGAAGGAGGAAGATTGGCCAGAGAGAGGACAACAGCATATTCTGCTGTAGTGTCCGAAGACTTGTCTGTATGTTTAAGCCCAGGAAGGAGATAGAGAAAGAAGGGGCAGGTGGAAATCATAGCCAAAGGAGTGTTGCTGGTAAGGAAAGCCACACTGTAAGGAATCTTGGTTTGAATAATTATCATTCAAAGATCAACTATATGAGGTCTTATATGCAGCTAGGTACTCCAGACTTGAATCTCCTAGGGGCTGTGGTGAATGTCCAACCTCTATTTCCTGTTCTAGCACCTCACTTGTCCTTGGGGGACATCCATTTTCCCTCTTGATGAAACTGTCAATCAAGGCATCTTTGCATCTCTTGGACGAACTAGGTTTGTGATCCAGGCAGGCCACACTGTTCCCTGAGAGCGCTACCCTCAAGAAGAGTTCTTATCAGTTCCTGCCACATAGATACCCCAAGCCACTTTGGTTTCTGCCCTTTCTGGTTCTTTAAGTTTTCTGTGTTTGTGTGAGCTCCTCCATAGCTTTTTAACAAGTGTCCTCCCCCTTTTTTGGCCCAAGTTAACCAGTCAGTCTTTTTCACCTAGCTGATGAGTCCCTACCATGTAAACCTTTCATTCATGATGCGTCAGTGGTTGAAGAGAAACTTGAAGGATTTGGAAAGCATTCTGAGGACAGTCACAAAAATGATTAGCAGATGATAGATTTGTGGGGCCCGCTTAAAGAAACCTCATTTTGGGCTTCCCTGGTGGTGCAGTGGTTGAGAGTCTGCCTGCCGTTGCAGGGGACGCGGGTTCGTGCCCTGGTCCGGGAAGATCCCACATGCCGCGGAGCGGCTGGGCCCGTGAGCCATGGCCGCTGAGCCTGAGCGTCCGGAGCCTGTGCTCCGCAACGGGAGAGCACAGAAAAAAAAAAAAAAAAAAAAAAGGAAGAACCCTCATTTTGTCCCAAGAAAGGAAATTTGTGCTGACTTAGAATAACCATTTTTGTCTGAGTCTATGCTCTCAAACAAGATGAAGAATTGAGAAAATTGGAAACTCATGTGAAAATGTTTCCCCTGAAATATTTTAACATCTAGGACCAAGGTGTCTTTTAAGAGATAATTTGTGTGAAAATTTGCACCCAATTCTCCATTTTATTTTTGCGAGACATATCAAACTTCTTCAAAGAATTTTTTACATTTGTTGTCCACAATTTTTCATGTCCATGTCACTCTTTAATTCACTACAGTCTGGTGTCTACTCTCACAGCTGCCATAGTCAAATCTAATGGGCCTTCTCTAGACGGCATTTTACTTGGCCTCTTGGCAATATTGGACACGGGACCACGCCTTCCTTTTTTTTTTTTTTTTTTGCGGTACGCGTGCCTCTCACTTTGTGGCCCCTCCCACCGCGTAGCACAGGCTCCGGATGCGCAGGCTCAGCGGCCATGGCTCACGGACCCAGCCGCGGCATGTGGGATCTTCCCAGACCGGGGCACGAACCCGTGTCCCCTGCATCGGCAGGCGGACTCTCAACCACTGCGCCACCAGGGAAGCCCCCGCACTTCTTCCTTCTTAAATCACCTCTTGCTTTGGCTTCCATGACTCCACATTCTCCTGATTTTTTCCCTCCCACTTCTCCAGCTGATTCTTCTCATCTTCTTTTGGAAGCCCCTTCTCTTGCCCATCCTTTAAACGCTAGTATTCTTTAGGGCTTGACTTAGGTCTTCCTTTCTTTATACTCCATAGAGATGATGGGTCGTTTTATCCACTCCCATGGCTTCCATTGTCATCTAGTTGCAGATAAATCTTAAATGTACATCTCTCTCTTTCTCACTTTCCTAAGTGCCAGACCCTGTGTATAACAGCCCCCAAGAATATTCTTTTGGATATGTCATGCAAACCCAAATTTTCAAAACTGATTTATTTATTCCCTCGTGTGCCATATTTCAGCAAATGGCATCACCAGCCACCCAGTTTTCCAGGTCGGAAACTGGAGCATCCTCTTTGACTCATCCTTTTTCTTGACTCTCCCAAGCCAACAAATCACTAAGACCTATTAATTCAACCCACTAAAACATCTCTTAAATCCACTGCTTTCTCTCCAGCTCCATTGCCACATCCCTATTCCAGGCCACCAACAACTCTCACTCCATGGCCTTTTAGCTAGTTCTGCTATCCCCAGAGGTGTTTTCCTCTAACTCTTTACCCACACTAAGGCAGCCAGAGTGAAGCTTTCAAAGCACAAATTGATGGTGTCCCTTCTCTGTTTAAAATCCATCAGTGCTTCCACTGCCTTTAGGATAAAGTCCAGGTTGTTGGTATAAATGGGTAGCCCTTCCTAACACGCTCTTGTCAGCCCCACCCGCCTCATCTTGGTTGCTTTTCTCTTGCCTCCCTGTGCTCCTGGTGCACTGAATGTCTCACACTCTGCTCTCTCCCACCCTCAGCCGTTCACACATATTCACACATGTCCCTTTTGCTTTTCATCTAGTCTCTTTTTTTTAAACCCAAGTTCTTTTATTTTATTTATTTATTTAAAAAATTTTTTGGCTGCATTGCGCAGCATGTGGGATCTGAGTTCCCCAACGAGGGATTGAGCCCGCACCCCCTGCATTGGAAGCATGGCGTCTTAACCACTGGACCACCAGGGAAGTCCAGCTTTTCACCTAGTCTTTCTCATCTTCCACATCTCTTCTTCCTGGAAGCCATCCATGCGCTTCTCCTTCCCTCCTTCTCTCCATCAATTAGATTACTGCCTCTGTTATGTGTTCATATTAGACTCTGTTCCACCCCAATTATATCTCTTATCACAGTATATTGAAATCACATATATTTAGCCACTTGACTGTGTAGTTGGGGAGATAAAGGACCATGGTTTCCCACCATTCTACACCCAGTATCTAGTTCACAGTCAGTACTCATTTTACATTTCATGAATGAATGAATTAGTAGCATAAAAGAATATAAGCAAAGCTGGCCATTCATTTTTTATCACTACCATGAATACATGATGAGCAAATAATTACATAAGAGGAAGGGAAGTTTGATTAAGCTACTTGGGAAATATTTCTGTAAGCTTGGGTTATTCAACATGAGTCTTAGCTTTCTCTGGGGAATGGTGGCATCTTCTTAGGAAACAAAATACAAAAGAGAGTCTCGCCTGCTTAGGAAAGCAGAGAGACGATGGTGACATCTTCATGTTGGTCCTATGAATTTATGAAATCTTGCCAAATTTGGGATCTGGCTGACTCGACAAAGTGCTTTTTATCCATTTCTATGCTACAAAATCACACCTTCGTTATGAAAATGCACGTTATTAAAAGATAAATAACTTAAATACTGAGAGGAATTATTATAATGATTCCTCTTCATATATCCTTAACCCCTTGGCTCTTCTGTCACTTCTTCACAGTCGATGAAAACCAAAGCTTCTGTTCATTCTAACACCTACATACTCTGATCCTGTATCCATGAGTGTGCTGGAGGAAATCCCACCACCACACTGACTGGATTCACTTTAAAAAGATGACTTTGAAACTCCAGTGGCCCCCTACCAGGCAATCATATTACTTGTCCTGGGTTCATTCATCCTCCTATATCCTAGACAATTATTTCACACATTACCTTTCCCATTTCCTAATACCTCCTCCCCAATCCTCATTTTCAACTGGTAAGTCAGTTTTATGCTTCACTGAGAAAATGGAAGCAAACAGCAACCAAACCCAAACCTCCCAGTGTCTTCATTCACCTACTCTGCCTTCTTGTTACTGTAGAGGAGCTTTCCATATTCTTATCTAAATCCAGTACCTTTGCTTCTGTGCTAAATCCTCTCTCCTCTCAAGATGTAACTTTGAAAAGTCTGTCCTCACTCCCCACATAATCAATTTTTGCTCTCTACAGCATATTAATCCCATCTTACAAAAGTCTTCTCTTGACTCCATTCCCCTTACCAGCTACTGTTTGCTCCCCTTTTCATCAAAACTTCTCTATAGTTGTCTGTGCTTCCTGTCTTCAATTCTTCTTCTTTGCATCTCTCTTGCATCCAGTTCACTCAGGTTCCACCCAAACTGCTCTATCAATTTTATCAATGACCTCTACTTGTCTAAATTCATTGGTTAATAATCAGCCCTCAGCATCCTAAACCCATCAGCAGTATTTGACCAGTTGATTACTCCTCTCTTTGATGCACCTTTCACTTTGCTTTCAGGATGACACGGTCTCTTGGTTTTCTCCTACCTCATTGGTTACTCCTTCACAGTCTCCTTTGCAGGTTCCTTCTCTTCTCTCCCAGCTCTTAGTGGCAGTGCCTCAGGCTCTGTCCTTGGACTTCTTCTCTATCTACACGCTCTCTACTGACCATCTCATCAAATCCCATCTCAAGTGTGTTGACTCACACATATACATTTCCAGCATTCATCTCCTGAATTTAAGACTTGTATATCCTACTGCTGATTTGACTTCTCTATTCAGATGTCTAATAGACACCTAAAACTTAATATGTCCAAGGACAGAACTCCTGATCTTCCTCAGTAAACCTGCTCTAGCCCTAGCCTTCTCCATCTCAGTTTATTGTAATTCCATTCTTCCAGGTGCTCAGGTCAAAAAACTCAGAGTCATTCTTCATGTCAGTTCATCAGCAAGTCCTGTTAACTCTTCCTTTGAAATAGATCTGCCCACTTCTCACTGCCTTCATGGCTACTACCCTAACCCAGGCTGTCATCATCTCCTAGGGTAGCCTCCTAACAAATGGGTTTCCCTGCTTCCACTCTTGCCCCTCTTTGGGCTGTTCTCAACAAAGCACTAATATAAGTCAGATCATGTCACATCTATGCTCAAATCATTCCCTTGGGGTATATATCAACATATTTACAATGGCCCACAAAGCTCTGTGTGATCTAGATTCCTGCTCCCTTTCTGTCCTCAGCCTCTCCCTGGCTTACTCTGTTCTGCACTCTGGCCTCCCTGCTGTTATGTGAACATGCCAAGCCACTCTGTCTTTGCTGTTACTGTTCCCTCTGCTTGGAATGCTCTTCCCACACATATCTATTTGCCCATCCTCCTCACCTCCCCGAAATGTTTGTTCAAATCTCACCCACTCACTTTCTGACCATCCTATGTAATACTTGCCATGTCCCCTACTCTTGACTCTCTTTACCTTGCTCAACTTTGTCTTTCTTGTTGCAGTACCTATCACCTTCTAATTTACTTATTACTTTAACAATCTGTTTTCTGACTCCTTGTAGAATTTATTCATCTTTGTCTGTTTTGGGATATTACTTTCCCAAGCCTCTAGTACAGGGTTTCTCATCTACAGCACTGTTGACCTTCAGGCTTGTGATGGGCTGCTGTTCTGTGCTTTGTAGGATGTCAAGCAGTATCCATGGCCTCTAACCTCTAGTTGTCAGTAGCACCCCTTAGATGTGACAACTGAAACCGTCTCCAGACATAGCCAAATGTTCCCTGGAGAGCAAAATTGTCCCCAGTTGGGAACTAAGCTTCTAGAAGAGTGCCTGCCACCGGCCGACATTCAATCATTATTCGCTGAAAGAAAGAAAACAAGGATGAGCAATTTTAGGTGTGTGTATTCCTCATGGGTTCTCCCAGCATTCATAATTTACCATAGTCATCTTAGGAGCAGCTTTCACCTTAGAGCAGTAAAAGCAGTAAATCTCACTGAACACAATGGCTGGCTCTGTCCTTGTTTTTGTGCAAGACAACGTGTGGGAGAGAAAGGTACAAAGTTAAGGATAGTAAAAGAAAATTAGGTATCAGAATAAAGACACACTGAGAGGCAAGCTGTCTAGGAAGGTACTGCTTATGAGAATTATGTGGATTTGTTCAAGAGGATTTATAGATCTCGGGACATTGAGTATTTTCCTGTACTGCTTCCATTCCCTTCTACAGTCATCTTTCCTCCTCAATATACATATAAATCGGTCTGAGGTTTCAACAACTGGTTCTGTCCAAAGATAGTAGTAATAAAAAAAAAAACTAATAATAAGAATAATGTTTGTTGAGCCCTTATGTGCGCTGTCATTTAATTCGTAACAGCTTTGTGAGGCAGGTCCTACTATTATCCCTCATTTTACATATGAAGAAGCAGGCTCAGAAAGGTTAAGTAATTTGTCCAAGGCACACAGCTAGAACTGAGAATGAGCTGGAATGATAAAGTATATTAATGTAAGTATATTAGAAGTATATTATATATAGTACTACTTATTTAAAAAATAGGTTTTATTAAGTAATACAGTGCAATCACAAGACCCATGCAAAAGTCAGTCTCACTGACAGCTACGAATGCTGTCTGAGGCCGTCGTTTCTTTTCCACAGTCAGAAAAGATATAGCACACCAAATCATAAAGACAATAATAATTTAAGATTTTGGGCTGGTGCTTTGATTTGAGCGTTCTTTTTTATTTTCAAAGGAAGAGTACTCTGTAGGAAAGAATGAGGCCAACAGTTCTGTTCAGTGAAAAGACTCAGTGGGTTTGACATGATCTGAGGGATAAGGAAAGGCTGCCTTTACCAAAGAGTATTTTTCCTAAAGGATGTGTCCTAGGAGCCAGGATTCGGTTGAGCTTATTTATTTATTTATTTACTTACTTATGTATTATGTTGAAAGGCAAATCATGCACATGGTACAAAAATCAAAAAAAAAAAAAAGATCTAGAATGAAAAGTCAGTCTCTCTCCCTCTCCTGTCTCCCAGTCACCGAGTTTCTTTTTCTAGAGACGACTCCTGTCTCCAGGTCTATGTGAGTCCTTCCAGACCTCTGCATAAACAGGCATGTAGGTGAATTCAGGACTTCATCTGGAGAGGGTTTCCTGTTTCCAGAGCACATCCACATCCAGAGCATCTTCTCTTCTGATCCTCTCCGCAAACAGCCCAACCGTGTGAAGGAAATCTGCTTATTAGCTCCACACGTGTCCCCTTCACAGCGCTCATTCAGGGTCCTGAGACATTTAATTAGGTCTGGTGTTTCTCTCACAAGTGGCTACTCCCTCTCCATCCTCTTAGAAAAAATCTGAACACAAGTGTCCCACAGGTATTTAGTCATAAAACCCAAATAAAATGGGTAAGCACTTGCCAGGGTTGTTTTTTTTTTTTTTTTAAGTAGTGATCCTTAAATTTCCCTACTCAGGCACACTTCTCCCCTTCTCTGCTGGGCTCAGATGCCAGCTGTATGTTGCCATGGTCTGAAGAAGGACCTGTGGGTCTCCCCTGGCAGATGCTGCCACTGTTTTAGCCTGAAGGCCCTGCAGGCAGCCCCTGGCAACATTTTTAATTCAACATCAAACTTCAACTTGAAATTTGAAAAAGAGGGGGAAAAATGACAAGATGTCAAAGTCTCGGAACCCAGCAAGCAGGGCTTGCAAATGTACCCAGTCTGCATTGCTTTGAGCAGGGAGGTGTGTGCGGGGGAGTTCAATGGCCCAATGTGGCCGTTGAAAGTGACTGTACGCTATCAAAGGGACCCTAAAGGATGCTGGAAGAACTCGAAGGGGCTGCTATATCTCAAGAAGAGTCCTCCAGGGCTTCCCTGGTGGCGCAGTGGTTGGGAGTCCGCCTGCCAATGCAGGGGACACGGGTTCGTGCCCCGGTCCACGAAGATCCCACATGCTGCGGAGTGGCTGGGCCTGTGAGCCATGGCCGCTGAGCCTGCACATCCGGAGCCTGTGCTCCGCAATGGGAGAGGCCACAACACTGAGAGGCCCGCGTACCGCAAAAAAAAAAAAAAAAGGAGCCCTCCAGATCTGGTCAGAGAGCCTTTTAACTGAAGTCAGGTGAAAAGCTTTCCAGGGTGTATTTTTAATCAAAAGAGCAGGTTGCGAAACAGTGCATATAAAAGGCCCCATCCGGGGCTTCCCTGGTGGTGCAGTGGTTGAGAATCTGCCTGCTAATGCAGGGGACACGGGTTCGAGCCCTGGGCTGGGAGGATCCCACATGCCGCGGAGCAACTAGGCCCGTGAGCCACAACGACTGAGCCTGCGCGTCTGGAGCCTGTGCTCCGCAACAAGAGAGGCCGCGATAGTGAGAGGCCCGCGCACTGCGATGAAGAGTGGCCCCCGCTTGCCACAACTAGAGAAAGCCCTAGCACAGAAACGAAGACCCAACACAGCAAAAATAAATAAATAAATTAATTAATTAAAAAAAAAAAAAAAGGCCCCATCCTTGGAAAAAAATTATGTGAATATATAGCAAAAATTTTGGCAAGCTATGCTCCCTAAAATTCACAGTTCTAAGATTGTATAATATTTAAAATTTCTTCCTTATACCTTTCTCTATTTTCTGAATTTTTTTTGTGCAGAGACCCAATGTATTACATTTATAACCACAAAAATGCTATCTATATAAAATTTGAAAATAAAAACAATAACAAAGTTGGGTGCCTGTCCCCTCAGTGCCCACAGACTCCTAGAGCAGAAACCAGCAAGTTCTCAACTGCCCAGGCAGCTTAGCACTCAGATCTCAAGGTGTATAGAGTTCAGGGGGCAAGTTCACTCAGCACAGTGCCTGGCGCAGCATGAACCAGAGTTCAGTAATAACAGGGTCCATCTGGATAGAGCTTCAGAGCACGGCACTGCTTTCATCATCTCATTCCATCCCACAGCAACTCTGGGAAGTATACAGAGCAGCCATTTTTACTCTCAATTTGCATAGAAAGAAACTGAGGCTACTGAAATGTAGAAGGTAAGTAGTAGCCTGGGACTTGAAGTCCGTAGCGTTTACCACCACATGTTTTAAGATGTGTGCGCATTTGGGAACGATCTCGTGAACTCCGAACCATACACTGCTCATTTGGGGGTGGTGATGAGAAAATTTTCCTCTAGAATCACAAGTGTCAACTTGGCAGTCATTTGGGGTGAAGACTTCTGAAGGTAATACATTACCAACCCCAGTTAGTTGCATTACTGGAAACAGATCTGATGATCAGGGAATTGTGCTGTCCTACCTGGACTCTAACGAAGATTTTGCAGGATTTTAAGGGACTGAAATTTGGGCAGGGACTGCCTCTTGTTCTAGCGTTAGCTCTGGCCCCTAGCATGCGCGTGACACAATGTGATACTCTTTTCTTTCTTTCTTTTTTTTTTTTTTTTTTTTTCGGTACGCGGCCCTCTCACTGTTGTGGCCTCTCCCGCTGCGGAGCACAGGCTCCGGACGCGCAGGCTCAGCGGCCACGGCTCACGGGCCCAGCCGCTCCACGGCATGTGGGATCTTCCCGGACCGGGGCACGAACCCGTGTCCACTGCATCGGCAGGTGGACTCTCAACCACTGCGCCACCAGGGAAGCCTGATACTCTTTTCTTGATGAACAAAAGAATGAATGAATTTGAATCAGAGCTTTAGAGGGAGACCCTTCCTTCTCTGTCCCAAGCTCTGAGTCTGTTTCCCCACATGGCTCACCTCTGATCCTCTCTGCTTCTCATCCCCTACCGGACTCCTCCCCTGCCTCTGATTAGAACTTCGACTTGGGGGTGGGTGGCATGGAGGGTAGAGGTGAGGGAAATATGGGGAGTATAGAAAATAAGATATGCTAAGAAGAGGGGTGAGTAGTCAAATCTAAGACATTAAAAAAAAACAAAAAACGTAATCCCTTTGCTCCCCCATCTCCCAGAAAAGGAATGCAATTTCCCCTCAATTCTAGCTGCCCTGGGCACTAACTGTAAAAATACTAAGTGAGAAACGGAGTTGGTTGTTGTCATTTCAAACACAAATGGGCATGTACATTCAGCCTTTATGGCTAGATAACTTCCACTTCCAGTGGTCTGTATTTATTGGCTTTGACTTATCGATAGAACATCCTGGGGCCTGAAGTCCTCCTTCCCACAGAGCAAAGATCGCACCAGCAACCGCTTTCTCCTCTCAACCCATGAATAATAATGTGGAGGATGATGACGGTGTTATTATTATCATTTGGTATTTAGCCAACGTCTTTCCCCGAAGTACTTAAAGCACTTTATAGGCATTGCCTTATTATTCCTCACAATACCTCCCCCGAGAGAGGGCCAGAAGAGAGATTTGATTTCCATTTCACTGAGAGGAGAAGCTGAGACCCAGAGCGATGAAAGGGCTGCTCCAAGGTCACCTGGAAAAACTGGGCCGAGGTTAGGAGAAGAACTGAGGGCTCCTAATGGCTGTTTAAGGGCGCCTTCCCACCCACCTTGAGGGAGAAGGAGTCATTAGCTCAGTCACTGAGCATAAGTGTAATAGGACATTAAAAGGGAAATTTTCACTGAGGCACATTCTAAAGTGAGGTGCTTGAACAAAACAAACATTTTCAAAGGGGGCGGCTGAGAAACCCCTCACTTACCTCAAGGGCATAAAAGGGCCATTAGTTGGAGATGAGAGGAGTTTCGAAGAGGATTTCTTCACCCCAGGGGGAGGGTGGAGGCTGAAGTTCACCTCAAGTTCAGGGAAAAAGACTGTAAGTAAACCATCAAAGAGCTTAAAATGAGTCCTTTGCTGTTCCTGGTGTACAGTGGACGGGTGTGAACCGTGTCCGAGAAATCTAAGGAAGATGAGGTTGGCTGGAGTGGCCTCTGGCACTGAATGGAGGCCTGAAACTTGGGAAATAATTGCTTTCCTAGAGTTTAATGGAGCAAAGGATATGTGAGTATTTCCCATGATCACATGTGGACCATGTGCAAGAGAAAGTCAGCCTGGGGTCATTGCGGATTCTGCCCAAGAAGACCACCACAAGAGGCAAACGGGTCTTGGTAGAAAGAACATGGAAGTGGAATCCAAGATGCCCAGGGCTGATGGGTGGAGGCACAAGCAATGACCAGAATAGGCGTGCAGTCGTTCACATCAAGGAAATGGAAGCAAGTGATCTGCATTGATGGGGGTCTCCAAAGAACCCAAGAAAGCACCTCAAGAGAAAGGGTGAGCTTTATGCTTCTGCCAAGTCTAATATTAGCATTGTTAAGGGAGAACTTTCCTTCTTCTGTGTATGGTCAGGCCACTCAAGATGGCTGTTCTCTTGCTCTCCGTACACCCCCTGCCCGACCAGTGCCCGCTTCACCTACACCCTATGCACATGACTGACCTTCCTACAGACTTGCCCCAGGCCCAGCTGGTGACTGTTCTCATCAAAGGGGCGGTGAGGGGCGTGCAGCTCTGCTGGTTTCCCTGGTAACTAATGAGCCAACCTGATGTCAGTTCCCCCTATAACTGGCAATCTCTTCCTCCCCCCAGAGTGAAGGCTGCCGCCATGTCCTGCCCACTGTCCGCTGCACACAGTGGGGTGTCGCTCCAGGACCTTGCTTCAGACATGTAAGATCCCCCATCCATTAAACCACTGATGTCTCTGTCACTGACTCTGAGCTCTTTCTTTGGTCTTAAAGCTGGGCAAGTGCAGGGCTTGCAGGCCTGTGAGGTCCAGCCCAACATCCTGTTACCTCTTCTTGCTCAGCCCGCCTGGCCCTGCAGGACTTAGGGGGAGTTAGGAATAAGCAGTACTTACCGAAGTGTGTCACATCCCATTCCCCAACTCCAGCTCTAAGGCAGGAGGGCTGAACATTTAACTTGAAGTTATATTAGATATATTTATTAGTACATGGGGACTGGGCATCTTAATTACCAAACTGAGGTGATGTTTTATGAATTAAAGTGAATAAAATTTGCCTAAGAGTAAACAGCGTAGTCGTGGGAACCTGCCTAAATGTTTATCCTGTGGCAGAAGAACTCTCCCCACAGGGCAGATTTAAATGGACAGAGGGGTCAAACATTAAATTTCTTTGTGATTACACCCCACAAGATGTGCTTGTTTAACAAAATGGTTATATAAGCTTTCATGAGGTCAGGGGTGGCACCAAGAAGCAATGCTGTGCTGCAAACCTGCGATGTTCACCATCATTTATACCCAGTTTTATCCAATATCATGTAAGAACAGCTACCATTTTAAAGCACTGATTTTGGGTGAGGCACTGACAAAGCACTTCACATACATCATCTCGTTTAACGCTCTCAGTTACCCTAAAGAGTAGACTTTTCCTCCCATTTTCTAGATGAGGAAACTGAGGCATAGAGAGGTAAAATAAACTTGTCCACAGGCATGCAGCTTGTTAAGTGGCAGAGCTAGAATTCACCCCAGGTTTGTCTGGCTCCGAAGCCTTGCTTCTAAACCATGCTACAAGCCTCCTTTAGAGTCATAAAAACTGTTCTGGGCCCCTTCTTTGTCCAGTGCTCTTCTGAGATAGGGTGGCACACATTTAACCTTTGATCTTCTGTGCATCTATATCACAGTCTGGAAGTTTGCCCAAATTGAGCACCCTGAGCTCAGCAGTGTCTTGGTCCATAGTTGGAACTTAAAGGCAGCTACTGACTGGCTGAAAACACATATTCAACTGTGGGCTTTGGAGTCAAGTCGACATCTGCCATTTACTAGCTGTGTGATCTTGGGTAAATTACTTATCCTCAGTTTCTTCATCTGTGAAATGGGTTGATAATGCCTTCCTGGGAGGGCAGCTGGGAGGATTGAATAAGCCTGTTATCACTCTATATGCCTTCAGTAGTTAGTGTTGAATGAAATCACTAAGTCTGGTGCTGCCTTGTGTTGTTCCTTATTCACACATTTAAAGCTTTATCTTTCCAATCAGCTCAGAGGCTCCATAATGGGTCAGCTCTCATCCTCTGTACAAGTGTTAGGCAGCAGTGCTGGGTGGATGTTAGCAGCTAATTGACATCGTCTTTGCCATGGAAGACTGCATGGTCTGGAAGCCCTCCTATCGATGTAGAGAAGTATATAGTCAGGGAAGTGCATTTCAGGGAAGTGAAGTAAGGGTACATGGCTCATAAAGGTGCTCAATTAAGTTGATGGCTAAAAAATATGTTATGAGTCAGTGTGTATCCGAAGTGCCTTACATATAATCTCACTGACTCCTCACACAACGCTGTGGAGTAGACTCTATTATTGCATCCCTTTCTTTCTCTTTTTTTTGGCGTGAGGAAACTGAGGCTTAGAGACATTAAGTAACTTACCCAAGGTCACATGACTATTATGGGGATGATGGTATTGAAACCCATTAACCATTTACTGGACCTACGAAGTCTGCCCTTAGTAATTCCTACTTCTGGTCTTCCTTATACATAATTCTAGTGCTCACCTAGCATGAAATCAGTTGTTACATGTCTTTTCTTACCTATTGTTTTATAAGCATTTTGAATTCAGAGACCATGTCCTCCCCATCCTTGTGCCTTTTCTGGGCCTTGTTCAGAGCATGTGCTTAATAAAGTCTTGTTAAATACACTCTTGGCCAGATCGACACCCCAAATATGTATCCGATCTGTCCACGTCTCTCCAGCTCCACTGCAACTCCAGTTCAAGCTGCTAATATTTCCTCTGGAGAACAATAAACCAGCTTCCAACTTTCTCTTCAATTTCCACACTGCAACTGCAGAGATATTTTTATATCATTTGTAACAGTAATAGTAACTTGGAAAATTTAAACTAATATACCATTCTTTTCCCCATGAAGAAGAATCTCAAACAGCTGATTGGCCACCGCAGCCTCTGGTGAGAGTGAATGGTGATGTCTCTTCTGGAGGAAGGAGAAAGTGATACAGGAAGTCCCGACCAGAGGAAGAAGAGGAGGGAGGCTGAATCCTTCTACCCCAGGGGGCTGGAGGTAAGATTAGGGGACAGAGATGGTGAAACACGTGTGCGCAATCTCCCTTGTTAGGTGGATTGAGGGGAGACTTTTACTTGGCTTCCTGATTCTGATTTGGACTCTGGGAGGAGACTGCCTTGCTGGTGCCATCTGGGCAAATGTGGAAAAGCCACTTCAGGGTAAAACCAGTGGCATGTTATCAGTAGAGTTAAATCGCAAAAAAATCCAACCTTGGCCCCTTATAGCATGGAAAGTATCCAGAAGCTCCCATGTGCTCCGTGGAGGGATGTAGCAGAGCTGTTTGGAAAGCTTACTGACCGTGGAATAACTGAGGACTATAAAGCTGACCCCCAAGCCCAGAGTTGAATGGGAGTCGAAGGCAGGCTGCAGGTCTGTAGCACCAGCAAGATCAAAACTGGGTCAACTGGGCTGGGTTGTTGTGGGTTGGGAACACCACTATGGATAAAAGAGGCATGCTCACTCTTTACAGCCTTTCTGCACCAGGGAGGTAAGGAGAGGAAAGCAAGGGTGCATTCCTGCTGCAGAGTCTAGAAAGACTCCGAGACCCTCACAAGGACCCACATTAGGTCCAAGGCCCTCCCCCGGCCACCACAAGGATTTGTGTGTAAGCTCCCATACCCCAGGGGCCATCTTGAGAAGAAAAAGGCCAAATCCTCCTGACATTTTCTGAGACCAAGATACGATGAATACTGAAGAGTCAAGTTCCTGCTGGAGTCAGGAAAATTTTAAGATTGGCCCCACGTGAGGAAATAGAGACTGCATTTTCTTTACACATCTGAATGCAGTGGAGTAAGTTTCCACTTGCAGGTAAGTTATATGCAAGCTCCTTCCCACGGCCTTCAGAGCTCGGCACCATCTGAGCCGGGTCAAACTCCCCCGACTCACGTCTGACCTTGCGTCAGTTCTGCGAGCATGCGCACCTCTCTCCCGGGGGCTCGCATCTGCTGCTTCCCTCCCTGGACTGTGCCTCGCCCTGCGTTCTCACAGCTGCATCCTCCTCTCTCTTCAGGCCTCAGGTTACAAGTCACCCACTCAGAGAAGCCTTCTGTGACTACCTCAGCGAAAATAGGTGCCTCTCCCCCCTTGTCTGTTATCCTCTCTCCCGGTACTCGACTTCCTTCGGAGCAATGGTCACCGTTTGGAATTATTTTGTGTGTTTATTCACTTCCTTGTTCACTGCCTGACTCCTTACTTAGACTCTAAGCACCCCGAGGACTAGTTTACTGAAGTATCTGTTGGAGGGAGTGAGGAAAGGAGGGAGGGAGGGAGCCTCGTTCACAGATATTGTCAACGTGAACAGAACTGCTTAGTCATTCTCATATTCTCAAAAACTGTTTTTCTTTCTTTTTTTTTTTTGTTTTTTTGCGGGACGCGGGCCTCTCACTGTTGTGGCCTCTCCCGTTGCGGAGCACAGGCTCCGGACGCACAGGCTCAGCGGCCATGGCTCACGGGCCCAGCCGCTCCGCGGCATGTGGGATCTTCCCGGACCGGGGCACGAACCCGCGTCCCCTGCATCGGCAGGCGGACTCTCAACCACTGCGCCACCAGGGAAGCCCTCAAAAACTGTTTCTTAAGTATCGTAGCAGATGCAGTTGGTACCCAACCTGGATCCCCTTACCAGGCCAGCGCACCCATCCCCCAGCTGCTGCAGATGTTGGCTGCTACCGGCTCACATACTTGTACTCTTCTCTAGAGGGCTATCCAGGCTTGCAGAGAGCCTCATGGTGGGAGATGCCTGGGAGGTTACCTCCCACCCCAAGGGTAGGAATGACATGGCATTTGGCTTCTTAATGGGGGTAGCATAACGGTCTAGCCCCTTTACCTGGGCAGGACAACCTTGGAGATGCAATTTATCCTGCAGAGATCCCAGGGAGATTGGATCTAGGCTAGGTTTTTCCTAAATCCCATCTTCGCCCAGCTCCTTTTCCTGCCCCGTTCTCCTTCTCGCCCTCTTTCTCTCCCCTCTCCCCTGACCCAATAAAGGCTGCTTCTGAGGGTAGTCCCTCAATAAATCACTTGCACAAGAATCGCCATCTGGGCCTCTGCATCTAGAGAACCTGATTTAAGACAAACTTCTTTCACGGACATGGCGCTGGGCAAGGGCGATGGAGGAGGGGGTACAGAGAAGAGGACACAGGCCACCGCTGAGGCTGCTGTGAGGCCACATCAGTGTCACCTTCCTCTTCCCCAGCCTTCCCACCCCGATTCAACCCTGAGATGCCATGGACGTGCCACTCAGAGCACCATCAGTTATGGGAGAAGCTCCGAAAAGGAGGGATTGTAAACGAAGATGAAAGATTCCAGTGGAAGACACACAGGTCCCACTGCTTGGGGAGGACCGAAGCAATCATGTCTGGGGAAAAAAGCGTTTTAGTTTCCTGCCGTAAGAAAGCTCCAAATGCTTTGGAGCCTGAAGAAGCAGTTCTGACACAGACAGGAGTTTGAGGGCGGGGCTGATGGGTCTTTTGCATCTCCCCTCTCTTTAGCTGATCAAGAGGCAGGCGCTGTAAATCTGATGGCAAGGGCTGAGATGGTAGCAAACCTCTTTTCATCCCCCCTCTTGTGTTTTGGAGACAAGAAGGAGTGGGAAGCCAGCCAGGCCCCAACTATCAGGAAGGTGGCAGCCTCAGAAGGAGAGAGACCGGGTCTGGGGAGTCTCGTCCTGGTCCTCAGGTTTGTGTGGGGCGGGTCAGCAATAACAATGCCTGTGTGAGGCGTAGGATGGCAGTCCCTTCCCAGTCATCCTCAGGGTCATGTCAGGCACTTGCAGCCAAGGAAGAACGGGAGTGAATTCAGGTCAAGAGTAAAATCAAAGCAGGAACATTTTAAAAGGGATATTTAAATGAAGTGTTTTCATATGAAGCAACCTGGCCACCCCCCCACCCCTTTTGGAAGCCTAAATGTCAAACAACTACTAATATTTATTAAGAACTTACAAGGATGCAGCCACTGAACTAGGCATTGATACAAGTCCCAGCCCCCCAAAATGAGACATGCTCAGTGGTGGATTCAAACCAGCCGAGGAATCCAGTCGTGCTGAAGATGTGCATCTTCCACCACATCTGTGGATGGGAGTCCAGATTTATGATTCAGGCTCGATCAGGACGCTGGGAAGGTTGCAAGCTCCTTGAGAACAGGGGGCTTTGTCTGTCTCCTTCCCCGGAGTATCTCCAGTGTTCAGAATAGTGGCTGGGACCTAGAAGGGGCTCAACAGATGTCTGTGGAATGAAAGAATAAATGGGCAAGATAAGTGTACTGACTTGGGCGTCACTGACCACTCAGTTCCTTTTCTCATGAGCCAGGTTTCTTGGGCAAACTATCTTGAATTTTCTGAGCTTTGGTTTCCTCAACTATAAAGCGTGAAAAAATACTATCTGCCTCCTAGGTTACAGATGAGGTTTGAACAAGCTATGCTGTACGTAGCACAGCGGATGGCACAGGGTAAGCACTGCCAAATGGGAGTGACTGTCATTATGAAGCCTTGTATATTTCATAGGACAAATGAACAACAAAAGAATTTTATAGGAGTGAAAACTGAATGCAAAGGAAATCTGTGAATAAGCAAAGTAAAACAGGGCAGTGACATCCACATTTTCCTGACTGATTATTTTAAAAAGTGCCAGAAAAAACTAAGGCCATTCTTAGTTGTCAAGAAGCCTAAAATAGCAATTTTGAAATAAAGGAGGCAGTAATGTGTTACAAAACCCAACGTGTCTATTCACATCTATTTCAAAAGACTCAAAATTAAATGATCATAAAAAGATCTTGGAGAAATACCATTAAGGGAAGAAGGCTAGTTATCTAATTATGTACTGTGTGAATTATATCTAATTCTAATCCAATTTAATATAAATGCATTCATTTATAATAAAAACCTAATGATGATTTAAAAGCATCCTATTCAGCTTTGATTTTAAAATGAAATACTTACTCCCTCACACAGATTTGATGTGATATGTCCCAGACAGCCTATGAATATTCATAGCCAGTATATGAGCTACATGTCCATATTCATACAATACACTTCTTACCCAAGCTGAGAGATGTACCCTTTTTCCTCTGGAAAGAAAATCATGAAAGTGTAGTGGAAAATGGAAAAGCCAACAGTCCCTTAAAGAAAAGGTACAGCATCCAGAGGGGCTACCAGCCTAATAAATTGTTTGTTTAACTGGTTTGGGATGATGAGGTTGACAAGGCAACAGGAAGCTTAAAAAGGAAATCTGCCTCGGTGGCTGATATGCCTGGGGCTCAGGCTGCCTGCGGTGCCTCCATCAGGCATGATGAAATTCTCAGAAGCCCTACATGCTCTGCTGGAAGTAAAGGCACAATTCACTGACTGTGTCAGTTGGAGATCTCGCCTCGCCCCTTCCAACCACAGGCAATCCTGATCTTGGGACCCAGGAGGTTCTTTGCTACTTAGTGTTGCATCTGGCTGCTCCACCTCTCAGAGGACTGCCAGGTGGAGACATCTCAAATGAGAGGCTGGGGTCCTGAGCCAGGATGTGGACGTACACAGGTGGACGTCATTTTACTCACTAGATGTGGCCCTTAAAATCACTTGCGTGTTCAACAGATTTTTCTAAGTTGACTTGTTTTCCATGTACTATACAGTAAAAGAATCCTAAAACAAAATCTGTTGTAAAATAAGGAGTGCTTTTGGAGAGCTGCTTTCTCTTCTACAATTATGGGGTGCAGTCTGGCACACAAGGAACTCTCAGCAAATACGAGGGAGTGGCTTAGCAATGTAGTGCCTGGCCTTTGGGGTCACACATTCTATTGAATTTGGGTTCTACCACTGAGTGAAGTAAGACTGTTTACCCTAGCTAAGCCTCTGAATAGAGGAATCTTCATCTCTAAAATGGGGATAGTAATATCTGCCCTATAAAGGATCAGAGAGAAGGAAATAAGCATGGACACAGTGATACAGGAAATCCTCACTCAGTGTCAGCACTCATTAGTTGATGCTCCTCGAAGTGGAAAGATCCCCCCCACACACACACACACTCACACAGGATCCAGGCAAGTCAAGACTGTAACTCATACAGGGTTGAAGAGGGTAGACCTCCAGGCAGATTTGCTACTCCTTCCCTGCTCCACAGCCTTTGTTGGAGCCTCTGGGGAAGCTCTTACTCTACTCTCCGCTGACTGTTTGCATGTCTGTCTTCCCGTCTAAACTGAAGCTCTTGGAGGGTTGTCTTAGATGTGGTATCAACGTGGGCCCAGCACAGTGCTTGGCACACACTAAGTGTGGAACTGGATTAATTCAAATTGCTGTTTTAAATATCTCCACATGTGGCTTTGGGTGGCAAGAAAAGGGGAAAGAAAACCTTGTAGGTTAGGATTCTTTTATTTGTAAGTACAGGAAACTCAATTTCAATGGGCTTAAACACAGGTAACTGTGAAGTCCAGGAGTTGGGTTGCCTCAGGTGATGCCACCAGGAAGTGACTTCTCTCTTCCTCTGTCATTTGGCTCTACTTTCTTTGATTGGCTCTGTTTCAAACAGGTTGTTTGCCTCTAGCTAGCAAAATGGCTGCTTAGCTCCAGACCTAAAACTTTCCCAGTCTCTAATCCAGCAGGAAAAAAATAATATCAAGAGTTTTTGTCCCAGGAGGAGACTTGTGCAGCTTTATTGTGGTCATACGTCCATCTTTGAGACACTCTTGATGTGACAGGTTGACCGGCTTAGACCTGAGCTGTATATTCCTCCCTGAGCCAGGGGTGAGAACAGCTCCCCTTTAATCATGAATTGAGATGGAAGTTGGGGTGGGTTCTCAGGGTTGATACTTGTTTTAAAATGTACCTAGGGCACTTCCCTGGTGGCGCAGTGGTTAAGAATCTGCCTGCCAATGCAGGGGACAGTGGTTCGAGCCCTGGTCCGGGAAGATCCCACATGCCAAGGAGCAACTAAGCCTGTGTGCCACAGCTACTTAGCCTGTGCTCTAGAGCCCGTGAGCCACAACTACTGAGCCCACACGCCACAACTACTGAAGCCCACATGCTCTAGGGCCTGTGCTCCGCAGCAAGAGAAGCCACCACAATGAGAAGCCTGCTCACTGCAACTAGAGAAAGCCCGTGCACAGCAATGAAGACCCAACACAGCCAAAAAATAAATTCATTAAAAAAATGTACCTAGGATTTTGTTTTTATTCAGATATGGACAGGTCAACACATCAGGAGGTGACTGCTGTTGAAAAGATAGTTTGTTACCCAGAGTTCCCAAGAGGAGGGGCATGCCACGCCATGCAGGGCCACAGAGGGGAAGCACCAGGAGTCAGATGGAGCAAGGGCAGAGCATGAATAAAAGCCTTTATTGTGGCTTCCACAGGAAGCAATGGGCTAGGGAGGGTAAACAGCTGAGCAGGTTTAGAGTTTGAATAATTTGAATAATCTTGGAGGGCTCTGGACTGTACGGGTGGTCCCTAGTTACCTGGTACCTAGCCCTGGGTGATTTAGGGTAGGGGGATGGTGTCGGGGAAGGCAGGAGCCTAGTAAAAGGAGGTAGATATGGGGTATGGGCTCAGGATTGATTGGTTTGCATATTAAAGATGCACTCACTGGTAAATTGTTTGCTATTCTAGGAATTAGCTACCCCTGGGAGGGGCAGTTCTTCTCTGGGTCCACAGGGCCTCAAGATGTCAAAGCATCACAAAATATAGAAGGTTAAAGACGTGAGTAATACAGTATGGGGTGATAAAAAGCCACAGATATGTCCTACGAAAACCAAGGTCTAACATAGGGCTGTCATCTCACTGATTTAGCCATTCGTTCATTCACTCATTCAGTTATTCACACAGCATTTACTGAGCAAGTTTAATGTACCACACCCTGAACTAGGTGCAAGGGACACAGAAGTGAACACACCAGGCATGGTTCTGCCCTCCTGATAATTAGAGCCATTGATCAAATAATTAGAATTCTTTTTTTTGAGTGATGACTTTTTATTTATTTGTTTGTTTGTTTGTTTATTTTTGGCTGCGTCGGGTCTTCGTTGCTGTGTGCGGACTTTCTCTAGTTGGCGGTGAGCGGGGGCTACTCTTTGTTGTGGTGTGCGGGCTTCTCGTTGCGGTGGCTTCTCTTGCTGTGGAGCATGCAGCGCGCAGGCTCAGTAGTTGTGGCTCGTGGGCTCTAGAGCTCAGGCTCAGTAGTTGTGGCACACGGGCTCAGTTGCTCCGCGGCATGTGGGATCTTCCCGGACCACAGAGATTGAACCTGTGTCCTCTGCATTGGCAGGCGGATTCTTAACCATTGCACCACCAGGACAATCCGTTAGAATTCTTAAGAATGCTTCGTTCTGTCCTACTAGGACCTATTCTACGTGATTTGGGATCCAATAATTCATTTTTTTTTTTTTTCTTTTTGCGGTATGCGGGCCTCTCACTGTTGCGGCCTCTCCCGTTGCGGAGCACAGGCTCCGGACGCGCAGGCCCAGAGGCCATGGCCCACGGGCCCAGCCGCTCCGCGGCATATGGGATCCTCCCAGACCGGGGCACGAACCCGTATCCCCTGCATCGGCAGGCGGACTCCCAACCACTGCGCCACCAGGGAGGCCCCAATAATTCATTTTTAAAGGCTTTAATCCACTTATTTATTTTAGGCTACAGTGAGATGTTTGGCCTGGAAGTATATCCTGGGCCACTGGGAAAAAAAATCTGATACCCATAAATAAAAGCACTACAAGTGAGGCTAATCCTTCATGACATGTACAGCATTTCAGAGATTACAAAATGCTTTAACTATTCTCATGTATTCCTCACAACATCCCCATTACAGAGATTAGTATCATCTCATTTTACAGCTGGGGAAGCTGAGGTTTTAAGAAGAGGTGAAGTGATTGGCCCGAGGATTTATAATCAGCAAGTGGCCAGGCCAGGGCTAGAAACCAAGTCCAACTCTCCTTCCATTTTACTGGTACTTTCCAAACTAGGGACCGCTACCAGTGGCACACAGGCAAGAGCATCAAAGTACATGACCTCACCTGGTGAGAAATTTATTTCCACTCCATTTCTCCTTCAATCTTAGTTGCCCTTTAGTTCTGCCAAGGGCAAAGTCTCCTGTCTGTGCTAATATATCTTTAACACCTTTTACTTGCTAATCTCCCTCTCTCTTTAGAAACCAAGAAAGTGCAGGACTCTGTCTCAGAACCTTTGGCAGATAAATTCGATCTAGAATCTAACAACATTGTTTTGCTTTATTTATGACAAGCGATATTGGTTTTTCCATTGATGGTTGAGGTACTCAGTTTCCCTTTGAAATAAATTTATTTTTGAAGTTAAGACAAGTGTTGATTTACAACAAATGCTAAATAAACAATATATAGATGATTTGTGGAGATGGGCAAGTCGTGAAAACAATACCCAAATTACTGCAACCTGGAAACACTGCATAGACCAAGCGAGTAGGAAGAGACACCTGGAAGGAATTAGAGGGTCTCTCTCACTTCTCTCTTTTCCAGGGGGGAAGAGGAGTGGGTCAGATCCCGCTCCCCATAGAAGACATGGTCATGAGCCTGGAAGACAGTGGTTCTCAAGCCAGGGTCCACAATCCAAGATGCTGTTTCCAAATCCTTTGTGAGAAGAAAAATAAGGACGCTGTGTATGTCAGGGCAGGAATGCCAGTTGTTCTTTCTTAGGTAAGAATGTGCTTTATTCTGGAATTATGTTCTTATTTTGGTATCAGTGCATGTGTGTTAAATGTTCATACTTCAGTGGTTGCCTGATGATAATATATGGCCATTGTTTCTTGTGATTGTTCCAATAGCTTTACTTGGCAAAACAAAAAGCTGGCAATCTTATCTTAACAATCTCCTCCTCTTTTTTTTCTATATATCACTGAATCTCTGTTCTAGGGGACTTCAATTGCAGGAAACAGCTTGCCTTCTATAGTTAGAGGAAAAAGGTATTGATAGACCCACCATTATAATTGTGGTTAATAGCAATGCAAAAAAGCAAGCCATAAATCCTTATTGAACCCAGGAGCTGCTGTTTATCACTGAAGAGATCATTCTTTCTCTCCAGTGTAACTAAATAAAGATGGGAGATTAGCGAAATAAGATAGCTGTTAAATTAAAGAGGGAAAAAGTTCAAGTTTCAAGGAGGCTGTTACAAAAACAAACAAATATACAAATAAACCAACCCCCAAACTCCTAGACCAATATGTAGCTCTCAGTGACCTTGAAGACCATCTCACTTGAGATGGGCAAGCTGATAGCCCATTAAAAATGGCAGCCCCACCCCCTCTCATACTCGGATGATGGAAATGCAAACTGGTGTGTCAGGCTAATTCCTTTACCTAGTGATTCCTTTTCCACTCATTTGCCTGAGAAAATATCATAATTGGGCACAAGTAATTAATTACAAGGCTACTTATCAAAAACATCACTTACAGTAAATAGTGAAAAGCTAAATACAACTTAAATATCCAATCCCAAGAGATTGGTTGGGTAAGTCATGGTACATTGATAGACTAGAATAGTGGAAATATATAAAAATATGCTGTAGAAAAATACAAAATGTTGCATAAAGATGTTAAGAATATATTGTTAAACAAGAAAAGCAAAAGAGTGAAACAGGTACAGAACATCGGATACAGGATGATTTAATTTTGACTTAAAAGACTGGTATATTATATCTGGATGGTGACATTATGGGTGAGTTCTCTTTTCTTCTTTTAGTGTAAAGGTATTTTCTAAAAACGTCTACAGTGACAATGTACTACTTTTACTTTAAGGAGAAAAAAAAGGTGATTTCTTTAAATCGGGCCCCACTTAACCTGTTTAAATGGGTCAGCAACCATACGCCTAGGCTTAAAGGTATGTATTTGTGGACTTGCATTTTGCAGTGCTGACGTGCTTCCCCTAGAACCAAAGGGAGACACTAAACCTCTCTGCAAACTCTTTGTAGATTCCCATCTGTGACTTGATAAATATTTGATGCAGTGGCCAGTCAACATCCCTACATTAGTGAAACTTCTGCCCAGGAGCAACTGCACAGCTCTCAGCGATGAGATCGGAATAAGTTAAAAAGAGTGTATTCATTAGTTACTTCAAAAGGTTTGGTTTTTTTAGCTGGCAACTTCACAGACTGGATTACTGGCTCTGCTGTCCACTGTGTGACAACCAAAAAACATACTATTGCAAGGAGGAGCCTGCTTCTTCCCTTAACAATATTTTCTTTCCTTTTTGTTCACAGCCCAGGAGGCAAGTGCAGCATGACTCACCCCCTCCCTTCCCCTTGATTAAACAGCTGTGAATGTCTAAAATGAATTTAGGGTCTGCCCAGTAACCTTGATGCCCCAAACCTGGAATCTGGTCCCCCTGTCTGATATAGTTTTACATAATGAGATGGACCACTTATTCTCTCCACACATTCATGGTTACAATGGATAATTAAAAAGTCAGCACTTTTGTTCCTAAGTAGCTTGAGTTGACAAGTAGAATGGGTGAACAAAATGTAGCAGGGCAGAGAAGGGGCCTGAAACTAGCTGAAATTAATTGCAACTGTAGGGGCCTCCAGAAGGACCTGGGCAAACTCCTACTCATTCCTCAAACCTCAGTTTAAATGTCACCTCTTCTTGGAAGCCTACCAGGATCCATCTCCACTATTTCAGGCTTGGTGTCCCTCCCCTGAGCTTCCATAACTACTGTGATTCTCCTGCAAGAGCACCTAGGCTGTATTCTAGTTACATGCTGGTTTCTAGCTCTCTGTAGCCAACTGAGTTTCAGGAAGACTGTCCCATTCACCACTGCCTAGCATAGTATCTGGCACTTTGAAAAGTGCTGAATAAATAGTTACGGAATTGAATACATTTGTCTGGAAATTACTACTGCAGAGGACTTAGAACATTGCAGGATCATATGGCATCACATTTGAAAGTTTCCTCGATTCAGTGCTCCATGCCCTACCTGCCATAGCTCTCCAAGCAAGCAGTTGTTCAATCTCCTTGCACACTTCTAATGACAAGGAGTTCACCTCCTTCAAAATAGAGGTAGACTTTGAGTGACTTAAGAAGATGAGTAAAATAAAAGATGAGCATGACCAGTCCTGAGCTAAATCAGGAAGTAGTTAATCCAGCTCCTCATTTTTCTGCTGGACCTTTATCTCAACTGGGGAGGTCAAGTAAACCCCACCCAAGTGCCCACTAATAGCAGTTTAAGGCTCTGCTTTCTAAGCCAGAGGGCTGGACAGTATGCCAAGGAGTTCTTGAGCTCTAAGAGGAACATGGAGTGAAGCATCATTTTTACTTGGAGATCTGGAGGGAAACATTTTTATATTAAAAAAAAAATATATATATATATATATTATGGAGAAAAATATATGCATGATTTTAAAGAAATAACACAAGACTTAAAAGAAATTGATCAGGGCTTCCCTGGTGGTGCAGTGGTTGAGAGTCCGCCTGCCGATGCAGGGGACACGGGTTCGTGCCCTGGTCCGGGAAGATCCCACATGCCGCAGAGCGGCTGGGCCCATGAGCCATGGCCGCTGAGCCTGCGCGTCCGGAGCCTGTGCTCCGCAACGGGAGAGGCCACAACAGTGAGAGGCCCGCGTACCGCAAAAAAAAAAGAGAAATTGATCAGAATCTTTTGGGCTGAGCCTTCAAACCCCTGGGGGTTAAGAATTCAACTTTGGTCCGATGGGTTACTTTGGTGGAAAAAATATGAGAAATACTCCTGGCTTCACATGTTAGCATCTTTTACCCGCTGGGAGGATTTGCATTTCCATTGGTTTCTTTTGGAGACTGGAAAGGCTTTAGAACTAAAAGCAATCACTGTATATAATGGTGGAATTTCAGGCAGCATGAATTGGGATAGAGTGACAGACATTTCCCAGAAGAGGCCTTGCATTTATAAAGCCCATTCCCTAGTACTCTGTCAGCCCTAACAGTTAGTCCCAGTTCAGGATGGGTACAGTAAATGTCCATTTGATTCAATTTTGACACTGTTTGAGCAGCGACTTTAACCCCTCTAAAGCCTCAGTTTCCCTAGCTGTAAAATGAAACGAGAGTATTTGCCTTGTAGAGGTGTTGTGAGCCTACTGTATAAAAAGTACCTAGCTCGGTGCCCAGTACATGATAAGCACTTAATGGTAGTTCTTGTCAGCATTACTTATAAAATGAACATGTGCTGAATTAGACCCACCCCTGAATTTGTGGACCTGGGCAAAAATATAAATGGAGAACCATATGTCTAAATATTTAAAGTTATAAACAAGCTAACAACTGTTAAATATAGTAAAATGTGTCCTATCCTCCTACTGTTAAAACAAAATTGAAAATAGGTCCTTTTTGTCCTTAAACATTAAAAAAAAATTTTTTTGTGGTAAGAACATATAACATGAGACCTAGAGGACAAGTTTGCTTATTTATTTATTTGGCTGCATCGGGTCTTAGCTGAGGCATGTGGGATCTTTGTTGTGGCGCACAGGCTTCTCTCTAGTTGTGGCGTGTGGGCTCAGTAGTTGCGGCACACGGGCTTAGTTGCCCCACGGCATGTGGGATCGTAGTTCCCCAAACAGGGATCGAACCTGCATCCCCTGCATTGGAAGGTGGATTCTTAACCACTGGACCACCAGGGAAGTCCCTACAGAACAAGTTTTATATGACTGAATATCAGCAGGCTTTAAAGTTGACTGCTCTTCTTTTTCTTTTAATTTAATTTAATTTATTTATTTTTGTATACAGCAGGTTCCTATTAGTTCTCTATTTTATACATATTAGTGTATACATGTCAATCCCAATCTCCCAATTCATCCCACGCCCCCCCACCCCCACCCCCCCGCTTTCCCCCCTTGGTGTACATACGTTTGTTCTCTACATCTGTGTCTCTATTTCTGCTTTGCAAAGCACTTCATCTGTACCATTTTTCTAGGTTCCACATATATGTGTTAATATACGATATTTGTTTTTCTCTTTTTGACTTCACTCTGTATGACAGTCTCCAGGTTCATCCACGTCTCTACAAATGACCCAATTTCATTCCTTTTCACGGCTGAGTAATATTTAATTATATATAGGTACCACATCTTCTTTATCCATTCATCTGTCGATGGGCATTTAAGTGCTTCTGTGACCTGGCTATTGTAAATAGTGCTGAAATGAACATTGGGGTGCATGTGTCTTTTTGAATTATGGTTTTCTCACGGTATATGCCCAGTAATGGGATTGCTGGGTCATATGGCTGTATCAATTTACATTCCCACGAATAGTGCAAGAGGGTTCCTTTTTCTCCAAACCCTCTCCATCATTTGTTGTTTGTAGATTTTCTGATGATGCCCATCCTAACCGGTGGGAGGTGATACCTCATTGGAGTTTTGATTTGCATTTCTCTAATAATTAGTGATGTTGAGCATCTTTTCATGTGCCTCTTGGCCATCTGTATATCTTCTTTGGAGAAATGTCTATTTAGGTCTTCTGCCCTTTTTTTTTTAATAAATGTATTTTATTTATTTATTTGTTTGTTTGTTTGTTTGTTTTGGCTGCTTGGGTCTTTGTTGCTGCACGCAGGCTTTCTCTAGTTGTGGCGAGCAGGGGCTACTCTTCATTGTGGTGCACGGGCTTCTCATTGTGGTGGCTTCTCCTATTGCAGAGCATGGGCTCTAGGTGCACAGGCTTCAGTAGTTGTGGCACACGGGCTCAGTAGTTGTGGCACACAGGCTTAGTTGCTACACGGCATGTGGGAGCTTCCCGCACCAGGGCTTGAACCCATGTCCCCTGCATTGGCAGGAGGATTCTTAACCACTGCGCCACCAGGGAAGTCCTTCTGCCCATTTTTTGATTGGGTTATGTTTTTAATATTGAGCTGCAAGGGCTGTTTATATATTTTGGAGATTAATCCCTTGTCCATTGATTCATTTGCAAATATTTTCTCCCATTCTGAGGGTTGTCTTTTTGTCTTATTTATAGTTTCCTTTGTTGTGCAAAAGCCTAATGAAGCAAAAGCTTCATTAGGTCCCATTTGTTTATCTTTGTTTTTATTTCCATTACTCGAGGAGGTGGGTCAAAAAAGATCTTGCTGTGATTTATGTAAAAATGAGTGTTCTGCCTGTGTTTTCCTCTAAGACTTTTATAGTATCCGGTCTTACATTTAGGTCTTTAATCCATTTTGAGTTTATTTTTGTGTATGGTGTTAGGGAGTGTTCTAATTTCATTCTTTTACATGTAGCTGTCCAGTTTTCCCAACACCACTTATTGAAGAGACTGTCTTTTCTCCATTGTATATCCTTGCCTCCTTTGTCATAGATAAGTTGATCATGGGTGCATGGGTTTATCTCTGGGCTTTCTATCCTGTTCCATTGATTTATGTTTCTGTTTTTGTGCCAGTACCATATTGTCTTGATTACTGTAGCTTTGTAGTATAGTCTGAAGTCAGGGAGTCTGATTCCTCCAGCTCAGTGTTTTCCCTTCAATAGCCAATAGCTTTGGCTATTTGGGGTCTTTTGTGTCTCCATACAGACTTTAAGATTTTTTTGTTCTAGTTACGTAAAAAATGCCATTGGTAATTTGATAGGGATTGCACTGGATCTGTAGATTGCTTTGGGTAGTATAGTCATTTTCACAATATTGGTTCTTCCAATCCAAGAACATGGTATATCTCTCCATCTGTTTGTGTCATCTTTGATTTCTTTCCTCAGTGTCTTATAGTTTTCTGAGTACAGGTCTTTTGTCTCCTTAGGTAGATTTATTCCTAGGTATTTTATTCTTTTGGTTGTGATGGTGAATGGGATTGTTTCCTTAATTTCTCTTTCTGATCTTTCATTGTTAGTGTATAGGAATGCAAGAGATTTCTATGCATTAATTTTGTATCCTGAAACTTTACCAAATTCATTGATTAGTCTAGTAGTTTTCTGGTGGCATCTTTAGGATTTTCTATGTATAATATCATGTCATCTGCCAACAATGACAGTTTTACTTCTTCTTTTCCAATTTGTATTCCTTTTATTTCTTTTTCTTCTCTGATTGCTGTGGCTAGGACTTCCAAAACTATATTGAATAACAGTGGCAAGAGTGGACATCCTTGTCTTGTTCCTGATCTTAGAGGAAGTGCTTTCAGTTTTTCACCATTGAGAATGATGTTTGCTGTGGGTTTGTCATATATGGCCTTTATTATGTTGAGGTAGGTTCCCTCTTTGCCCACTTTCTGGAGAGTTTTTATCATAAGTGGGTGTTGAATTTTGTCAAAAGCTTTTTCTGCATCTATTGAGATGATCATATGGTTTTTATTCTTCAATTTGTTAACATGGTGTATCACATTGATTGATTTGCATATATTGAAGAATCCTTGCATCCCTGGGATAAATCCTGCTTGGTCATGGTGTATGATCCTTTTAATGTGTTATTGGATTCTGTTTGCTGGTATTTTGTTGAGGATTTTTGCATCTATATTCATCAGTGATATTGGTCTGTAATTCTCTTTTTCTGTAGTATCTTTGTCTGGTTTTGGTATCAGGGCGAAGGTAGCCTTGTAGAATGAGTGTGGGAATGTTCCTTCCTCTGCAATTTTTTGGAAGAGTTTGAGAAGGATGGGTGTTTGCTCTTCCCTAAATGTTTAATAGAATTCACCTGTGAAGCCATCTGGTCCTGGACTTTTGTTTGTTGGAAGATTTTTAGTCACAGTTTCAATTTCATTACTGTGATTGGTCTGTTCATGTTTTCTATTCCTTCCTAGTTAAGTCTTGGAAGGTTATACCTTTCCAAGAATTTGTCCATTTCTTCCAGGTTGTCCATTTTATTGGCACAGGGTTGCTCGTAGTAGTCTCTTATGATGCTTTGTATTTCTGCGGTGTCCATTGTAACTTCTTTTTCATTTGTAATTTTATTGATTTGAGTCCTCTCCCTCTTTTTCTTGATGAGTCTGGCTAAAGGTTTATCTTCTCAAAGAACCAGCTTTTAGTTTTCTTGATCTTTGCTGTTGTTTTCTTTGTTTCTATTTCATTTATTTTTGCTCTGATCTTTATAATTTCTTTCCTCCTACTAACTTTGGGTTTTGTTTGTTCTTATTTCTCTAGTTCTTTAGGTGTAAGGTTAGATTATTTATTTGAGATTTTTCTCATTTCTTGAGGTAGGATTGTATTGCTATAAACTTCCCTCTTAGAACTGATTTTGCTGCATTCCATAGGTTTTGGATCTTTTGTTTTTGTTGTCATTTGTCTGTAGGGACTTTTTGATTTCCTCTTTGATTTCTTCAGTGATCTCTTGGTTATTTAGTAAGGTATTGTTTACCCTCCATGTGTTTGTGTTTTTTACATTTTTTTCCCTGTAATTCATTTCTAATCTCATAGCACTGTGGTCAGAAAAGATACTTGACATGATTTCAATTTTCTTAAATTTAACAAAGCGTGATTTGTGACCCAAGATGTGATCTATCGTGGAGAATGTTCTGTGTGCACTTGAGAAGAAAGTGTAATCTGCTGTTTTCGGATGGAATGTCCTATAAATATCAATTAAATCTATCTGGTCTATTGTGTCAAAAGCTTGTGTTTCCTTATTAATTTTCTGTCTGGATGATCTGTCCCTTGGTGTAAGTGAGGTGTTAAAGTCCCCCACTATTACTGTGTCACTGTCGATTTCCTCTTTTATAGCTGTTAGCATTTGCCTTATGTATTGAGGTGCTCCTATGTTGGGTGCATATATATTTATAATTGTTATATCTTCTTCTTGGATTTTGATCCCTTAATCATTATGTAGTGTCCTTCCTCATCTCTTGTAACATTCTTTATTTTAAAGTCTATTTTATCTGATATGAGTATTGCTACTCCAGCTTTCTTTTGATTTCCATTTGCAAGGAATACATTTTTCCATCCCCTCACTTTGTCTGTATGTGTCCCTAGGTCTAAAGTGTGTCTGTTGTAGACAGCATATATATGGGTCTTGTTTTTGTATCCATTCAGCCAGTCTTTGTCTTTTGGTTGGAGCATTTAATCCATTCACATTTAAGGTAATTATTGATATGTATGTTCCTATTACCATTTTCTTAATTGTTTTGGGTTTGCTTTTGTAGGTCCTTTTCTTCTCTTGTGTTTCCTGCTTAGAGAATTTCCTTTAGCATTAGTAGTAGAGCTGGTTTGGTGGTGCTGAATTCTCTTAGCTGTTGCTTGTCTGTAAAGCTTTTGATTTCTCTGTCGAATCTGATGAGATCCTTGCCAGGTAGAATAATGTTGGTTGTAGGTTCTTCCCTTTCATCACTTTAAATATATTGTGCCACTCCCCTCTGGCTTGTAGACTTTCTGCTGAGAATCAGCTGTTAACTTTATGGGAGTTCCCTTATATGTAATTTGTCTTTTTTCCCTTGTTGCTTTTAATAATTTTTCTTTGTCTTTAATTTTTGTCAATTTGATTACTATGTATCTCAGCGTGTTTCTCCTTGGGTTTATCCTGCCTGGGACTCTCTGCCCTTCCTGGACTTGGATGGCTATTTCCTTTCCCATGTTAGGGAAGTTTTTGACTATAATATCTTCAAATATTTTCTCAGGTACTTTCTCTCTCTCTTCTCCTTCTGGGACCCCTGTAATGTGAATGTTGGTGCATTTAATGTTGTCCCAGAGGTCTCTCTTAGGCTGTCTCCTTTTCTTTTCATTCTTTTTTCTTTATTCTGTTCCACAGCAGTGAATTCCACCATTCTGTCATCCAGGTCACTTATCCATTCTTCTGCCTCAGTTATTCTGCTATTGATTCCTTCTAGTGTATTTTTCCTTTCAGTTATTGTATTGTTCATCCCCATTTGTTTGTTCTGTAATTCTTCTAGGTGTTTGTTCTTTAATTCTTCTAGGTCTTTGTTCAACATTTCTTGTCCTTTCAAACAGTTCTCGATCTTTGCCTCCATTCTTTTTCCAAGGTCCTGGATCATCTTTACTATCATTGTTCTGAATTCTTTTTCTGGAAGGTTGCCTATCTCCACTTCGTTTAGTTGTTTTTCTGGGGTTTTATCTTGTTCCTTCATCTGGTACCTAGTCTTCTGCCTTTTCATCTTGACTATCTTTCTGTGAATGTGGTTTTCGTTCCACAGGCTGCAGGACTGTAGTTCTTCTTGTTTCTGCTTCTGCCCTCTCATGGATGAGGCTATCTAAGAGGTTTATGCAAGCTTTCTGATAGGAGGGACTGGTGGTGGGTAGAGCTGGGTGTTGCTCTTGTGGGCAGAGCTTAGTAAAACTTTAATCCTCTTGTCTGCTGATGAGTGGGGCTGAGTTCCCTCCCTGTTGGTTGTTTGGCCTGTAAGCTCCAGCACTAGAGTCTACAGGCCCTTTGGTGGGGCTAATGGTGGACTCCAGGAGGGCTCATGCCAAGGAGTACTTCAGAGAACATCTGCTGCCAGTGTCCTTGTCCCTGTGGTGAGCCACAGCTGCCCCCTGCCTCTGCAGGAGACCCTCCAACACTAGCAGGTAGGTCTGGTTCAGTCTCCTATGGGGTCACTGCTTCTTCTCCCGGGTCCTGATGAGCACACTACTTTGTGTGTGCCCTCCAAGAGTGGAGTCTCTGTTTCCCCCAGACCTGTAGTCCTGCAATCAAATCCCACTCGCCTTCAAAGTCTGATTCTCTGGGAGTTCCTTCTCCCATTGCCAGACACCCAGGTTGGGAAGCCTGACATGAGGCTCAGAACCTTCGCTCCAGTGGGTGGACTTCTGTGGTATAATTGTTCTCTAGTTTGTCTTGACTGATGTTTAATTTTTTGCACATATGTGAGAGTTTTGTTGTTTGGCTAACAAAGGCATATGTAGTTCATACATTATGATATATGTGTACTCAGCCATAAAGAGAAATGAAATTGAGTTATTTGCAGTGAGGTGGATGGACCTAGAGACTGTCATACAGAGTGAAGTAAGTCAGAAAGAGAAAAGCAAATACTGTATGATAACACATATATATGGAATCTTAAAGAAAAAAAAGGTTCTGAAGAACCTAGGGGCAGGGCAGGAATAAAGACTCACATGTAGAGAATGGACTTGAGGACATGGGGAGGGGGAAGGTTAAGCTGGGATGAAGTGAGAGTGTGGCATGGACATATATCCACTACCAAATGTAAAATAGATAGCTAGTGGGAAGCAGCCACATGGCACAGGGAGATCAGCTTGGTGCTTTGTGTCCAGCTAGAGGGGTGGGTTAGGGAGGGTGGGAGGGAGACACAAGAGGGAGGAGAAATGGGAACATATGTTATATGTATAGCTGATTCACTTTGTTATACAGCAGAAACTAACACACCATTGTAAAGCAATTACACTCTAATAAAGATGTTAAAAATTTTTTTTTCTTATTTTCACTTTAGCAGTATTGCTACTTATGTTGCTATAATTAGGATTTTTACATAATTTGTGTTCCAATGATAGTAATGCCAAATTATTCAACCTTGCTTAAGTCATTGTATTTTTATTTTTAAATTAATTTTCCTATGGAGAAAATTTTCTGTTTAGCCAATGGCAACTGAAATAGTCAATAAAATTATTGTAGTAACATTTGCACTCAGAAATCGACAGTGAATTTTACAGATAAAGTTCAAGTAGTGTGATGGAGTCTTATGTTAATTATTATCATAAAAATATTATAAAATATTCTAAGTTCATCATATAAATCATCACTTGTATTGCAATTTTCACCTTCTCTAAAAGCAATATCTAGATCCATATAATATTGAAGTCCTTTTTTAAAAATTTCAAGTCTGAAATATTGAAAGGAAGACCAAAAATTGGTAATATGTTCTATGATTTATTCAAATCTCTATTTAATTGACACTGTACCTTGATCCACAGTAACCCAAAAATAGTCTCATTAGAAGTTAGTTTGGAGATTATTTATATGTGAATACTCTTTTAGAGTGATGCAAATATTTTTATTTACTTGTTTTGATTTTCTTATATTTTATAAGAATGTCACATTTGTTACATACTTCACATACCGTTTATTTCAATTTAGGGAAAATAGTTTCTCTAAATTAAAAAGAATTCATCTTAAAAAGGCAAAATAGCCAAACTTGTATCAGTTTGAGTTTTTGGAGTTTCTGCAAGCTTTGGCTAATATTATTATAGCAAGCAGCAGTTCACAGATAAATGTGGGTAGTGCAAATTCAAAATAATTTTTTGTCAAAGATCACCATTCTCTTTACTTAAGGATCATCTTTTCTCTCTTGTACAATTCTAGTGCATCTTGTCATCTTGTGTAAATTAACTTTTATTGGTTTAATGGTGTTTAGTCAGCATTCCCTTTCTGTGTCTGAAAGTGGTTGTAGTGGTAAATATGACATGTTTTTCTTATCAAGATATTTCATATTTGGGCAAATATAGAAAATATCTTATGTAATCATCAAATTGCTCCGAAGATGCCACACTTAGTACAGTTGAGAACATGTCTCTGAATAAGGAATTCAAATGATACATTGTCCATAGATCACGCAAAATGCTTGTTCCTTCCCAATGGCTATTATTGTTAGCTTGCCCTCACTAGTCTTTCAATCAATGCCTGAAATTCAAAGTTATTTTTGCAGTTCAACATTTTACAGTCAGCATGAAACCAATAAAATGTTCATTAATTTTGACTTCCTCGATTTTTATCTTTTGATAGTTTGACAGTACATGTGATGAATGTTATTTGTTCAATATGATTTGTCCCAGTGTACACTAGTTAAATTAGTTATCATTAATGTTAAAAATTGTATGTGTAATTTCTTTTCTCACTTTTAATACTATTTTGAATTCTCTATTTTTATATGATTTTTTAAAAATTAGTTTTTAATCTATCTTATATTCTTGGCCATTCTGGCATCAAATTTGAAAGTAATTTTTTCTACCAAACTAGAAAATGTCCATTGTTTTCTATCAATGTTGTGCTGTTGCCACACAAAGCTTAGCTAAATATGGAACACCTATGATTATTCTTTTTTTTTTACTTGAAGTATAGTTGATGTACAACGTTATGTTAGTTTTAGGTGTACAGCACAGTGATTCAGTTACATATATATACGTATATACATATATACATACATATACATACACACACACATATATATTCTTTTTCAGATTCTCTTCCCTTATAGGTTATTACAAAATATTGAGTCCTATGACTATTCTTTAAGAATATCATAGCAATATTTTATATCAGTATTTACATGTTTACTGGTTTCTTGGTTGATTACTATTTGCTATTCTTTTAGGTTTTTTTTTTTTTCAGTTCTAGTATTTGCATATGCTGGGGTTTTTGTTTGTTTGTTTGTTTTTGGTACAGGTAACATCTTGTATTCTTTTAATTGAGAACCTCAGCATTTCCAGTCACAAATAGTTTCACTGGCCAAAGCTAATTGTGAAATATGTAACAATAGTAACAAAATACTTCGGTCTTTTTCAACTTAAAATATTAAAAAGTTTCTGTGGTTTCTTTCTCTATTTGAAAAACATTTTATTTTGATGTGAAATAATTAAAATAATTAAATTTTCTGCCATGTTTATTCAATGGAAAATTCATAGCCAATAATTTGAGTCATCTTACATTTTTCCTGAAGTAGTCTCATGATTTCAGAAGGGTATGACAGACTTTTTCCAGGATACTTTCCAACAAACAGTAAAGAGCCAAAGTTTTCATATTTCTCATCCAATTTGCCAATTTTCTTCCAAGTTCTTTATCTGTGTTTCTTCTGAGTTGTGAATTTTATAGGAAAAGTATGTTTTTCATTGTTTTCTTTTGATCAGGAAAAAAATTTCATTAGTAAAGAACATAAAGTAACAGGTGTTTCATTCAATCTTTTCCAGTCGTGGATGCTAAGAATACTTTGGTTGCGTATTTTCCTTGTTTTGCTCAGTAACTAAAATACATTAAATAAAGAACTTGTCATGCCTGTTTGTGAATTGTGTGTGGGTCATGCTTAGCAAAAGTCTGTTTACTTTCAATGTCTGCCATTTAAAAAATTGAAGCAGACCACCTCTTTGAATGTATTTTACTTATATCTTTTTAGTCCTTAGTATCCTTAGCCCCACTTTCATATTTTGTGGATCTACCCCAATCTCAACTTGTTCTCATTCTCAGTGATCTATAGAATTAAAAGATAAAATGTAATCATATTCAAAAGATTCCAAAATTGAATATGTGTCAGCAAAAATATAATTAAAGTAAATGTTAAAATATTGAAGGATTAAAATTATTTTTCTTATTTGTTGTGTCTCACAGAATAGGGATCCCTGAGGAGGGGGACCTCCTCTCCTCAAAAAGTCACTTTTTTTCTAAAATATCCAAAATAATCTACTAAAATTAAAAAACAAAATAAAAATAATAATTAATGATCATTAAAATTTAAACAAAAATTATTCAAATAAAGCTTAGTTTTTACTTTAGTTTTAAAATGTAATTATATCTTATAAAATATTCTCATAAACAAAATTATTTTCAATTCTTGCATTCAATATCCATCAGTTGCTAATGCCAAAAACTGGTATTATGCTTCATGCCTCAAACATGTTATATCTAGAGTATGCATAAAAATGATTTAAGGATAATATTGTTTAATATTGCAAAATGTTCTCTGGCTGCCTCATGTAACTATTGCAAATACTGCAGTAATTCGCAAGTGCTTACAGGTCTAGAAACTGGAACTCGAAGTAAGGAAGAAAGTAGATGCTCAGCGCTCCTGGGAAATGACACTTTATTATGCAAGAATCTATAGCATTCATGATATCTGAAAGGAAGGATTTGACAAGTGAATTAATTTGTCTTTTCTCTTACCTAAATGCTTCCACAGCTCAAATTCTCCTTACACTCCTAAGCAGTGTCCTTCCACAATGCTGGCAGCAAGACAACCCATGATTCTTCTTGACATTTGAATCAAGTCACCTTTTGCTTTCAGGACAGAGGGCAAGAGATGTGGAGAAGCATTTCCTGTGACCTGAATGGTGTTAGTCATCAGTGTGGATGTTTAGGGTGATGGCTGCTCTGTGTCAGCAGTGGGTACCCAATCTCATAGGTTCTTTAATAAGCTTACCTTTTTGTTGTGTGTTTGCAATTTTCAGACATGAGGTCCAAGGTAGGAGCCCCTCTTGACCAGATCTGAGGGTCATCCTGAGCTCAGTAAAAGAATTCAGGGCTTCCCTGGTGGCGCAGTGGTTGAGAGTCCGCCTGCCGATGCAGGGGACACGAGTTCATGCCCCGGTCTGGGAAGATCCCACATGCCGCGAGCGGCTAGGCCCGTGAGCCATGGCTGCTAAGCCTGTGCGTCCGGAGCCTGTACTCCACAATGGGAGAGGCCACAACGGTGAGAGGCCCGCATACAGACAAAAAAAAAAAATTCAACACTACTTATCTGTGCAACCCATATGTATAAACTGGAAATAGCTAACCCCCACTAGTACCTGAATAAATTACCATATAAACAGTTGGATGTTTCTTTTTCTAGGCAACTTTTACACTAACGTACACACAAATATATTTTTAACGTTTTAAAAAATATATAAATGTTATCATACTATAAAAACTTTGTAAGCTTCTTCTCTGACTTAACATATTATATACTGCTTTCCATATTGTTATATAAAATTCAACATTGACTTCACCTTATTAAAAACTACAATGATATGACTAAATTTTTAAGCCAGTTCCTTCTTGATTGACATTTGTTTTTTCAAATTTTTATTCTAGATGAACAAGATATTCTCATGAACCTCAAAATATGAGCAGGTGGAGGAAAACTACCAATAGCTCAAGAACCACATCGTATCAGTGTCTGCACGGGAGGGAGCCATGAGGTATCTGACAGACCTGAGAACAGAACTCTAAAACTGGCAATAGTACTCACTGAAAAGTGGGGTAGACCAATTTGAGAACAACTACTAAAACTGGGAGGGAGTTTTCTACACTTCAGTAAAGATGTGGGTGTGTGGGGTCCAAGATAAGGCCTAAAGGAGCTGGTGTGGTTTTTGGCTCTGTGAACTTCAAATTACAAAGCTCCTTTTCAGAAGAAAGTCTCACACCAAAAGAATACTTCTGAGAGTAGAATCCAAATGAAGAAGGATGGGGTAATAGAAGCAAAGGAAAAAGAAAGTCTGGATAAAAGAGCAGAGGAACTACATCTCAGAAAGTACAGGACATTAAAAAATTATTGGTAAGGATACTAGAAGAAGGAAATCTAAAGTAATGAAGCCAGAAAAGTTATTCTGATTCACCCTTCCTTCATAAAAGAAAAAGTAAATTCATATAAAAATGAACAATAGAATAAGACTGTGTTCAAATCCAACACTAAGTTAGATGTGTTAACTAACCATATTGTGGTGATCATTTTGCAATGTATAAGTGTATCATATTATTACGTTGTACACCTTAAACTTACACAATGTTATATATTAATTATATCTCAATAAAGCTGGAAAAAAATCCAACACTAAGTCATTATAAGTAAAAAAGAGGACTTCCCTGGTGGCGCAGTGGTTGAGAATCCATCTGCCAATGCAGGGGACATGGGTTCAAGCCGTGGTCCAGGAAGATCCCACATGCCGCAGAGCAACTAAGCCCGTGCACCACAACTACTGAGCCTGCGCTCTAGAGCCCATGAGCCACAATTACTGAGCCTGCGTGCCACAACTACTGAAGCCCGTGCGCCTTGAACCCATGTTCTGCAACAAGAGAAGCCACTGCAATGAGAAGTCCATGCACTGCAACTAAGAGTAGCCCCTGCTCGCCGCATCTACAGAAAGCCTGCGCGCAGCAATGAAGACCCAACATGGCCAAATATAAATAAATTAATTTAAAAAAATAAAAGAAAAAGTAAAAAGAAAGGGCAGAATAACATTCTAATAGTGAAAACATATCAGAAAGACATGCTTATAAAACAGATGAAAAATTTATTATTTCAAAATGAGATAAAAAACTAATAAAATAATATCAGAGAGGAAAGGACTATATAAATCAGAATTAGAGAAGCTCAGAAATGATGTAGGAGAACTCAGAATTAATATTAATCATTTGAGAGATGGAGACTAAAATAGAAAAAAAAACAGAAGAGTGAATAAATATATCAGATAACAGTAGGTGAAAAGGAGGGAATTCCAACAAATCAAAGAGATCTGTGAGAAAGTGGTAGATGTAGAAAGGTAAACAAATGAACAAACTATGTATAACGAACCACAAAAAAAAAGCAGAGGAAATTTTAAAATAATTTAAATTTAAAAAGAAAACATTTAAGAAAAGTTTTCCTGAAGTAAAAAAAAGATTTGACACTAGTACCTAGGAAAATCAATCCAGAATGACCAATGTCAAGGTATATTCTCAGAAAATTTGTGGACTTTACAAGAAAAGAAAAAAATCTTTTGGGCATCTAGTCAAAATATCAAGTCACCTAAATGGGAAAGAAATGATTGTCTTTGAACTTTATTCCAGAAGAAGTAGAGAAACGGACTTCCCTGGTGGTCCAGTGGTTAAGAATCCGCCTTCCAATGCAGGGGATGCGGGTTCAATCCCTGGTTGGGGAACTAAGATCCCACATTCCACGGGGCAACTAAGCCCGCGTGCTGCAACTACTGAGCCCACGTGCTCTAGAGCCCATGCATCACAACTAGAGAGCCTGAGTGCTCTGGAGCCTGCACGCCACAACAAAAGATCCCACATGCTGCAACAAAAGATCCCGCACGCTGCAACAAAGATCCTACGTGCCACAACTAAGACCCGAAGCAGCCAAATAAAGAAATAAATAGAGTAACATATTGAAGATATTCAAGGAAAGAAAACATGAGCCAACAATTTTATATCTAGTCAACATGCCACAAATGATGAACATGAAAGAACCAGAGATTACTGCTCCCGTGAATTTACTGAAGAAAGATTTTTTAGACAACCAAAATGGAAAGACATTGGCATAAGGACTGATGGTAAGCATAAAATATGTATTTATCTATAAAACTATGATGGTTATAAGAAGAGTACATGACCAGGCAAAGTAGATATTATATAATAATTAAAAGGGGGGCTTCCCTGGTGGCGCAGTGGTTGAGAGTCCGCCTGCCGATGCAGGGGACACGGGTTCGTGCCCCAGTCCGGGAAGATCCCACATGCCGCGGAGCGGCTGGGCCCGTGAGCCATGGCTGCTGAGCCTGCGCGTCCGGAGCCTGTGCTTCACAACGGGAGAGACCACAACAATGAGAGGCCCACATACCGCAAAAAAAAAATAAAATAAAATAATTAAAAGGGAAGAATGGTAAGAGGGATGAAATATAGAATATACTTGTTGCTGATGAGGATAAAAGGATATTTACTCAAATGAGATACTGCTGGATAGGGATAAGAGAGGAAAGAAGAAATTATTAATTAATTTCAATATTGTTGAGGAACCAATAGAAAATAACAAAAATAAGATGGGGGGGGATGGAGTTTATTTTAGTTTTAGTATAAAAGTAACCATTAAAATAAAAAAAACCTTCCTAAATACCAAATACATTTGAGAGAGCAAATAAGGGAAACACCAGTGCTATAAAACACTTGCATTTGTATAACATAAAACAATATGAAGTGAAAACAATAATGTGCAAAAGAGTATATGTTGTATACTACTATTTGAATAAAAAAGGCAAAAATGAGGATATATGTCTATGCATATACATATACATATATATTATTTGCTTATTTTTGCAATTAAGAAAGGATAAACCAGAAACTTATGCGCAGGGGTTGAAGAAAACTACTCTGAGTTACATTTTATATAGTTTTGACTTTTTAACTATGCTACTGTTTTACATATTCAAAAAATTAAATTAGCTCTTGCTTTGGCAGCATGTATACTAAAATTGAAATGATACAGAGAAGATTAGCATGGCCCCTGCACAAGGATGACATGCAAATTTGTGAAGCATTCCATATTTTTCTTATGGATGTTAACTAAACTTTGGTAATTGTATCAATATATACATATGCCAAATCATTATGTTGTATACCTTAAACTTACAAATCTTATATAGCAGTTATATCTCAATAAAACTGGAAAAAAATTAAGAAGCCCACTATCACAAAGAAAAAAATTAAGTCAACAAGGAAAGGAAAACTCTAACACTGAATATAAAGAGAAACAAATGAACCTATTTCGAGGTTAAAAGTTTTTTTTAACAGATCTTTTTACCTTTAGTGGGCTATATTCTAGGGATTAAAAAAAAAAGCACTGCAAACAATCTGGAACTTTTTTTTTTTTTTTTTTTTAACGGTACGCGGGCCTCTCACTGTTGTGGCCTCTCCCGTTGCAGAGCACAGGCTCCGGACGCGCAGACTCAGCGGCCATGGCTCATGGGCCCAGCCGCTCCGCGCCATGTGGGATCTTCCCAGACCGGGGCACGAACCCGTGTCCCCTGCATCGGCAGGCGAACTCTCAACCACTGCGCCACCAGGGAAGCCCAATCTGGAACTTTATTAGTAGATTTGTTGTTGGTAGTGGTATTGATACAGTAATTCTGATACTATTGGGTGTATTGTAGGGAGGAGCAAATGAGTAAATATATTGATGTTGGATTGAAAACCAGGTTTTCACTGTGGGAGAAAAGAGATAAAAATATGGACTGAGAAGAAAAGAGGAAGAGTCCTGAGGTGTTGGATTGGAGTTGGGGGATCAAGATAAATTTATGATTTAAAATTAAATAGGGGCTTCCCTGGTGGCACAGTGGTTGAGAGTCCGCCTGCTGATGCAGGGGACGTGGGTTCATGCCCCGGTCCGGGAGGATCCCACGTGCTGCGGAGAGGCTGGGCCTGTGAGCCATGGCTGCTGGGCCTGTGCGTCCAGAGCCTGTGCTCTGCAGCGAGAGAGGCCACAGCAGTGAGAGGCCCGCGTACTGTAAAAAAAAAAAAAAAAAAAAAGACTAAAATCAAGCATACTTCCTGGCTCTGTCCACTGAAAGGACCTAGACACAATGACACCCCAACAGCAATGAGCACTCTTACCACCCAGTTTTTGCTTTCTATGAACTACTTCTCACTAAAAGTAATCAAGTTATCTTGGGGAAATGGCTGATTTTAGGTCTGAATCAAAGGAAAGTACAAAATGAGCTTGGGGTTTCCTCTGCTAGAGAGCAAAGAAGTGCTCAAACAATGATGGGGTTATGTCTGAAGGACAGAGACCAGATGGAAGGGGCTCCCACCTTGAAGGGGCCAAATTTGGGACAAATTGAAAATCGAAAAGAAAATGAGTGGTAATGAAAAACTGAGTTCATAATAATACTCAAGAAAATTTAAAAGTGAGTGTGAGGGAAGAGAAAGCTCTTTTCCTTAAGCAGTAGAATGCCAGCTAATAAATGTAGAGAGGAAATGATAAAATTCAAAAAAATGTGATCTTTGTAATCACATAGTTGATTCAGGCAAGGTTTACTAATGGCTGCTAAAACACTGGGTGAAAGTTGTTGGGGAACAAGATATTAGCAAAGTACTATCCCACAGATTACTTATTAATTGTAAAGACATCTTTTCAAACTCTTTATAATGGAGAATTCTAGCAGATAGCACCTTAATCAACTGATTAAACTTAGCCCGACCAATAATAGGACACAGTGGCTTCCTGTGCCTCTTGTGATGTGCTAAGAAGGACCCAACATCACCTCTGTAGAGTTTTTGCTAAAAATCTTTAACGAAATCTAATTCTGAAGAAACAACCAGATAAAAACAACTGGCCTGAAAGTGACAGGAAAGACCAAAAAAAAACAAAAAACAAAAAAACAGAAGAGGTGTTTTAGAATAAAGGAGACTGGACCAAACAAACCAAAAAAAAAAAAAGCTCCGAAGGACATTACTGAGAAAACTGAAGAATTTAGCAAGATTTTTATATTAGAGAATAATCAATATTAAATCTACTATAATGACTGGTTATATAGGAAAATGTTCTTGTTTCTTAGGAGATAAATGCTGAAGTACTTTGGGGTGAAGCTTCATAAACTCTCTAACTTACTTTCAAATGGTTCAGTGAAAAAAATAACCTCATATATATGGAAATATTATACAATGAACATATACAGCATTTAGCTGCATATGTTAACAATCTAGGTGAGGGATATTTCAGTGTTCACTGTATTATTTCCTCAACTTTTCTGTAGGTGTAAAAATTTTCATAATAAAAGTTTGGGGCAGGGGAATAAACACATGGATTGGAGGTAGGTGTGTGACAGGATAGCCAGCTAGTGACCTGGAACCTGAGTGACCTGGCCTGAAAAGATGAGCTATACTGTATCGGTCAGGATCCTTTTGGCTTCATGTAACAGGATACTGGAGTCAAAGTAGCTTAAACTGTAAGGATACCTAATTATCTCATGTAACAAGAAGTTTAAAGGTACATGGCTCCGGGGTTGGTTAATTTGTCAGCTCAAGGCTTTGTAGCCCGATTCTGCCAGTTCCTCTCTAAGTCTCTTGGCTTTACTTCATGGTTGCAAAATGGCTGCCATGGCTTCATATATCATGTCCTCACATGACATATCCAAAGTAGGCAGGAAGGGGATGGACTAGCTCCTCCTTGGGCTTTGCCTTCTTGTATCAAGGATAAAATTCTTTCCATAAGCCTCCCAAGAAGATTCCTTTTACATCTCATTGCCCTTAACAAACCAATTCTGGTTCATCACCTTGGGTTGTTCACCTGAACAAAACTGATTTGGAGGGATGATTGTGGGATGGGCAGCCAATAGTGTTTTGCCACATGAGCCAATCAGACTCTCTTGCTCAGAAATCTGAGCCAAGAAACCCAGCCTGGGTTTGCTGTTAGTGAATGGACAGCAAACCAGAGGTTGAGTTGAGGCCATGACACACCAAGCCATGTACAAGCTAAGGTTATGACAAGAAAAATTCTATAGAGAGGGTGAGGAAGCCATTTGGTAGAGAAAGGAGAATGGCGCACATCTGCAGAGGTGGGTGGAGCTGCCCTGAGGGTTGGAAACAGTTCCCTAAACTGCCTAGATCCCTGATGTTTTCTGGTTATGATTTCACTTCCAGGCTAGAGAGAATGTACCAGTTAGGACTCAGAAAAAAGCAAACAAACAAAAACTGCCCTAGCACAAAAGAGGAATTAGTTATCAATGTCTTTCCTACCCAAGGCAGGAAGTTTACCCTGTCCTTAGGAAGTACTGGAACCAGAAAGAGCCAGAATGAGGTGACTTCTGTCTGCCTCTTCCTCTGTGTTTCTCCGTAGTTTATTGCATTTTTTTTGAAGTATAGTTGATTTACAATGTTGTGTTAGTTTCAGGTGTACAGCACAATGATTTAGTTATATATATATTCTTTTCCAGGTTCTTTTCCATTATAGGTTATTACAAAATATTGAGTATAGTTCCCTGTATACAGTAGGTCCTTGTTGGTTATCTATTTTATATATAGTAGTGTGTATATGTTAATCCCTACCTCCTAATTTATTCCCCATCCCCGTAGTTTATTTCATTCTTATCTCTGCAGTAGGATATCTCTGCTTCATGTTCCCCACATTATCATACATCCGCCCACATCTTCTAAATTTGCATTTAAGTTTTGCCCCCTTGAAGAACCCAGCTGGTACTCAGTCCCTGGGTCCTAGTTTCAAATTCCCAAAGGAAAGAAGCTGAGAGACCTAAGTTGGGTCAGATGTCCAATCTGCCCAGTCCATAGGCTTCAGGTCACAACACACAAGCATGGAATAGTGAGGAGCAGAACTAGGAGAGAAAGGGGTCATTGACTCAGGCTGGAAAGACACCCCCAAAAGATTTCCACCATGATCCTTAAAAGAATGGCTTTCAAGATTGGGGGGTAGGGACTTCCCTGGTGGCGCAGTGGTTAAGAATCCGCCTGCCAATGCAAGGGACATGGGTTCGAGCCTTGGTCCGGGAAGATCCCACATGCTGCAGAGCAACTAAGCCTATGCCCCACAACTACTGAACCTGAACTCGAGAGCCCGTGCGTCACAACTACTGAGCCTGCATGCCACAACTACTGAAGCCTGTGTGCCACATACTGAAGCCCGTGCGCCACAATTACTGAGCCTGCGAGCCACAACTACTGAGCCCGTGCGCCACAACTACTGAAGCCCGCGAGCCTAGGGCCCGTGCTCCGCAACAAGAGAAGCCACCACAGTGAGAAGCCCGCACACCTCAACGAAGAGTAGCCCCCGCTCACTGCAACGAGAGAAAAGCCCACATGCAGCAATGAAGACCCGATGCAGCCAAAATTAAATAAATAAATACAATTAAAGAAAACAAAAAAAGATTGGGGAGTGGGAATTTGCCCCTCAGGGACATTTTGCCATGTCTGAAAACATTTTTGGTCATCACAACTTAGGGGATGAGTACTACCTGTATCTAATGGGGAGAGGCCAGGGATGTTGCTAAAATCCTAGAGTGTTCTCACAACAAAGAATTAACTCATCCAAAGTGTCATTAGCACCAAGGTTGAGAAACTCTGCCTCCCTTTTGATTCTAGTAACTGTTCTTTCAATCAAATGGATCATCTGTACCCACAGAGCACACACCCAGGCCTGGTAAGTCACAGGGCTCAGTAAATATTTGTAGGGCAGAGATCAAATGAAAACACCATCCTGGGATTCTGTGGATGCTGACTCTACTGCTGATTACCTGGATTCAGGGTGCATTCTTGGTGAAGGAGCCCACAAAGGCAGGAGATGCCGAGGTTCCTGCCCTGGGTGGGGGATTGTTAAAAAAAAAAAAAAAAAGGGAAGATGGAATAAGCAGAAACAGATCCAAGCAGGAGACAGAACTAGAAACACACACACAACTTGCTCTTACAAATGCTCAAAACATCAACAGCAGCTGCCTAGCTGGTACCTGCTCCTCCCCAAACACCGTAAGGGAGAGCCGTAAATCCTTATGTCCCAAACAGCTGTTGGTGATGACAGGAGCATCTTTTTTTCCACACTGACTTGTCTGGCAGGGAGGTACAGGCTCCAGGCCATTGGGTTTCTTTTTGGCTTTAGTCAATACAACATCTGCTATCATCTCCTAAGGAGCATTGTCCCTGGAATCTTCAAACAAACACACAACACAAAAAACCTGTAAATGACTCAGAGAGGAGAAGCCTTCAGGAATAAGGAGAAGAAAGAAGTTTTAAGGCAAGACATTTCCCTGAAATTCCTGATAAACTCGACGCTGCCATTTGGCAAAGGGGAATAAGTTTTCAAAAGTTTCTGGAGGAAACCCCAGAAATTAGATAACTTAGGGTCTTTGCTGCCCTCTACTGATTATGATGAAGACTAGCAGGGGGTTCGAGATGGAGAGCGGTGTTTCAGTGGATTGCTTCATTCCTTCATTTAATTTTCAAACACGTATTTACTGTGTATAAGTATACTTTGCCTATACCCCGTGCAGGTGCTGTGCTAAGCATTGGTGCAACGGTAAAAAATACATGTCCCTGTTCTCCTGGGATGTACATTCTAGCAGATGAGACGGACTATGTATGTGTAAGTCAACAAATAAGAAACATTTAAAGTTTGTTCAGATGACTCTGAAAGCACTTAACAGGAAATTTAAGACTCGGGGACTGGGAGGTGACACGTGAGCTGAGACTGGGAGGTTGAGACAAACTCAGCTGAGCTGAGAGCAGAGCCCAGGGCTCTGCGGGCAGATTGAGAAGTGGGTCCCTGAACCTGGCGTGGGAGCAGGGACCAGTGTGGAGGGAAGGCCAGAGGGGCGGGTAGGGGCCGGGTCATGCAGGGACCCTGCCGTCTGTGAAGGAACTTGGATTTTCTTCTGAATAAATCTTACCCAATAGAGGAAGCTGTTGAAAGGTCGCTATTTTTGTTTTTAAAAGATTATTCTGGGACTTCCCTGGTGGTCCAGCAGTTAAGACTCTGCACTCCCAGTGCAGGGGGCCCAGGTTCGATCCCTGGTCGGGGAACTAAGATCCCACATGCTGCGACTAAGCCCCTGCAACTACTGAGCTCGCATACAGCATCGAAGACCCAGCATGGCCAAAAAAATAAATAAAATTTAAAAGAGATTATTCTTTCAGTAGGACATTTTCGCTCTAGGATTTCCATAAAGATTTTTCCAGAAGTATCAGAAAGTTTACAGGTGCGTACATGAAAGAACTAAGTAAATATCTAGAGGATCACTCTGTCTCCTGTGTGGATCATGGAAGGTAGGGCAGGGGACAAGCCTAGGAGGCAGAACCAGGCGGGGGCTGCGTGGGAGGTAGGCTGGACCAGTGTGGTGCCATGGACATGGGCAGAAATGGATGGACAGAAGATGCCTTTGGGAGCTGCACCTTCAGGACCCACTGATGAGTCAGACGTGGCAGAGGATGACTGACAGCTGCCAAGGCTACAAGGGCAAGCCGACCAGCCATGACACGCGATTGAAGAAATGTGGCACCTGCAAGGCTCCGAACTGGGCTCTTTGCGGGCCCGGGGGCGAGGACCATTACTCGCAAGCCCTTGCTCTCTCCTTCTGCTTGGCCTGGGTAACGATACCTGACAGGTCTCAGGGAGGCAGCCCTCATAAAAATGGCTGTAAAGCCTTTTGCTAATACGCAGCCTCCCATAAATGTCAGGGGATGAGAATTACAGCCCCGCAGCCTCATCAAAGAGAGAGGGGGCCGCAGCTCGAGGAAGCCACAGCGACTGTAAGGGCACTGAGCTGTCTTTCCAAGCTGTATTTTAGTGTCAGGGAAGATGTGACCAGAGGAAGTGGAGTGCTAGCTGAGGCCAAAGTGGCCCAGAGCCTTTCTTGTAAGTTTAGTTATCAAATCTGTCTGCAAAGCTCCTCTTCACTCAGCCCAGGGCTTCTTCAAGGTGAAGAGGAGCATAGTCTTCACTTGTACCAGTTGAGCCAGGAGGAGTGGCGACGTTAGGGAACCTGGCCTCGGGGCAGCCTCTCATTCTGGGAAGTAAACAACATACTGTTTCCCGCCTTTTCCAACCCTTGACCCACCTGTCAGCTAATTAGTACCTAGCACCTAGGAGTGTTCCCCTGCTCACCAGCTGTCTGGCAGTCCTTTGATGCACCGCATATGTCTAACAGCCCTGACCCCCAACTCCCTTTCTTTCTCCCCTTTCATTTCACTCTTTCTTTAATACGCACTCAACATACAGCTAAAAATCACTGGGATCATATGATAAGCATGGCATTGTGTTGGGGTCCTGGAAACTGGGCTGGGGAGGGTGGGTAAAGAAATAGGATATGAAGACCCTATTCAGAAGAAGTTATTCATCTAGCTGGCTGCCAGCTGTATGAGTAACTTCCGGGAGCACAGACACACTGAAAAAGTAGAACAATAACAAGTAATGGTGGCTAACATCTCTTCCAAGGGCAGACTGAAAGCCAGGTACCGGCCAGGGGCATTGTCTCAGGGGGTCCTCATGATAACCTTATGAGGTGAGTACTATTGCCATGCTTGCTTTCAGATGAGGAGGCGGAGGCTCGGGGAGGTGGTGACTTTTGCAGGGTGACAGCTAGTGAGTGATGGAACCCTTTTTTAACCCAAGTCTGACCAATCCTGAAGCCTTTGCACTACTCTGTCTCTGGCCCATCAATTAGATTAACAGATTACTAATAGCATGGGGGGTAATCTACATGCTGCTCCATTTCTGAGGCCATGCTGCCTTTTGTTTTTCCCTAACTTCTACACACTTGTGCACACAAACACACACACATACACCCCTCGATCCATACCGCCATCCTGACCCTAATTTTTTGGACCCTAATGGCATTTTTGACATTGAATCAAAATTATACCGACACTGTTACATGTTCATTGAGAAAGCATTTTCAGGATCAAAATCCAATAAATCATAAACCCCAATAAATAATCCTCCCCCAAAACACCAGTACTTTTCTGGATCTGTATTAGACAGTATTTTTTCATTTTTTGCTATTAGTTTTTTATTTACTAAAGTTTCTTTTTTAAACAAATTATTTATTGATTTTTGGCTGCATCGGGTCTTCATTGCTGCGCACGGGTTTTCTCTAGTTGCTGCGAGTGGGGGCTACTCTTCGTTGCAGTGTGCGGGCTTCTCACTGCGGTGGCTTCTCTTGTTGCGGACCACGGGCTCTAGGCGCGCGGGCTTCAGTAGTTATGGCTCGCAGGCTCTAGAGTGCAGGCTCAGTAGTTGTGGCACGCAGGCTCAGTAGTTGTGGTGTACGGGCTTAGTTGCTCCGCGGCATGTGGGATCTTCCTGGACAAGGGATTGAACCCGTGTCCCCTGCGTTGGCAGGCGGATTTTTAACCACTGTTCTACCAGGGAAGTCCCTAAAGTTATTTCTGGCAGAATTAGTCCTTCATTTAAATTTCAGAGTGAAGATTTGAGTCATCCAGCAGTTCTGTCTGCATCAAATTTTACCAATTGTTATATAGTTGTGTGAGGTTTCTTCAATGACTGTTATTTCTACCAGGCTCAACTTTGCTGGCTCAAATTTTGCATATTTGCACTTTAAGATTTGATCTTCAGTCAATTTTTAGTCAATATCACATTTTACTACATGCAATGATAGCTATTTTCAGTTTCAATTTGTATTGGTTATTTTTACCAGAAATATCCATTATGAATTGGACATCAGACTAACAGTTTGTATTTATTACTTAGCTAACCTCTGAGAAAATTGAGAGCAGTTTATGCAACAGAGAGAGCCAGGTAAAACAGAGAGAAAGATTCAGACATGAGAGATAAAGACAGCAAGAGGAGGTCAAATAATAAGAAAAAATATTATATTTATAGAAATGATAATAACTAATGTTTATTGAGCACTTACTATGAGCCCTGTTCTAAACACTTTAAATGGGCTTACATTCATTTAACCCCCACAGAAACTCTGCGGAGATACAATTATTATTCCCATTTTAAGATGGGGAAACTTTGGCACAAAGAGTGGAAATAAATTGTCCCAAATTATGCAGCAGGTTAAAGGCAGATCCAGGATTCAAACCCAGGCAACCTGTGACAGAGAAGCTGCAGCAGTCCTTGGATATTGCTTGCTTACTTCTTGGTATGGCAGCATTGAAACATCCCCTGGAACAAAATGGTGGGGTGAGTCAAAATGTCCTTCTTCCATCCCATGCTTTGCTGCTACCTGAAATGCCCACCACATTGTCTGTGCCTAATACAATCACATGCTTCCTACAGGGTAGGCGGCCTGACCTCAGGGAGGAGGGGCCACTGCCCACAGGGCTGGGTCTCCTTACCCTCTGCTGGGCTTCCCAGCATCTGAGCTAATCCCTGTTGGAAATTTTACCATCTATGCTGCAGGTTTTGCTTCTTAGTCTTCCTAAACTAGACCATACGCTCTTTGAGGGCAGGAGCTGGGTCTCATTATACCGTTTCCATTTACAAGTGTAGAACTGTACAAGTTAGAAAGGCTATGAATGAATGTGTCATTTCACTAATAGTGAATTCCACTAAAAGTGATTTGCTTTATTATTTACTTTTTAGTATGATTACTTTGGCCTAACAAGCTCTTCTGCATAAAGGGACCTGTGACCTTTCATGTTAGTTCTGGAAACTTCCTAATTCAAGTCTCATGAAGTTTTGATGTTCTGATGCAAGTGACTGGGCCGTGGGTAAACCATTTAATTTCCACATTCCTCCGTTTCTGTTTCGTTCTAAAAATCCTACAGTATCTGATTAACAAGGAAATTTGAATATGATACAGAGAGTCCAAACACAGCAAGTCTATTTAGAATTTACGTCTGTGACTATAACTATATACTTGATCTTTAAGGTTGGAGAAGTTATCCCTGTGTAACCCAGGCTGCCCCAGTTAGAAATCTTAATGTGTCCTAAAATTCCCCACCTGTCCCACACTCAAATCCAATCACTCACCTAGTTTTGTTGATTCTACCTTTTAAGTAGCTCCTGCTCTGGGGCAGTGCGGGAACCAGCAATCTGTCAGGTGAGGTGCCCCGGAGGAGGTAGAGCACGTGTGCGTCTCGCGAGGTCAGGCATGAAAGAGGGCTGGCGGAAAACAGCGCCGGCGAAGGGAGACTGCCGGCATGGCCTTTGACAGGGGTGAAGTAACAGATTAGGTATGAAAGCTAGTCATTTCCCTTCAACACGTGTCACTTTGCTGCCTTCCCTTCTCTTAAATTGTCTTCACTTAGCCATTAGCTTCAGCAACGCGGATCTTCGGGGGCTGAGGCTTGTATAACTGACCATTTTGCGTTTCAACAGTCATCATAATCTCATTGAGATTTAAGAACCCTCGGGAGTTCCCTGGTGGTCTAGTGGTTAGGATTTGGCACTTTCACTGCGGTGGCCAGGGTTCAATCTCTGGTCCGGGAACTGAGATCCCTCAAGATGCATGGGTGCAGCAAAAAAAAGAAAAGAAAAAGGAAAAAACAAAACAAAAAAACCCCTCACTTTGTTTCCACCTGAGTGGAAGAAAGAGAATAGACGTATGTTCCAAATGGAATATGCCAATATTTCAGGCAAGGGCTACCCACAAAAAAGTTTGCAGAAAAGTGGACAAATAGCTAAAAGATTCTAAAGTCTTCTTTTTTGATATTACACCTGCAACCTCCTTGTTTAATTACAGGTGATTCCATCCTGCTTTACAAAATATATTTCTGAAAAGTTATATACATATATATACACACACTCTTACATGTAATAAAGACGAATCTATAAAAGATTACAAATTCACAGTTACACTTAACCGTTTGTTTAGAGCTTATCTTTGATGATGTATTTGCAACATTTCATATCTCTGGTCTTTGACCAACTCAAATCAAATAACTTCTAATCAGAAAAAAAACCCCAAAAAACTCCCGAACCTGTCCCCTCTTCTCCAGTCTTGCTGTCATTGTCTTAGCTCAAAGTCTCATTATGGTCAATCACAACAATTTCTACTGTCTCCCTGACTGCAAACTTACCCTTTTCTAACTCATCATACTGACTGTAGTCAGCAAATCTGATCCTGTCACTTCCCTACTTGAAACCCCTGAATAAAAACTTATTACCGGGCTTCCCTGGTGGCGCAGTGGTTGAGGGTCCGCCTGCCGATGCAGGGGACACGGGTTCGTGCTCCGGTCCGGGAGGATCCCACATGCCGCGGAGCGGCTGGGCCCGCGAGCCACGGCCGCTGAGCCTGCGCGTCCGGAGCCTGTGCTCCGCAACGGGAGAGGCCACAACAGTGAGAGGCCCACGTACCGCAAAAAAACCCCACAAAACTTATTACCTATGGAATAAATATAACCTCACCCACCTTTCTAGTTCATCTCCTGCCACTCCCCTGTACATCAGTGCTTTAGTTCCTAAAATTGCTTCCAAAATGCTATCCCTTAATGCATCCTTTCCTGGTCCTTGTTTGCTTCCTCAGTTTCCATCTTCACAGTGGACTTTCCCTCCAATCAGAGCCCCTGCTTCTGTGTTTCTGCCTGAATTACCAGCAGTATGGCATAAAGATTCAGGGCAAGTGCAATAGTGTGGAATTGCCTGACTACACCACTTAAACTGTATGAGTTTGGGCATTTCGATGAACCTTTCTAATTCTCAGTTACCTCATCCGTGAAGTGGGGATAAATTGTTGCCACATATGATTGTCATGAGGACTTAACTGGGAAGTTCCATGTAAAATGCTTGCATGTGGTAATCATTTAGTCAACACTAGTCATTTGCCATGGCTATGATTTGGTTTATCTACTTCCTCTTCTAGGCTGTGTACTCCATGGACAGCGACTCTTGTTTCTTTAGCAACTGTGATAGATAGTTCCTGGCTCACAGTAAGTGTTCATCAAATGTTTGCCAAATGGACAAATGAATGGATTTGCCAAATGGACAAATGAATTATCTTCTGAATTCAAAGTTAGAACACTTGGTCTGATATGTATTTGTAATGGAGAGGAGTTCATGTAACTTCTGAGATGGAGTTATTGCTACAGCAATAACAAATTATTACTTTACTTTGTCCTGAGACTGGTGTGGTGCTTAATGATACACTACAGATGTTGAGTTTTGTAAATTTTAAGAGACAGAGCTTTCAAATTGAACTGAGGAAGCACAATGTTGTCAAGACTTGGGTTCTAGTCCTGTTTTTGCCACTAACTGGATATGTGACGGTGAGAAGGTTAATAATCAAACTCTCAGGGTCTCTGCTTCCTCATCAAATTTGTGCAAAGAATGTTGGATTAGATGATCTCAAAGATTCTTTTTAGCTTTCCAATTAACTGCTTTTGTAACTTCTCAAGTTGGCAATTTGGGGAAATTGTGTATGACAGTATTTAAAACAATTGCATTATAATAGAGTCTTAAATATTACTTTTATGAAAAAAAAAAGACTAAGAATGCTCTTTAGCCAACTTGAACCCTTTCCCTTGGGTACGAGGATTGCTTTAGGGACACACCCCTTCCTTAGACAGTACACCCATTCATTTTACTATGTGTAGGGAAAGGGTTTGTTGTTTTAGCTAGCTAATTCAAGCCTTTTAAAAATAATGTTATCTTTTTTTTTTTTTTTTTTTTTTTTTTTTTGCGGTACGCGGGCCTCTCACTGTTGTGGCCTCTCCCGTTGCGGAGCACAGGCTCCGGACGCGCAGGCTCAGCGGCCATGGCTCACGGGCCCAACCGCTCCGCGGCACGTGGGATCTTCCCAGACCGGGGCACGAACCCGTGTCCCCTGCATCGGCAGGCGGACTCTCAACCACTGCGCCACCAGGGAGGCCCAATGTTATCTTTTAGAGCTGTGCTTTCACAGCTTTCAACCATAACGTCTCTTAAACAAAATCCTTAACTTCCTAATTAAAAAAATAACCGTTATGTGAGGATTCCTGAGATGATGTTGTTTTAATTTTGAAAAGCAGAAAAATTTTAATAGTATGATTTTAGAGCTGGAATGAACCCCAAAAGACATAATTGTTGTTGCTAAAAGAAGGAAAGAGAAATGCCTCACCAATTTAGTAAGATAAATAGCAGTTACTTTAAACAATGCATTTGATTAACAGTCTATATTAATGAACCAAGAGATTATAAATGTGTCATTGAGTATTTTGGAACAAATCCAGAGTTTCTTGGAGTTAAACTAGTAAAATGCATACATAATACAATGGACTTATTAATAAACCAAGAGATTGCAAATGAGTGGTTGATTATTCTAGGACAAATCCAAATGAGGGTAATCCTAGGGAATGTGATTATCATTTAGTAAGTGGAAGCCTAAATAATTATATGGTATTCTATTGGGAAAAAATTGTGGAAACGAAACATAGATGGTCATCCCAGAGTACTGTACTCTACCCTGTGGCGTGCAGATCCCAGGAGGTCCCTGAAATTATCTTAAAGGACTGCAAATTCATGAGCTCACTAATTATTTATTGTTTGTTGACTGAATCAGCCAATGATGTTAATAATAAAAATGACTTCCTTTCTGTTTGCTTCCTATAGAGCGGAACAGAAAAGAACACACCTCTTTTTAAATCTCCTATTAGCTAGAGAAGTAGGCTTAGCTATAGATGCAAGGAAGAGGTTCTTGGGTGGGACAGAGAGTTCCCCAATGCAAGAGTAGGCAAAGATGCTCTAAGTGGAAAGTATATCTCTATTTGGAATAGTGAATTTTCAGACTATCACGGCCCAATCCCATTAAAGATTCAAATCAAATAACTTACTGCCCTTGTTCTGCTTCCAATCACATTGAGCTGCTTTCTGATAATTTTGCTTGCTCTGTGAATCTGCCCACAGAGAGGATAGGAATGTCTTGCTCACCTGACAGGTGTAATTCTCTGTAAATAAACTGGCATTGTGGTTTATCGAAATGGATCTTTGGTTCTAGTCTAGTTGTGGTGAGCACGGGCTACTCTTTGTTGCGGAGTGCAGGCTTCTCATCGTGGTGGCTTCTCTTGTTGCGGAGCACGGGCTCTAGGTGCGCCGGCTGCAGTAGTTGTGGCACTTGGGCTCAGTAGTTGTGGCTTGCGGCCTGTAGAGCGCAGGCTCAGTAGTTGTGGTGCACGGGCTTAGTTGCTCTGCAGCATGTGGGATCTTCCTGGATGAGGGATTGAACCCGTGTCCCCTGCATTGGCAGGTGGATTCTTAACCACTGTGCCACCAGGGAAGTCCCTGGTTCTAGTCTTCTTTTGCCAAGAAAATATATTTGGAGAACTGTAAAGCTAGGAGTACAATCCTTAACCACACGTATTTCCCAAGGTCAAGGGTACCTTGGGTGCTCTCTTGGCACTCAGGTAACTGAGCCTTTTCCAGGGACATTTCTGTGCACTGCTTGCCCTGATCATTGGATGAGCATCTTGTCCAACCTCTCATTTTATAGATGGATAATAAGGCATACATCACAAGATGGCTGTGGTTTCCACCCTCTGCACTTGGCATCACTGAGAGTTAGCTATCTGGAAGCTGAAAACATATTTTAAAAACTTTTTATTTTGAAATAATTTTGGATTTACAGAAGAGTTGCAAAGTTAATACCGAAATCCTCTGCACCCAGCTTTCCTTAGTGTCAACATAACCATGGTACATTTATCAAAACTAAGAGGTACAAGGGACTTCCCTGGTGGCACAGTGGTTAAGAATCTGGCTGCCAATGCAGGGGACACAGGTTTGAGCCCTGGTCTGCAAAGATCCCACAAGCTATGGAGCAGCTAAGCCCATGTGCCACAACTACTGAGCCTGTGCTCTAGAGCCCGCGAGCCACAACTACTGAGCCCACGTGCCACAACTACTGAGCCCGCATGCCACAACTACTGAAGCCCGTGTGCCTAGAGCCTGTGCTCTGCAACAAGAGAAGCCACCGCAATGAGAAGCCTGTGCACCGCAATGAAGAGTAGCCCCTGCTCGCAGCAACTAGAGAAAGCCCACACACAGCAATGAAGACCCAAGGCAGCCAAAAATAAAACAAAACAAACAAACAAACCTAAGAGGTACAATACTAACTAAACTACACACTGTATTAAGATTTCCATGGCTTTTCCCGCTAGTGTCCTTTTTTGGTTCCAGGATGCGAGCCAAGATCCCACATTGCAGTTAGTTGTCATGTTTCCTTTGTTGCCTTAAGCAATTTCTCTGTCTTTACCTGTCTTTCATGACTTAGACACTTTTGAAGAGTAGTGATCAGGTGTTTTGTAAAATGTTCTTCAATTTGAGTTTGTTTAATGTTTCCTCGAGTTTACATGAAGGTTACAGATTTTGCGGAAGAATAGCACAGAGGTGAAGAGCCCTTCTCATCATGTCATATTAGGGGTGCATGCTGTCACTGAAGATGTTAATCTCCATCACTTGGTTAAGATGATGTCTGTTGGGTTTCTCCACTGCAAATGTAAGCTGTATCTAGTGGTCACTAAGTCTAACTTACACTCAAGGAGAGGGGACTTAACTCCACCTTCTGAAGGGAGGACTATCAAAGAACTTGTGGACATATGTTAAAACCGCCACAGTGATTTATAAATTTGGGGTGGAGATACTTTGAGTAATGCAATATCCTGTTTCTCCTTAAAGTTTCACCCAGTAATTTTAGCACTCATCAGTAGATCTTGCCTGCAGCAATGATTACTGTGGTGTTCTAATGGTAATTTTCTGTTTTCCTCATTCCTTTCATGTTTATTTAAAAACAAGGTTTTAAATGGATATCTCTTTGTACCCCAGTGTGTTTTGTGACCTGGTCTTTTTTTTTTTTTTTGCGGTACGAGGGCCTCTCACTGCTGTGGCCTCTCCCGTTGCAGAGCACAGGCTCCGGACGCGCAGGCTCAGCGGCCATGGCTCACGGGCCCAGCCGCTCCACGGCATGTGGGATCTTCCCGGACCGGGGCACGAACCCGTGTCCCCTGCATCGGCAGGCGGACCCTCAACCACTGCGCCACCAGGGAAGCCCGACCTGGTGTCTTTTTATCTGGCTCCTCAATTTGGTCAACTTGGATAAGTCCTTCTCTTGAGGATATCTTTTCTCCTAGAAGACAGATTCACAAGTTTCTTTTCCCCTTCCTTTTGTAGTCATCAGATTTTCTACAAGTTTTGGCATTAAGAAAAAAAGCATACAGCATTGTTGGCTTTCCAACAAAAGGTCAAACGAGTTAATTATATCTCAATTTTTGAGAAGTCAAACATGAGATTTTTGTTACCTTAATCTCCCTTATGAAGATGTTTTTACTCTTTACGTGTGTTGGGGTACCTCATATCATCTCCTTTACTTTCTCATTGACTGTCCAACTAAAAACTAACATGTAAGCAGACACATTTTGCTGTGTATCAGTTTAAATACTTTTAGGCAGCTTCCTAGAGTTGAATGTTTCAAGGGCTTAGAATATTTTCTCTATGAATGGACGATTTCAATATTAAAAAAGTAGAGAGGATAGTATCACAAACCCTCATCTCCCCATCATCCAGCTTCAACAGTTATCAAGGTATAGTCAACCTTGTTTCATCTATAACCTGCTGCCCTCCCCTCACATTCTCTCCCTGACCTTGCTGCTCCCCATTCTTGTTTATTTTGAAGCTAATCCCAGATATTATTTTATCCAAAAGTCTTTAATAGGTATTAGAATTTTTTTTTGGTGTCAACTAGAAATGATAATCATTAACTAATTTGCGCATTGACTTATTTATTAACTGGCACTGAGCTATATTCAGGAGAACCTGATTAAAAAACATGAATGCATTCCTCTACTCTCTTGGAGTCTGTATTCAACTGCACATTGAAATTACTCTCTGAGCCACCTTAGTAAATTTCTTAGTTACCTAGCTTCTCTTTGTCTCAGTTTCTTGATATGTAAAAGGGACAGTGATGTTACCTTACTTAGATGATTGTTATGAAAAGAAAATGGATAATGTATGAAAATTCTAGCATCAAAAATGATTATTGATTGTAGCTAATTGAAACGGATTGAATAACTGAAAACCCGTGTGTCCGTAATAATACTTAAAGAAGTCAGAAGAAAGAATCTGTTCCCAGTTGAGATGACTATCAAACCATCATTTTATTTTGAAAGTTGATAAATAAAGGGAAAGAACTAAGCATTTATCCACTTTTAGCATAGAAACTGTATTTGGGGGCAATAGCCCCTGTTGTTGAAGGAAATCTCTAATTTACAGAAGAATTGTTAGCTAGTAAATGTAGAAAGTAACATGTAATTATAAAATCATTATTTTGCTAGCCCTAAGGAAAGTATTGATTCAGGAAAAGATAAAATCATTAAACCATTAGGTCATGGTGGATAGGTAGGGTGACCATTTGTTCAGTTTTGCTGGAGATGGTCTTGGTTTATGACTGATCAGACAGATCCAAAAGGTGGAACTGGCCTGGGATCTTCAGCAAGTCAGTGTCATGAAAAAACGGACTGTTCTAGGTTAAAAGGGTCTTAAGTGACATAGCAACCAGATGCATTGCATGGTTCTGAATTGGATCCTGATTTGATGAGAACAAACCAGTTGAAAAGGACACTTTAGGGACAGTTGGGGAAATTTGAATATGGATTTGGTATTACTGCTAATTTTGTTAGAAGTGAAAATGTTATTTTATTTTTTATTTTTTATTTTTTTTGCGGTACGCGGGCCTCTCATCATTGCGGCCTCTCCCCTTGCGGAGCACAGGCTCCGGACGCGCAGGCTCAGCAGCCATGGCTCACGGGCCCAGCCGCCCCGCGGCACGTGGGATCCTCCCAGACCGGGGCACGAACCCGTGTCCCCTGCATCGGCAGGCAGACTCTCAACCACTGCGCCACCAGGGAAGCCCGAAAATGTTATTTTTGATATGTAGAAAACTGTGGGATTTTTTAAAAGAGATAAATACTGATGTATTGAGGGATGGAATGTCATGATGTTTATAATTTACTTTAAAATACTTCGGAATTAAAAACAATAAAGTGAGTTGACAGGAAAAGAAATAAGGTAAAATATGTAAAACACATTATACACATAATGCTCAACGTTACAATAGGTAGTAACAAGTGCTTGGAATGTTACAAAGGCATCTTGTGTGCTATAGGAGAATATGATAGTGGAAATTACCTAGATGGGGGTGGCTAGCGGTCAGAGTTTCTCTCTGAAGAATGCTTCCTGGAGGAAGTAATTGTGTAAGTTGAGACCTGAAAGGAAGTGTGGTAGGTGAGATGGCCCCCAGTGATCCCACCTCCTGGTATTCAGCTCTTGTGCAATCCGCTCCCCTTGAGTGTGGGCTGGATGTATTGACTTGCTTTAATGAATAGAGCATGGGCAGAGGTGACGGAATTTCACTGCTAATATTAGGTTACAAAATGTCTGTGGCTTCCATCTTGGGTATTCTCTCTCTGTCTCTCTCTCTTCCTCTCTTTCTTAGATTGCTCATGCTGGGAGAAGCAAACTGCCATGTTGTCATCAGCCCCATGAAGAGACCCATGTGCTACGTCCTCAGTCTAACAACCCACAAGGAAGTGACACATGCCAACAATCATGTGAGTGAACTCAGAAGCAGATTCTATCAATACAACTTGGGTGAGTCTTACCCCTGAGCCTCAGTGTCCCCATATGTAAAATGGGGACAGTATGCCTGCCCTGCAGGGGATTAAAAATAGTGTATGCAAAGTACCTACCATGGGCTTAAGATAAGTGTTCAAAAATGGTAGTTATTAAGAAAAAAAAAACTGACTCAGCATTGGAAACACTTCTCAAGAGTCACCTCTGAAGAGTGACTTCATAACAAAGACTTAGAGCCCTGATGATATTAATCAGTTTTGAGCCAACACTGCCTCTTCAGTTCACTTTGATATACTAAATGTTAGGATCTATAACTCAGTTGCTGCCAGTTGGGCAAAGATGGTATTTGTTTTTCTGTTGTGTACAGCTATGCCCATCTGTAGTATCTTAAGAGTTATCAAGCTTTGACTACAGGAAGTCTATCTGGTTTCTTAAAAGATTCACTGAATTTCTTTAATTCTTTTTTTACATTGATTTAATAAAATGGTTCACTGAAGACACAGCTCATATTTGCATTGTTTTTAATAACTATTGAGTGCAAAATACCTGAATTTCAAGGACATGTTTATGTGAGTAAACTATAGTAGTGAAGCAATGAAATGATTTTATATCTATCTATATCTTTTGAATTATATCTATCGAATTATATCTATCTATCTCTGTATCTATATCTAATATGTGTGATACGTCTACATATGTATATATGTCTGCCCCACAAGGCATTCTTCCATCTATTCAAACTGACAGTTTGTTGTCATCTTTTATAATATGCCAGTGACTATCCTTCTGTAAGGTATCCATTTTGAGGTGGGTTTTTTTTTGTTTTTTGTTTTGTTTTGTTTTCCAGCACTGGGGATTAGTCTGTCTTGAGCCATCTATATAAGTATTATTTTTGTAATAGTTTGCCAGGACTTGGAGATGCATGCTGATGTTGAAAAAGGGATCTAACCACTCACTCTCATTCAAGCTCCAGTTTGTTCAAATGTTACGTATTTAGTGAAATTTTAACCATACTTTCCTTTTTCCAAATGGTCATGGTCAGAACTGTGTTCAGCCTTTATCACATTTTATCATACTTAGTTGATTTTGAATATTTAACTGGCATTCAGTATAGCATGGTACTTATTGAAATACTGTAATTCACATACAATAAAATTCACTCTTTAAAGTGTACAATTCAACAGGTTTTAGTATATTCACCAAATTGTGCAATCATCACCACTATCTAATTTTAGAATATTTTTATCATCCAAAAAGAAATCCCATACCCATTAGCAGTCACTCCCCACCCCCATCCTGGAAATCTACTTTCCATCTCTATGGATTTGCCTATTCTGGGTACTTCATTAAATGGAATCATATTGAGGCAGGAGGTAGATGGGGCTCCCCAAGGTTAGCAATTGGAGTTCGTTCCCTGTGAACAGAAACTCCAAAATATCAACAGCAGGACAATTGAGAGAGGAGGCTGGGCCCTGCCCAGCCTTAAAAGATAAGAGACCACATATTTCTCATTCTTGAAGTCAAGGAGACCTTCTCGACTAGAAAGCTCCTTGGAGGTCAAAAGGGGAATGATGTCAAGTATACCCATAGGCCTCTTCGCTGGGATCCATCTTGACTGAGAGATGCACGCACACACATGGGAAGATCCTGAGATATACCAAATACGGACTCTGAACCAGGCAAATCAAAATGATTGGCCAAAGAAAACCCGGAAGAAATACCCCACATAAGTGATTGTAAACTACCACGAGGGCACGACTCTATCAGCCAAGATTGAGGCAGGACATAGTTGGCCACCCACCCTGCCCAGGGTAAGCAACTGGAACTCGTTCCCTGTGGACAGAAACTCCACTTGCTTACCCTGCGGGGCGGGGGGGGGGGCACCTATCTCCTGCCTCAATATGATATGTAGCCTTTGGTGTCTGGCTTCTTTCACCTAGCATAACGTTTTCAAGGTTCATCATGTTGTAGCATGTATCAGTACTTTATTTTTTATGGCTGAATAATATCCCTTTGTATAAATATACCATGTTTTTAAATTGATTCACCAATTGCTTGGACATTTTGGCTATTATGAATAATGCTGCTATGAATATTTTTGTACAAGTTTTTGTGTACATGTATGTTTTCAGTTTTTCTTGGATCACGGTGTTTAGCAATGGGGTTTGCTGACATACTGTCTCAGGTTTAAGGCCAGGCTCTGCCATTTATTAGCTGTGTAAACTTGGCCAAGTTACTTAACTTCTCTCTGCCTCAGTCTCATCTATAAACTGTGGCTATTCATAGTACTCACCTCTTATAAGGCCTTTTTATGAGGCCTAAAACAGATAATACATGGAAAGTAATTAGGACAGTGCTTGGTATATATGCTTAGGTCTGAGTAAAATATATCTATTATTATTATTTTTTAATAAAAAGATAAATGAATATTCAGAATTCCCTCTGGGTATCAGGGTATGCTAATTTCAGACAAGTGTATTTTGAAATTGAAGAACAGATGGTTTAAACGGTAAATTGCCTCCCGCAACTTACTTAATACAGCAACTTACAACACTTCTTAGCCTGCGACTAATTATTTAATACAATTTGAGGTATTCTTGTAGTTAGTAATATATTATTTAATAACACGGGAATAATCCAGTGGTGCCTTAAGACTCCTGATTTTGAAAAGCTGGGAAATGGCTCATTTCCACAGCAACTCTGTGATTGGCTTGCCGGCGACCCAGGTCGATTTTTTTTTTTTTTTTTTTTTTTTTGCTGTACGCGGGCCTCTCACTGCTGTGGCCTCTCCCGTTGCGGAGCACAGGCTCCGGACACACAGGCTCCGCGGCCATGGCTCGCGGGCCCAGCCGCTCCACGGCATGTGGGATCTTCCGGGATAGGGGCACGAACCCGTATCCCCTGCATCGGCAGGCGGACTCTCAACCACTGCGCCACCAGGGAAGCCCCCCAGGTCGATTTTTGATTGGCTCACGTAATGGACATGGTCTCGACCCGAGCCAATATGTCCAGTATGAGGCCAATATGGCTCCACAACTGACTTTTCTGGAAGCCGGCAGACACGTGGCTACCACAGGCCGAGCAGTACGTGGGAGGACCCAGTTTCACTTACCGCGAGAGGGCGCCGGCAGTTCCCCGTTGCTGAAGTCTCGTTTCCCATAAAGCCTCCGAGGGACCAATCAACTGGCTGTCTCCATACCGCTTTCAAAGTCGGCGGGCCCTTTCACCAATAATAAGGCAGATACCATCCTTAGCTCGAGGATTGATGGAAAGTCTGACCAGTCATTTCACAGATCTCTGCTTTCTCCGCCTCTCTCGCGCGAGATTGACGATCCGCCCGGCCAATAGGGGACGCTGAGTCGGCGGGTGGAAGATCGCGGCCCTCTGTAATGGCGGAGCGTGGCGGGGACGGGGGGGACAGTGAGCGATTCAACCCGGGGGAGCTCAGGTAAGGACGCTGCTCTACCTTACATCTTGGCGCTCCGGCGTCCCAGGGGCTCGGCCCGCCGCGCGGAGCGCCGCGGTGGAGTGTGGGCCGAAGACGTGCGGCGGCTGGGGGCCAGGACCACATGGGACTGGAGAAGGGGGAAGGGAAGGCGACTTGAATGAGGGAGCCGGGCCGGGGCTGGGTCGCGGCCTCTTGCACGTTCTCGGGGCGCTTCCTGCGGTTTTCGCGGGGCCCCGGCGCCCTTCGCGGCCTGCGGCCCTTGGGCTGGACCCGGCGTTCCCACTTCGGGGCTCCGCCTCAGGCGCGGGCCGTCTCAGCCTTACTCCCGGTGCGACGCCGGCGCGGGCCCAGTTTTCCTCCCGGAAGCCTTCCACGCCTTAGGCAACTCCCCGGCTCGGCCTTCTCCACGCCCTCCGCCGCCCTTTGGGGTCCCCACGTCTGCCCTGTTCCTTCTTCCCCACGTTGCTTGCTTTTCATTAACTTCGTGCGGCCTTCCTTTCTCTTATCCTTTGGTTTCTTATCCCGTATTTGTGAGTAGTAACAATAGCAGCAGCCGTTTGTTAGGTGCTTCCAGGGGCCAGAGGACCCTTTCCTTAGACTTGTCTCTTGTGATCCTCACACCCATCCTTTGGAGTAGTTGCTGTTCTTATTTTGCAGGCCCCAGTGCAAGAGCCATCTTCAGTTAAGTGACTTGCCCATCTACAGGTGAGGAAACTGAGCCTCGTAGAGGTTGGGGAAGTAGAACCGGCTCGGTTTGGTGGAATCGTGGCTCCAGGAAGTGGCTTGAACCCAGGCAGCCAGGCTCGGTGCACTCTTCCATTCCTCTCCCTTCTGTTTGTCTGCTCACGCCATCGCCCTAAGGATGGCAGTGACCTTTCTTGCCCTGGTTTTTCCCTGTCTCTGGAATTTGTAATTAAGTGTCTTGGAGAGAAAACTCTTTAGTCAGTGGTTTTTAAGGAAAACGAGGTACTGAGCTTTACGTGTATTTGATACTTTTCTTTTTTTTTTTTAATGTTTCTGGGTGGGAAAAATGTCATGTCAGATGTTCAGCTCCCATTCTGAATTGTGCCACTGTCAGTCTTTGAGAATGAAAAAGCGCAGAATAAGTTATGAGGACTCTAGTATTGTCTAGAGCACCAGATGAAATTGTATAAGGAAAACGGGTATTGTTACTCAAGTTTTCAGGGAAAAAGAAAAAGTCATGTCTTTTAGATTCTGAATGGTCACAAAAATTCTTACTTTGGCAGGAATAAAGTCTTATTTCAGGGATGTATCTCAGATCCTTTAAACCCCACGTGTACACTTCAGTAATGAGTGATCAAAGTGCATTGCCAGGGTCGTTCAGTTTTAGTGATGAAAGGTTCATTCCTGATTCTGACCTTAAGAGAAGGTTACTAGTCTTACAGGTTTATTTGGGAACATTACTTTGCATTTTAGAGAGTATTTTTCTTCAGTGTTACAGTGAGTAGCCTTTTAGACTTTAATAGTAGTCTAGACATTGTTGCAAAACTGATTTGAATAGGGCTTTAAATTAGGTGTTCTGTTGGAAATGTTTTATACCTTAGCCTGTTGGGTTGGAAGTTCCTTCCAGAGCATATTGTAGACTTTTATTTTAACATTTGTCATGGTTTAAGAGAAATTAGTTGTTTTTGTGGGCTCTGATGGCAGAAATTGGGGCTTAATTTTTGTATTTGTATTCTGAATGCATGTCATGGTGTGTCACTACCATAGTGCCTGAAGAATAAGGTGTTCAGTGTATATATATTGTAAATAAATGAATAGAGGAGATTTAGAGATGGTCCGTTTAGTGGACCCACATTTATTAAGTGTGTGCAGTGTGAGAGTCACTGATCTAGGTGCTGGCAGTAGAGTCTTGAACCAGACTAAAAACCTTTTTCCTCAGGGACCTTCCATGCTAATTAAGATTGATCTAAATGCCAAACTAACCACATCAAATGAGGAAATCAGCCTGCAAGTGTGAAGAGACTTACACAGGGTCACCGAGGTATTGGCAGGGTCTGGATTAAAACCTAGGTCTCCTCACTTAGTCTTCCTTTTAATTTGCTTGCCATATATCAGCATTTAAAAAATTTTTGCTCTTCCTGTTATATTAAAGTATTTGCAGACTTGTCTTTACCATTGGGAAGATTGCATATGTGGGTTTAGTACTTCTAGGGAGACACATTTGTTCTTGTAAAAAAATTTTTTTGTGTTTCTGTTCATGCAAGTAGGCTTCTGTTTTCCTAAAGATTGAAAGTGGTAGGAATGCAAATAACCTACAATGGACAGAATTTATTTGGAGTTCCAAATGCCTTTCTGTTCCTTTATGGTTGAGGGCCATTAAGATTTAGAGTTATATTTGTGTAGATCCTTTACCCAAGGCCTTTATTTACTTATTAATGCTTTATGACTTATGATAAGGGACTTGCAGTCTAAATTTCCTTAGCTGTATAATGGGAATAAGAATATGTTGGTGTTACCACTGACTACCATAAACAAGTTCTTTTTCTGTGCCATAGTTTCCTCTGTAAAAATGGTGCCAAACTTATCTCATTGGGTTGTTGTTAGGATTGAAAGACCTAGTACAAATAATGTCCCTATAACCGTACCAGGTATATAGGAAGTACCCAGGGTTCACTATCATTATTAAAACAGTAATTGAACACTACCATCCTGGACACTGGGATGCATCACTATAATAAGGAGAAACTATGTGCTAGTGGGTAGAGATAATACAAAAGTAAACAAATAAGTGAGGTTTTTTTCATAGCATTTATCATAATTGTAAACTCAAATTGGGTAATGAAATAGAGGGGCTGGGAGAGACTAGGGTGAGAAAGGAGTTTAAGGTGAACTTTGAGCTGAGACTGAAGAATGAGTCAGTTATATAAAGATCTGGGGAAAAGCATGCCAGGCAGAGGGAACAACTGCAGAGGCTTCAGGGTAATCAAGTAGTTGATCAGAAAGACTAGAGTCTGTAGAGAGGTCAGCAAGGGCCAGGTTATATAGAGCCTGCTAATAATAATTATAGTAATAGTTAACACTACTAATATTAATACTGTTTAACAGTAATTTTAGTATTTTACTAAATTATTAGTATTTTACTAATACTCTTACTATACTGATGTTACAGCAACAGCAATAATAGCTAATACTTAACGTGCTGGGTGCTGTTCCAAGTTCTGTATTAGCTCATTTAATCCTCAGTGCAGGTCTGGTGAGGTGGTTGTGATGAAGCAGTGTATATAAAGAGCTCAGCACATGTGCTATACATATCTGACATCAGAAAATGGCAACTTGAGGCTGTCGATAGAGGAAATTATGTGAACTTTGCCACCATTTTTATGGCAGACTTTGAAAGCCATCTAGTCAAATTGGCCACCAAGGGCTTTTCAGGTAGAGCACTATGCTAGGCTTTGTGGGGAATGAAAGTAATGATAGTTAAAATAGTTTACTGTGTACCAGGTACTATCCTAAATGTTTCATTGAACAGAGAGAGGTTTTATTTCTATTCCCCCCCCCCCGCTCATTTACATGTGAGTATATTCAGGCTCAGAAAACATGTGAGCAGCCTGACAACAAAAGGCAGAGCCCTGATTTGACTCTTCATGGTTTTAGAACCTAAAATGCTTAACTTCAAGTTACAACTAGGAAGTGTGAAATTCTAAAGAGAGAAATAGTGTAGATTTTTTTAAAAGAACGAGGCAGATTCAGGAAATCTAAGATTAAGATACATTGTTAACTGAAGGCTGAAATGGAATATCTTTTCTTGGTGGTTAAGTTTTTTCCTGCCCTAAAGGTTAAGACATTGCTTCAATAACAGTGACCATCTGTCTTTTGGGAGTGCATATAATTTGAAAAAGACTGATTATTCTTTTTGCAATCACTTTTAAACTCATACTTTCTAACGTTGAGTGTAGGATCATTTGCAGGTTTGGTGAAATATATTTGGTATAGTAGTTGTGGATGTGTTTACAATCCTAGTGCTCTCCTAGAAGGCAAATTGGTTCTTTATTAGGATTTCTTGTGTCAGAATTGAATTACGATGTGGAAAATTTAGAGAACGTTGAAAGGGGAGTAGTCTTAAGCACAGGATTGAAAAATGTAGGAAAGTTGGAAGAGCCTGGTGAGGAGAGAGTATAAGAATGATTACCATCAAATGTACATGAGGAATATAATTGTTAATCTTCTCTTGAGCACTGAAATGTAAATTTCATGTATAATGGAGAGATTTATCGTAGCTACTGGGAAGACTGTGATAGGTGCTCAGTAAATTGACTGGCAAATTATAGTAAATATTTTTTTTAAGATTCTATATACCCTATTTGTAAGATACAGTATTAGACCTAGGTGTTCAATGGTACATTCAGCAAATACTTACTGAGCTTACTATGGGCAGGCATAACTATGTGCTGGGGATATAAAGGTGAACAGGACAGACAATTCTTGCTCAAAAGGGGCTTAGATAGAAAGCATGGTATAGCGTTTAAGAGCCATTCACCTGTGTTTGAATTCTGGCCTTACCACTGAACCAGCTGTGTGGCCTTGGGCAAGTTATTTTACTTTCGTGCGCCTTAATCTGTAAAATGAGGTTGATAAAATCTACCTCAGGGTTGCTGTGATGATTAAAGAGCTTATGATTACTGCCTGGCACATAGTAAGCACTTGTTAGAGTTAATAATTTTTTTAAAAAAGCACTTATGAGAGGAGATAGATAATGCCATCTTATGTGATATTGTTTATCTGCTTGAATGCCATGGAGAAAATAGGGTGTTTAGCTAGAGATTGAAGGGTGGGGTGGGGTGCAGTGTACAGAGGGCTTTCCCTTTAGTTAGAGAATACTAATGATCTCTTAACCTGCTACCCTCCCCTGCTATAAAAACCTTGTATTTGGAAGTAATTTCAAACTTCCAAAAAGTTGCAAAAACAAAAATAGTACGCTTAGTGTTAATATTTTACCTGTTCTGCTTTATTACTTGTCACACACATGCTTTTTGTTTCTCTGAGCCATTTGAGGGTAAGACACACACACACACACACACACACACCTGAGCCATTTGAGGGTAAGACACACACACACACCCCTGAGCCATTTGAGGGTAAGACACACACACACACACACACACACACACACACACACACACACACACACACACACACACACACACACACACACACACACACACACACACACACACACACACACACACACACACACACACACACACACACACACACACACACACACACACACACACACACACACACACACACACACACCCTTTACCCCTAAATACTTGAGTATTTCCTAAGGATAGAGATCTTCTCTTACTTAACTATAGCACAGGTATCAGTGTAAATTTGCGTTGATAAAATACTTTAATCTGTTCCAGTGTTGTCTGTTAATCCAGTATGTCCTTTATAGCATTTCTTCTCTCTAGTTTAGGATCCTGTCTAGAGTTGGTATTCTGTTGTCATGTCTCTTTGGCCTCTATAATCTAGAACATTTCCACAGCCTTCCTTTGTCTTTTTTGTATAACATCAACATTTCTGAAGAATATACTCCCTGCTGCCCCCTTTCCAGTAGAACATTCTTCATTCTGTGTTTGTCGAATAGCTCCTTATTAGATTGAGGTTATGCATTCTTGCCTGGAATAAGTGATGTTGTGTCCCTCTCAGTCACATTAGGTCAGTTTCTCTGTTGCATAGGTGTTTTGTTCATCCTTCTTTGCAACTGTAAGAAACATGTGGGAAGATACTTTTAAGACCATCCAAATAACCTCCCTCATCTAAATTTCCTCCTAGATTTGGTGTGCATTGATCATTCTTACTGATGCACTCTATTGCAGTGGTGCAGTATGACTTTCCAACTCTACTTGCTTAAGGGCTTTTAAAATTTGATGTAATTAGAGATTACTAGCTACATTTTTGTTACGTTGAGAAAGAAAAATTTATTCATGGCTTTCCCACACAGGATGGCTCAACAGCAGGCCTTGAGGTTCCGAGGCCCAGCTCCCCCACCAAATGCAGTGATGCGAGGCCCACCACCTCTCATGCGACCTCCTCCACCTTTTGGTATGATGCGAGGCCCTCCTCCACCACCTCGGCCTCCATTTGGACGTCCTCCTTTTGATCCTAATATGCCACCAATGCCTCCTCCAGGAGGGATTCCTCCACCTATGGGCCCTCCACACCTCCAGGTAAAGAATATAGAGGTAGCTGTTTCTTTGTTGGCATTAGTGTCAATATTATATATGAGTTTTGCCTTTAAAACCTGTGTTCTTGGTTTTATAGGAAAATGGGAACTAAAGAGAACATCCTTATATTAATGTGTTGCTCTAAAAGCACTGGTAACAATAATTAGTATGGAAATTCAGATTGGAAATGTATATGGTGATAGAAAAATGTATGTGTTAAGTTAGGATTGAATAGGGTAGTTCTAACCTGCCTTCGTCTCTGAGAATTGTCTTTAGTAATCCATCTTCTTTATGGGAAATGAAGTTTGAAATCTTATGTATAGAGTAGGGGAAATTTGTTTTCAGTGATACATATTGCAAGTAAATTTAAATATATATGTATGTATATTCCTGAGCACTTCTCCCCAGAAATGATGCCTAGTATAGAATCTAGAAGGTGACAACGAACACATTTTGTAAGCACAATATTTGGATTTTTTTCCTTCCCCAGAAAAAAAATACAGTTATCTTACAATTTTAGAAATAGAATTGTTGTGGGATTTCTTTAAATAAAAACTTTTCTGGTGTTTTAACCTGAGGCATATATCCCTCTTTAGTGTAAATAGACCCAGTTATTGTCTGAAATGAGGTTATGAAGGTATCAACTCTCAAAAATATCTACTTTTGAGATTATATTCTTCTTGACTGAATATGTTTCTATGTTTTCTTAGTTTATTCAGCCTGTACCATTCTGAAACGAAATAAATACAGTAGAATCACCTCCCTTCTGTTAGCTTGGATAATCAAGAATGAACTTACTAAAAATAGAAAGAGATAATGAGCTACTGTTTAAGTGATGTTAACTCTGTTTCAATAGGGTTATATTTATGGAAGAAACACCAGGTTTTAATACTTTGCTTAGTAATTTTGTTGCCTTCCTAGTAATGAGCAGCCCCCCCTTCCCCCACCCTTAAACAAATTGTTAAATGGTTTTATGTTTTCTTCAGGATTAGAATAGGAAGTAACTTTTTGACCTACTGACTGGTATAACTTGTTACATGTGAATTTATTCTGCTTTGTGCCTTTAATAGTTAAAGTCCTTGCAGAATATTATAAAATGTAATGGATTAATGTAACCCTCTAATGGAAGTATATCAGATGTTATAATGGGATACTTTCTAATGTTGTGATGCTTTTCTTGGTCTTGATGGGTGATTGTATGGTTTTACAGTAAATCAAAGTGATTCCAGCTCCTGGTGCATGAGATATATTTGGGGTGGATATTTTATAGAACATGGGCCAGTGTGCTGATTCTTGAAAGACAGTGAGCTGAATCCAGAAAGACTGGAGTATGGAAAAAAAAACATTTTTAGGAAAGTGAAATACAGTTGCACATTATTAGCATAATGTCAATTCCATTATCCAGATTAAGATGCTTTGGATAATTGAATTCTAATGTTACTTCTAGATTATAGAGGAAATCTTTTAATCCCTGTTCAAAATCTGTTTTCAAAATGGCAGACCTTTTCTGCTTTAGTGAGTAAGATATAGCAGTTACAGTTAAATTGTTTGGTTCAGGATCTTGGCTTGGATCAATAGTCGTTGAAGGAATTATCAGAGATAGTGTTGAATCAGTAATGAATGGTTCCAGAAGTTGTTTTTTTTTTTAACTATAATATATACCATTTAGATTCTCATTTTCCTGAAAAGTAAAGAGATAATTTTTTTTATTGTATCTTTTAAACTTACTGATGTTAACATCTTCGGTGAGCTACATTATTATTATTTGAAAAATAGGAAATGATGAATATTTTCCTAGCTAATATTCTTTTTTTTTTGTAGGTAAAGAGAACAAAGGGTTAGGTATATCTGGTTTTTCCTTTTTAGTTATTGCTATGTTATTTGTAAATAAGAATCAGTTTTTTTCTTTTGGAAGTAATCTAGTGCCCAATGTATGAAATAGGCAGTTAGGGTATAAAGAACAAAGCAAAACTCACCCATAATGCTATAACCCAGAGATGACTATTGTTAGTTTTTTTTTTTTTTTTTTTGCGGTACGCGGGCCTCTCACTGTTGTGGCCTCTCCGTTGCGGAGCGCAGGCTCAGCGGCCATGGCTTACGGGCCCAACCACTCAGCGGCATGTGGGATCTTCCCGGACCAGGGCACAAACCCGCGTCCCCTGCATCAGCAGGTGGACTCTCAACCACTGCGCCACCAGGAAGCCCTATTGTTAGTATTTTGATGTACTTCTTTCTAGTCTATTTAGTAATCATTTTTATTACAGAGAAACTTCTCTTACACAACCTAGATAAATGTATCTGAATTGACTATAAAACTAGTTTCTCTTACAGTGCTTTACTTTTGGGTAGAATTTAGTAATAATTTGAAGGACAAAAGATAAACACAAGTGACATTACTTCTTGTGAATTAACAGAGACCACCTTTCATGCCTCCACCCATGGGAACCATGCCTCCTCCACCGGGTATGATGTTTCCACCAGGAATGCCTCCTGTGACTGCTCCTGGTACTCCAGCACTGCCTCCTACTGAGGAGATATGGGTTGAAAATAAAACTCCAGATGGGAAGGTAAATTATAAAATGTATTTAGGTTGTTAGCTTCTTAGTAACAGAAGAGTAAAACAGGAGTTCTGGCAAATTGAGATCAGTGACTGTATCTTTGCCAATTAGGAATGAGCCTTGGGTAAGCCAGGGTGGGGCAGAACTCCTGGAAAGGCTCACTGGATAGGACTTATGCACAGACATAAGGTGGCCTGGAGCACTTACATAGGTTTGTCTATGATTCTGGAAGCCTGTATTTTAAATATGTGCCTTGGGTCCCCAAAACAGCCCTCAGGTTTAGTGTTTGCTAGGAGAACTCACAGGACTCAGCATGTAGTTGTATTTGCAGCTAAGACTAATTACAGAGAAAAGATAAAACGCAAAACCAGCAAAGAGAAAGAGGTGCATGGGCTGCAGTCTGGAGCAACCAAGCACAAGCCTTCCGGAGTCCTTTCAGTGGAATCATATAGAATGTGTTTAATTCCTGCGACATGGCATTGTGAACACACGGGTGAAGTGTTGTCTGCTGGGAAAGCTCTCCTGAGCTCAGGAGTCGAGGGCTTTCATTGGGGACTGGTCCCATATCTGGCACCATCTGCCCAGCACATACCACATTCCAGACTCCCAGAAGGAAGGCATGCATTCAGCATAAACTGCATTGTTTGCATTAACAGTTTAAACATGATGAGCCATTCTCATCAGTTAGGGAATGATGGGAACCCTCCTGAAATCTAAGTTTCCAGATGCCAGCCAAGGACCAACATTGTGGGCAGGGCTTTCTAAGGATAGCAGTCTCAGGCCCGCTGTGTTAACTTTCTGCACAAAATATAACCTTGGTTCTCCTTTTTTGGTGTGTGTTAAAAATATAGTGTGCTCATTATAGAAAACTGGGGGGAAAGAAAAAAGGAGTGAAAAAGTGCCTTTAGTCTCATCATATACAAACAGCTAATTTTGATGTACTTTTTGTTTTGTAAGGTTTTTTTTAATACAGTTTAAGATAAACTATAGTTGTATTATTGTTTATAAATGATAGTTGACAGATTCGTTGATACTGATGATTTCGCTTTCTCTGCAGGTTTATTATTACAATGCTCGGACACGTGAATCTGCATGGACCAAGCCAGATGGAGTTAAGGTTATTCAGCAGTCAGAACTGACACCTATGCTTGCAGCCCAGGCCCAGGTTCAGGCCCAAGCCCAGGCGCAGGCACAGGCACAGGCACAAGCTCAAGCTCAAGCTCAAGCTCAAGCGCAGGCCCAGGCACAAGCACAGGCGCAGGCACAGGCGCAGGCTCAGGCTCAGGCTCAGGCCCAGGCCCAGGCCCAGGCCCAGGCTCAGGCCCAGGCTCAGGCCCAGGCCCAAGCCCAGGCCCAGGCCCAGGCGCAGGCACAAGTGCAAGCACAAGCAGTGGGAGCTTCCACCCCTACGACCAGTAGCCCAGCATCTGCGGTATCCACTTCAACGTCATCATCAACCCCATCCTCTACCACTTCTACCACAACAACTGCCTCTTCAGTTTCGCAGACAGTATCAAGTGAGTACTAGTCAGCATGTGTTTTTATTCAGGGGCTAGAGAAATGGACAAGTGGGAACGCATTCCAAAATGATCCTAGAGTTTTAGGTATTATCCTTGATGTTATTTAAAATACATTTTTAACATTAAGACTTTTGGCTAAAAAGAACAGAAATTTACATTAGTAGAAGACATTATTTGCCCAGTTGAAATTCATGAAGCTAAACTGGGGAAGTGTAGAGTTAGCTATTCAACTTGTCCAACAGTAATGCTGGGTGATGTGGGGTTTGCAGAATAAGTGTAAGTTTTGGCCCCTGCCCCTATCTTGCAGAGTTTCCAGTTTTTCTAATTGAGGAGGCAAGAATAATGCATGTGAAACAATTAGAGAATAGCGTGCAAAGTTATGCAGCGAAAATAGAAGATATAAGAATTCAAGAAAACGGAGAGACAAGTGAGTGGACTACATGGGTATTGAGGTTTATCATAAAGGATGCGTGATAGGATTTGAATAGGTTCAAAGTTTCGGAGAGGTGTTTCAGGTAGTGGGAAACGTAGGTCAGGAAATGAGGATAAATATAGTTTATGAATTGTTAGGTGGGAGGATTTATATTGGTTAATATATTGAATAAGAGACCAGGTTATGAAGAGTTTTAAGAACCAGGCAAATGGGTGAGGCAGGCAGGCACTAGACAGTCTGTATGAATGCAGTATTCTGGAAGAATTTTATGGCACTCGTTTTTTGGGTAGTGTTGAAATCAGGGAAACTTAGGAACTTTTCAGTAATCTTGTTTAGAGGTAGATGGGTCCCAGAATGGGATGCAGGCAGATGAAATGTGGAGTTGTGTTAGGAGCAGTTTGAAAGGTAAGAGAATTTTCAGGTATGAAGACACAGAGGCCCAAAGTTTACATCTTTTTTATAAAGATGAGAGACAATTTCAGGGATGAGGAGAGAAGAATATATATATATATTTTTTTAATTTTGCGGTACGCGGGCCTCTCACTGCTGTGGCCTCTCCCGTTGCGGAGCACAGGCTCCGGACGCGCAGGCTCAGCGGCCATGGCTCACGGGCCCAGCCGCTCCACGGCATGTGGGATATTCCCAGACCGGGGCACGCACCCATGTCCCCTGCATCGACAGGCGGACTCTCAACCACTGCGCCACCAGGGAAGCCCGAGAGAAGAATATTAATTTGCTTGAAAGATTGTTATTAATATTTATGCTACTAGTTCTGGGTTTTATTTTGTTCTTTTTTTTTTGATATAAGTACGCTGCTACTTTTTCTACAGGCTGAGATTGAGCCCCCAAATATTTACATAATTTTATTGATTTGATTATTTATTATGATACTGGCATGAAGATACATAATTATCCCTACAAGGCGATTATAATTTAGATTATTTTGCTACCTGGATAATGGGTAAGAATAAAAAATTTAAAAAGCTGTCTCTCTTCCCTCCCCCAGTAGCTTCAGGGACTAGGGAATTATTAGTGTATGTTACCTTGTAAGAAATATGTACATGAGAGAAATTTAGTCATCCTACTAAATTTAAATTCAAATTTGATTTTATTTTATTGATGTGCGTAGTAACCGAAGAAGTAAGGTACATGGGATATGGAGACAGTTTTTTTAAAGGCCCTATTTGATATTTTTTAGAGGGCTTGGGAGAAAATGTACTTAATAGGAAGATGTAAATAATGCTTTACATGTCTCTTGTAGCTAAGTTGAATTCTGAAAATACAGATTAACAGTGATACTAGCTAGTTGGTTGAGGGTCTTTGCCTTTTTATAGGCACATGCTTCTAAAACCTGTGGGGCAAGGCAGAAAACAGTCAGTTTTTATGGGGTACTTGTGGTGATGGGAGAAGGAGATTAATTAAAAGCGGTGTGGTTCTATGTGGAGGCTCTGTGTTGCTTCTGTTTTATTCCCTGCCTCTTTGGAAGGAAAAATAGTAGTACTTTGTTTTAAGGGAGGTGGGCAGCCAAAAACTTTTAACTGTTCTGTTTGTATTATTACATTTCCATATCGGAGTGGTCTGTCAGTAGGCCCATAGGTATCTTGTCCATTAACCAACCATTCTATTCAGAATTCCTCCTGTTTTTCATTTTTTGTACTACCCTTCAGTGATAGGGAGGCCTTTATTCTAAGAACAGAATAGCAAAATCTTGTTCTTTTTACTGCCTTTAAACATCAATTTTGATGTTGTCTTTCTGAGTATTCCTGATAGCTGTTTTTATTTCGCTTGATTCAGTGTCAAGAAGTGTTATCAGTCTTAATATTTCTCCATCTGTTAGAGATAGTCACTTGTCTTTTTTAGTTAAGATCTGAGGCTGGATTAGTAGTATATTTTGAGGTCTAGTGTTACACTAGTCATTTTAGCAAATGGAGTTAGTAGGAATTTACCTACTATAAAGTCCTAGCTACCATTCTCCCAGCCTCCCAGTTAATTCTTTTGTTGCCTTTGTCCCTTTTCTCTCATGACGCATGGCAACTAATCAAATTCAGAAAATCCTGTGTCAGCAAGAGGAATAGGTTGAGTGAATACTTTTTGCCATCTCCATTTGGTGTTCCTTTCCCCCTGAAATTTGATGCCTTTGTAACTCATTTTATTTTCCTGACTCAGTACTTTGTATTGTGAGTTTAGCAAATATTACTAAATACTATTACCATGATTTTTAAAAAAAATGTAATTCTATGAACTGCAGTATAAACCTGTGGGTAAATTGAACTAAAAATTAAGGAATTTATATTTTAACCTCAGTTGAGCATAAACTCATTTTATCCTATGCAAGTTTGTGAAAAATGCTGATGAAATCCTCCTCCTCAGGGAAGTTGGGAAGAATAACTTGATATATTTTCAGCCATTGCAGTAGATTACAAATGCTAAATGGTATATGTATGGGACTGGGCAAATGTTGCATGTAATTTGTATTTTTCATACTGTTATAAAATTATATTAATATGATACTGTACCCTAAGGCTAGGTCTATGCTAGACCACCAATTCATTCCTGGGCCCCTGAAGATACTTGTTTGGCCCTGCTGTCTATTTAGCCAAGGTGAGTCCCTCATTAACAAGTATGAAATTGCTGACATCTTCCCGGCCTAAGTGAGTCTTTCATTGTTAGGAGCTGAAGGAAAGACAGTGAGAAATTTTTTCAGTTTTATTATTGGGTGGTTTGCGTTAAACAGTGTGCTTTCCCTTAGAATAAAATTGGCATAAAGATTGGGAAAGCACTGTTTTATTTAATTTGATAAATTCATTCTTATTCCAGTATAGGTAAAGTTTGGCGTTTTTCTTTATATCAAGATAAAGATGAAGTATTAGTTACCAATGAATTATGAAAATGAATTTTGTTTTGGAACTAGATGGGTTGTGAATAAATAACAAAAAATGTTTTGTAATATTTGAGAACTGAAACTAAAAAAAAAGGAAATACGAATTTTATATATTTTTGGGGTCACAAAGTGTGATTACTAGGGATGAAATGTTTTATTTTTGATATTTAAAAATAATGTATTAGCTGAACCAAATTATCCTGAATTTCACATTTTGCTGGTCTCTCACACTGGAAACCTGAGGGTTTTTTTTTTTTTTTTTTTTACCTTTTTATTTTGAAATAATTATAGAGAAACCCAAGTCGTTTGTGACTCCATTTGTTCATATCCAGTCAGTCATTAGTTATTGCATACCTTTTTCTCTCTGTTCTTCCTTGCTTGGACAACTCCAGATACGTTGAAATTGATTTTCCCACCTCTGTTCTTCGTTTTCTTCCGATGCATCCGCCAGGTTAATTCATCAAATGAACAGTGATTGTTACTCTTCCATACAGAAACCTTCATTCTACCTCCCCCATATACCTTTTACATTCATGAAGTCACATAAATAACACGTGAATGCATTCTTATAAAAAAAATCAAACTCTAATGAAGCATGTGTAGTAAAAAGTAAAAGGTGTACACAGATACGTTTTGGTGTTCATTCTTTTAGATCATTTCTCTACGTTTACATAAGTTCTTCCCTTTCCCTGCCCAGTCAAGTGCGGACTCCTTAGTCGTCTGTTCAAGGCCTCCCACTTTATGCCTCTGGCCTGCCTTTCCAGCTGTAACTCACTGGTTCTGTTGGTATGCCTAGTGTTTTACTAGTTGACTGCTTGTCTTCTGTTTTCTAAACAATACCTTGTTGTCCCCTACTCTTTGCTTTTACTCACTTTTCTCACCACTTGCTTATTTTCTCCTTTCACTTTGTCATTTTCCGTGTTGAAATCCTAATCTTTCAAGGCCTATCACCACAGTATAAAATTTTCTGTACTGTCTCACAATAAGAAATGGTCTTTGTGTCTTGAGTTACACTCCTATACATTTATCCCATTTCACTTTGTGTTTTAGTTATTGTTTATGTTTCATTTAACTATTTTCAAGCTTCTTGAAGACAGAGACCTTGTTATAAATTCCTTGCAGTGCATGGAATGGGCCCTAAATACTTACATACTGAATGAGTGAATGATGAATGAATATAGTAAAATGGTTTATGAAGGAGTGATACATATTTCTGTTTTATCTTTTATCAGCACCCACAACACAAGATCAGACCCCAAGTTCTGCTGTTTCAGTTGCCACGCCTACAGTTAGTGTTTCAACTCCTGCTCCTACAGCCACACCTGTGCAAACCGTTCCTCAGCCACACCCCCAGGCGTTACCTCCTGCCGTTCCTCATTCAGTACCTCAGCCAGCAGCAGCAATACCTGCTTTTCCACCAGTAATGGTACCTCCATTTCGTGTTCCCCTTCCTGGCATGCCAATTCCACTTCCAGGTAAACCAATAGATAATAATAGTTTTTCCAGCTATGTTTTCATATTGTCAGTTAGTTTGTTCTCATGTGTCTGTTGCATTTGAAATTTGCCTTGAATCTCACTTGTTTGAAACATTTTTGAAAGATTCATGGCTAACTGCAGTATTTTTCTCTTCAGTTTTGGTAAATGTCCTTTTCTGTTGTTGTTGTTGTTTACATGTCTTAAAATTAGAGCCACATTTAAAGCTACACTCATTTTGGATAATGGCCCCAATGAATTAAAAATGATCATCTTTTTGTGTAAATATGTTCTAAATGCAATATTTTAAGGGATTGAGTGTATGAAGTTAAGAAATCACAGGTCACAATAGGTAACACAAGTTAAGTGATTTCTGTATCATGCATTGGTCTAAGCACTTTACATGGAACAATTCGTTTAGTTTTCACAACCATCTTATGAGGTAGGTACACACACAGGTTAAGTTACTTGCCCGTGGTCACATAGCTAATAAGTGGTGGTGTTGGGGTTTGAGTCTGGGCATTCCAGATCCAAAAATCATGCTCGTAATAATTACATTATCCTGAGAAGAAAATGTGAGTCACTTAACTTTAAAAAATTCATCTAAAACAGAAAGCATAAGTTTCCCTTGTAACAATTGTGAAGTATAACAGGCACCATTTTAACATTTAAATAATTATGGTGAGTTCATGTGTTTATTTTTTTAGGGGAAATCATTTCAACTAGAGAAGGAATTAAAAGATTGTGGAGTAGAATTTTTCCCATAGGGATTAAACAGTGGTTGTGTTTGACATCGTAATTTGAGTGTGTTTGCTGTTGTCAAACATATTTACTCCTTAATCCATGGTCTGTTTTCCTAGAATTATAGTTGAAAATGTTGACGCCTTAGAGAGGTCAAACTCACAAGGCTAGTTTGTAGCAAAGATGAATAGAACCTAGGCCTCTTGTTTCCTAATTTCACACTCCTTTCACTATGGTTGCTGCTTTATTGTACTAGTTTTTGTGTAAGAATAGGGTTGTGATACAGCTGTTTCTTAGATTTGCACACATTTTAATTATCACACTATTTCCTTGTAACTACTTCGAAAAGAACACTTTCATATATTACACTTAGGAAGAAAGAAACCAAAAATTTAAGAATTAGTGGGTTTTTTGGAAAACCTTTTTACATGTTGTCGATGTAGTGTTAGATAATTAAATGACCAATATGTGACGTTTAAGAAACTGAAATCACTTGAAAATAAGAAGAAAATAAAAAATGTTGTTTCTAATACTAGGGATTAACCTTTTTCAAAATTAAATTTAAGATTAAGCAGCTGATACTTTCCTCTTTGGATATACTCTTTGTAGAAAATTAAGTGATGAATGGATAAAAGCTTGACATTCGTCATAACCTCTTGCAATCTTGGTCTGCTTTAGGGTCAGGGACAGTGTTAAGACCAGATCCTGGATTCTGAGTGATCGTAAGGAGCTGAGATTGTTAATTCTGTAGAGAGAAGATTGAGAGGTAGCATAATAACATACATGAGGTATTGGAAAGGCTGTTGTCTAAAAGGACTTTGGTTTTGCTTTAGAGGTTCTTAATAGGACCAGTGGGTGAAAGAGTAGCAAAATTTATTTCTGTAGAAAGTGGAATTTTGTCACAGTAAAATCCCTTCAGTTATAGCTGTCTTCGGATGTCTTGGTCTTCTCTGGTCCTCATCCCACCGTTAAATTTTAGAACAGGTTGGTAACCGTTTGTGTTACCAGATGAGGTAGTACCTATGAAGTTTGGCAGTAAAAGGCATTTAATAAACGGCACCCACTAATGATATTTTGTAGGTCAGTTGGAAGAGAACCTGAGTTAGATAATCTGTAAAATTTTATGCAAGATACCAGAGATTCTTTGGAGAGGGAACTAATGTTTTATAGAAAGTAATATTTGTTTTATATAGTAAGGCATCTTAGATATTAGAATTCGTTCATTTTCTCATTTCCCCTTTTAATTCAGTCATGTAAGGTACTTTAGTAAAAAAAAAAGAATGGAAAAGAAGACTTGTTTTTCTCCTCCCCAAATCTTTGGTTTTGTGTATAATGCCATCTCTCTCTGTTTTTCCTTTTTTATATCAATTCAACAGTAAGGTAAACAGGAGGAATTTGGATGTAATTTATCTTGGAGCCTTATATTTTATTTGAAATAGCAATGTATGGTGCTAATGAGGAGGATTAAAGAAGGAATAGTCAAGATGAAGAAAAGGAGTGGAAGAGTTAGGTAAAATGTAGGAGTAAGAGGTGGAGTTGGGGATAGTGAATTGGATTAGGATTACAGGATTTCTACTTCTTAGTCTGTAAAATCTTATTTGGAATTTTAAGAAGCTTATGGTCAGTGACATCAGGATTATCCAGAATACTAAATGGAATTTTCTAATTTCCTGGTAGAATATAATTTGAGGGTAGAGTTGTAGGAAAATTGAACAAATGCTCCTTTTTAAAAGAAGGTTAAAAATTTAGATGTTTGGTTATTTTGTGAGTCTTCATGATATGCATATAGTCACCCTTAGAAAACCTTAAGTTGGTCTTTTTAACATGAGAAGAAACAAACATGTCCTTTTATTATGGCCTATAATGTTGATAGTCAAATACGAGGTTCTGTGTTGGCCCAACTGATATTTAACAATGGCAGTTAGGCCTAAATATGAGTGTATTTGACTTTCTTCTGTTTAAGTTGTATAGTTGAAATTACTTATTAGAGGATAGTTTTGGAGAACAGTCTTTGAGAGTAAAGTTCATAGAGTCTAAGAATTGAATTTCTAGTGCTGACTTAGTAGGCTCAGTGATCCTGCAGATAGCAGTATTTATACTAATTTAAACCTAATATATGCTGTAACTTCCTTAATCAAATGAATTTTTCCATTGCTTTCTTTAACCATATGGAAAATAAAACTATACATAAACTTTACTCAGCATACTTTTTTGATCCAGTGCGTTTGTTTTAGTTTCATTGTTAATAGAAAGTTTAGCTTTAATATTTTTATTTAAAATAGTAATTAAGAAATTAAGGCACTTTTCAAAAACTGGCAGTATTTTGTGTGTGTGTGCGCGTGAACATAGATATGTTATTTACAAATGCAGGGGTTTAATTTAATTTTTGTCTCTGAATTAGGAAAAATTTATTTTTATATACTTCAGTGGGGAAAAGAATTTATTACTTTTAATTTTTATCGGTACCAAAATAGGTTTAGTTTTTTTTTTAGCCAAAACAAATAGAAAATAAAATTTAACTTCCCAACCCTTTGCCTTCAGCCTTTTCCTTTAAAAGTTTTAAAAAATTCACTCTTAATTTTGATTTTCCTCAATTAATCAGTCTTAGTTTTCCAGCTTTTCCTTTCATTCCCTTTTTATCACCATTGTAATGCATCATGATGAGTCTTCATTCTTCTAAGAACTGTACGTAATTTCCATTCTTTAATACAAGTGCTACTCCTTTAGCTGGCTTAAATGATTGAGGTTTCTAAAATAATCAGCCCATGTAGTCATTAATGATACTAGAGGGGCTGTCTTCTTCTTAATTTGTTAGCCTGCCCCCACAGTGTTCCAAGCCCGTGGCATTCCATACAGCAGGCACTACACATGGATATTTTGTCATTAGTTGAATGCTACCCTCCTCTTCATCTTTGCCCTTTTATTTAAAGTATTATTTGCAGTGGTATATTTGGATCTGTCTCATACTTTATTTTCTTCCTTTTCTTCCCACCCCTCTTTATCCTATCTTACTCTTTTTCTACTTCTGCATGGTTATGCTCCATACCTCTGCTTTTGCATGTAGTTCCCACTTAGCAGCAGCACAGAGAAAGTGTCTTGTTAGTGTCATGCTGCGTCTGCCTTTCACTGGTGTCTTAAGCAGCATGGGTTTGATGTCCTGTGGGAAAATGTCCCACATGAAAACATGTTATGCATACGTAATGAAGGGGCTTTTCTTTGTTGAATTTAAACTCCTGAGACTCCTTCAGATATTATCAGCTGGTTTGATAAAAAGGTAATTGATGCTATAATTTAGAATTAGTTATCATTGGATTTGGCACCACTTCCCACAAAATGTCAAACAAAAAGAAATTCTACTCCATCCTTGGTCTTTTTCATTGGAAATAACATTCTAAATTGTAGTGGTAAATTATTTCCCTGAATCCCAGTGGTAGCCGACATACAATGGCAGCTTTCCAACGTATGCTTGCTTATCCATTTTACAGGTGTAGCAATGATGCAAATAGTCAGCTGCCCGTATGTAAAGACAGTCGCTACCACCAAGACCGGTAATTTTTAAAACCATCTTAGTTTGTTTTGTCTGTAAGTTGGCATGGTAGTGAATGTTGTTGTTTATCCTTTTATTTATTTATTTTGCCCAAGTGAGTGGATTTTTTTATATTTTTCTTTTTAATGAGCAGTATAAATGCAGTTGTCATATTTGGCCAACACTTAATTTTCCCAATTGCCTGTAGTATTAGCTTCGTTGGTTCACAAAAGCAAATAAGGTCAAATCACTTTTATCTTAATTTTTGTAATAAGTGTAAACAACTTCATTCTCATATTCATAACATTTAATTTTATTTTTTGACGTGTGTTTTTAAGTTAAATATAAAAAAATCATTTCCATGTGTAAAGTGATGTGATTATGCTTGCATGCTAGTGAGTATATGTGTGTGAATATTTGTGTGTATAGTATAAATTTGCATTTTAAAATTACTGAAGTTAACTACCTGAAACTTAAATTCTAGTATAGGATTTGAGGGGTTTATTTTCAATTTTGATTCACGTTTTTGATTATTTATAATACCAGCTTGTTTAGCTGCCTGGTGAAAAATATAGATCTTGGCTTATCTTTAAAAAAAAAAAAAGAAACATTGCTCTCTTTCCGGAAAAGAATAAACTGTCAAAGAGTTTATAGGGATATCTCACTTAATCAGTTAGTATATTAAAGTTGATTTGATAGTAAACTCAGTCATTTATTTTTACTTATTTATTTTTTCAGTCATTTACCTTAAAATAGAATTTTATTCATATCCTTTTTAGGTACCTTAGAACAAGAAAACAATTTTGCCTCAGGAAATATGCTTAGTGAATGTGCTTGTTGCCTTAATTTCGTTAGAATTTGAGGAAATTCTTTTTTTTTTTTTTAAATACATTTTATTTATTTATTTTTGGCTGGACTGGGTCTTTTTTGCCGTGCACAGGCTTTCTCTAGTTGCACGAGCGGGGGCCCCTCTTTGGCTGCTGTGCGCGGGCTTCTCACCGTGGCGGGCCCTCCCCTTGTGGAGCATGGGCTCCAGGCACACGGGCCTCAGCAGTTGTGGCACGCGGGCTCAGTAGTTGCGGCACATGGGCCCAGCTGCTCCGCGGCATGTGGGATCCTCCCAGACCCAGGGATCGAACCCGTGTCCCCTGCATTGGCAGGCGGATTCCTAACCACTGCGCCACCAGGGAAGCCCAGGAAATTCTTTATAAAAATATATTTCTATTAATAAGTAGAGAATGTACCATTATTTTTATAATTTATTATGTTATATTTTATTAAGATTTCACTTATAGGTGTGACCCAAATTTCTGACTGTTCTTAAGGTACTTCTTGGGTTCAATTTCTGAATCTAATTGAATTTAGGCATTAGAAGTAAACCAGGGATATAGACTTAAGTAATTAAATCATAATTTATATGATTTTTTTGTTTCAACTGGCTCATTCATTATTAATGTTTAGTAGAAAGATTTAGCTCATATTTTAAAGTTTTATTTTGTATCACAATTTGATACTTGGATCTAATTTTTTTATTCTTCTTCTTCTAGGTGTATTGCCAGGAATGGCCCCTCCTATTGTACCCATGATACACCCCCAGGTTGCTATTGCAGCTTCACCTGCTACCTTAGCTGGAGCAACAGCAGTTTCTGAGTGGACTGAATATAAAACAGCAGATGGGAAGACATATTATTATAATAATAGAACATTAGAATCAACCTGGGAAAAACCCCAAGAGCTAAAGGAAAAAGGTATAGTTTTAATGACTTGGTGGGACATAGTATAAATAGAAATGCTATTGGAAATTCTGAGTTAATTCCTTTTTTAAAACGTTTGAGGGATTTTCTAGTTACATAGTGTTGGATTATTTATTTCCTCTGAATTGATAAATATGTATTTATTTAAAAAGCCAGTTCTTCTACTTACATGCTTGTCTATCACTTTACCATCTGGAGAAGTTAAATTATATGTACACGCTAATATATATATATATATATATATATATATATATATATATATATATATATTTTTTTTTTTTTTTTACTCTTGTCAGGAATTGCATAATTATTCTACTGAATAATTATCGTTATCCTTATTGAGATTGATAGTAATGATCAGGAAGGAATGTGTTTATTGTATGTGTTCTGAAGAAAAACTTTAGGCTGTTGGAGTCTTGGAGGAAGAGGACTCATAATTTTCTATTTCACAAGTCCCTGTTTCTGTTTTTTAGTATGTTATCCCTTTCAGCAAAATGAATGATTGCTACAAATGATATATGAGTGACCTGAAAGACTTTATGTCCCTCTGAAATCAGTAGTTCTTTTCTACTGACAGTTTCCTGATTGGTATAGCAAGGTATTTGAAGTTGAACATTACATTAGATTAAAATCAATGATATTACTACAAGGAAGAACATTTTAGTTTTGTGGTTAATAACTAGAAATGGAATATCTTAACTGCCTAGTTTCTGAAAGTTCATCAGAAGTTACATCAGAACCACTGTGTGATGTTATCTCAATTTTTAATAGAAAAATTAGAGGAGAAGATTAAAGAGCCAGTTAAAGAACCTTCTGAAGAACCTCTGCCAATGGAAACGGAGGAGGAGGATCCTAAAGAAGAGCCAATAAAGGAGATAAAAGAGGTAAAGAGCCATTACCTGTTTACCCGGGAGCCAGAATTGATTGTTGGGTACAGTTTACTTGTAACTGAAAATCCATTCGCTGTAGTTTTTTTATTTTTTATAAATTTATTTTATTTTTGGCTGCATTGGGTCTTCGTTGCTATGCGCAGGCTTTCTCTAGTTGAGGCGAGCGGCGGTTACTCTTTGTTGCAGTGCGCGGGCTTCTCATTGCGGTGGCTTCTGTTGTTGCAGAGCACGGGCCCTAGGTGCATGGGCTTCAGTAGTTGCAGCATGCGTGATCAGTAGTTGTGGCTCGCGGGCTCTAGAGCGCAGGCTCAGTAGTTGTGGCTCGCGGGCTCTAGAGCGCAGGCTCAGTAGTTGTGCACAGGCTTAGTTGCTCCACAGCATGTGAGATCTTCCTGGACCAGGGCTCGAACCCGAGTCCCCTGCAGTGGCAGGCAGATTCTTAACCACTGTGCCACCAGGGAAACCCATTAGCTATAGTTGTAGATAATTGCTGTAAATCTGACCTCTGCAATTTTAGGGTTCTTTGAAATTTCTAATTCAGTTTTTCCTTTGAAAGTTTCATTAAATTACTTCTTATACCAAACCAAGACCCCCTTAGAAAGGACCTTGGACCAGAGCTGATGTCCCCTCCTGACTTACAGACTGGTACATGTTATAATTAGAAATACAACTTCATATTGGGGAATGATCGTTGTATTTTATTTGTCTTCTCGTGGCATAGAATAATCTCTGTACAGCCCTAAAAGAGCTCTGCTTTTTGGAAGCTTTTTTTTATTCAATGAGGGACCCAATGGTAGTCTTGTCTTATCAGTAAGGAATTTAGCAGAAAAAAGAAACAACCTTAAATGAAGAGGTCTCCTCTAATCTTCTATACCCTTCTCCTTATTTCTACTCTTAAACAGGTGGTTAGTGAGTCTGTAAGATAGGACCTGCTGTTGATGGGGTCTACTGTTGTGCAATTCGGCTCTGTCTAGGGGGCAAGGATTTAGAACTTATTTAGAAATTCTGACTCAGTCTCTCCTCTGTATGCTAGCAACAGACCTTATGTTGGTTGTACTTTAACGTATTTGCAGTCTTTCTTGTATTTGTGGGATATTCAGGTATAGTTTTGTAATATAAATTTAATGGGAGTAATATCATTTCCCATAGGAGCCCAAAGAAGAGGAGATGACCGAAGAAGAAAAGGCCGCCCAGAAGGCAAAACCAGTGGCTACTACTCCTATTCCTGGTACTCCATGGTATGTACTTGACTTAAGCTGTTTGATTGATTGATTGCCATGCTTGATTATTACATTATTATCCAATAGGAAGAAAAAGTACTTTAAAAAAGCATGTGTCAAATACCTGTTTGCTTATTTAATTTTTTATTTTGGCTGCATTGGGTCTTCTTTGCTGTGCATGGGCTTTCTCTCTAGTTGTGGTGAGCAGGGGCCACTCTTCGCTGCGGTGCACGGGCCTCTCATTGCGGTGGCTTCTTTTGTTGCTGAGCACAGTCTCTAGGCGTGCGGGCTTCAGTAGTTGTGGCACGTGGGCTCAGCGGTTGTGGCTTGCAGGCTCTAGAGCGCAGGCTCAGTAGTTGTGACGCACGGGCTTAGTTGCTCCGCGGCATGTGGGATCTTCCCGGACCAGGGCTCGAACCCGTGTCCCCTGCATTGGCAGGTGGATTCTTAACCACTGTGCCACCAGGGAAGTCCTCAAATACCTGTTTTTATCCACTGAATATTTTTTGGTTCTTGTTCGTTGTATTTTGGGTGCTCAAAATTCAACTGCTCCAGTGTCTTCCTCCCTTCATGGAACTCTCCATTAATATTTATTGTTTAAAATTATAGATTTGAACCACTAAGATCCTGAATCTACTTTTTTATTGTTTAAAATGTTTTAAAATTGCTTTTGTGTATATATCCTCATATGGGATTATGTTTATAGAACTTTGTGAAATTATGTCTTTTTATCTTAGCATTGAATAGTCTATTTTTTCTTTCCTTCTTATGTTTGGTTTTCCCTTTTCTTCCTCTCCCCACATCAGGGCTTTCTCTCCTGTTCCTATTCTAACTTATTTAATCCGTGTACAGTCTACACATGGCAATGAGTTGGCTTGTTTCTTAAGTCTTATAATCTACAGATTCCCCTCCAACTTGTTTTCCTTGCTTTTTCCTCGTTTTTATATTAAAAAAATAAATGTGTTTGTTCTATAGAGTCCCACAGTCTGGATTTTATTATTGCATTCTCATGGTACTCTTTAATAGAATCCTCCATTCCTGAATTTCCTGCAAGTTAGCAGGCAGTTACAGAGATGTGATTGGATTCATGTTTGATCTTTATCTCATATATTTTCTATTTCAGGCCTAGATTCAGCCATTTTCCAAGGATCCCTGGTTTCTTTTTGTGAGAAGTGGCATTTTTAGGCCATGTGGGATCTAGGGATAGTTGTTACTACTGAATTAGTCATTATTTTTAGACCTCTTTGGTAGACAGAGGTGGAAGATACATACATTTAAAGATACATCTTAAGTTCACACCATTACTTGCAGTTCAAGTCTACTACAAGATTTTTACTGACTCTCATCATCTATATTAATTCATTATCTCCTTTTCTTCTGAAAACCATCTTTGAGTGATAGCAACATAAACTCATCTGCTTTTCTCACAGACAAGACCAGTACTATCACCAACAGTGTGATTACTGAAGACAGTTTAAGCTTTTTTTTTCCAGTTATTTTTATTTTTAGGGTATATTACTCTAGGGATGTATACTCAAATCATTGTGTTTTAAAAGCATTTTGGAATAGTTGTTTTTTATGTAGTTATTCCGCCACCTTGGTACACAGGCTCCCTTTCAAAAATAATTGTGCAAAATATTTACCCAGTTCTAGAATCAAAGTTATGAAAACAGTTTGTTTAAAAGAATGTATTTCTAGATTGTGGTTTCTCTGAGTATTGTACATGAAAAGCCAGTAACCAACTCCAAACCCTACCAGTCTGGAGTTTTGTGGACGTTATTAGTTTTCAGACTTGGGTCTTTTCTCAGATTATTAAAATTTTCTTCTGGAATTTGTTTAATTAATGCTTTTCTTCATCTGTTTCTTTTCCCCTTTCTGGAACATTTGTAACTTGCTTGTTGAGTATCTTGTATTTATGCTAAATCTCTTACTTTTTCTCTTATGCTTTATATCTATAATTCCTGTACTTTGTTATTTTCTCATTGATCTGATATGATATTAGATGAATGCATACAAAAAAAGCATACAATATAAAGGAATTATATGAAGTAAAAAATTACAGAATTCCACTGTCACCAAGCCCTTCCTCGTTAGTAAAAGTTTGGTACATATGCTTTCTGCACCTTTTGCTATATTGTGTTTTATGCACATGTGTGTAGAGATGTGTGTGTGTGTTATACATGCACATTACAGTGTCTTTAGAAAGTATATTATTTCTGAATTTTTTAGTAAATATGTCCTAGACATTTTGCAATTTTAGTACATGTAAATCTATTTGTGATAGCTTAGTTTTCTGTTGTATGAAATTAGGTAATTTGCCTACAAATGGGTGATTAGGTGGTCTTCTGTTTTTGTATTGTTTGTGTTTTTTGTTTGTTTGTTTGTTTGTTTTGCCCTGGCATTACGAAAGTTGCTGTTTAGGGCATCCTTTATACATACATATTTCTTTGTGAACACATGCAAGTATTTCTGTTGGATTTATTTCTAGAAGTGAAATTGTTGAATCAAGTGATAAAGCTATTTAAAATTTTGGTGAATATTGCTAAATAGACCTCAGAAAGAGGTTTTTTTTGTGGGAAGAAGAGGGTGTACCAGTTAATATTCCCAGCAACAGCCTGAGCATACCAGTTTTCTCTCACTCTCACCAGTGTAGGGATATTCCTTTTAAATCTTTAGTATCCTGATAAGAAAAGAAATCTTATATGTTTCCAGAATGTTGGTATAATTGAACCTATTTTATGTCTCTTGGCTGTGCATTGCCTCTTTACAGTTTTTGCCCATCTTTTTATGGACTTGTTTTTTTCTTATTGGTATGTGGGAGCTTTTTATGTATACTGCTTTTAACTCTGACATAAAGAACTCGCACACCTCAATAATATGGAAAACAACCCAACAAAAAAGTAGTCAGGAGACATGAACATGTACTTTACAAGCAGCACATGTGAAGGAAGCTCCTTGTCATTAGTACTCAGAGAAATGTAAATTAAAACCACACCTATTAGAATGGCTAAAAGTTTTGAAAACTGGGCATGCCAAATGTTTTAGAGGATGGTGAGCAGCTGAAACTCTCGTACACTGCTGATGGGAATTTCAAAATGGTAGGACCACTTTGCAAAGCAGTTGGGCAGTTTCCTAGGAAGAATATATAATAAATAATTCAGCCATTCCACTTTTCTTTATTTGAGAGAAACAAAAACATATGTCTATACTTTTACAAGAATGTTCGTAACAGTTTTATTTGTAATTTATTTGGGCTGTTTCCAGTTTTTGGCTATTACAAATAAGCAGGTATCTAGGAGTGGAAAAATAGAAAACTAGAAACACCCAAAATGTGCATCAACAGGTGTATGGATAAACAAATTGTGGCATGTTACTCAGCAATAAAAAGGAACAAACTATAGATACACTCAACAACATAGATGAATCTTGAAGTCATTATTGCTAGGTGAAATCTTTTGCGGAAATCATTTTTGTCATGGAATCCAACCAAAAACTAGGGCTTACTGATCCTAGGGAATACAAAATACTTCTAGTTTTGATCTCTCTTTATAATTAATTTGAAGGCAGGAGTTGGGAGGGGTGAGTGTAATACATTTTCATCCAATTATTCAGTGCAGAGTCCTCTTAAAGAATTTCCATTAGAACCATCCTGAGACACTTAAGCGATCTTGTTAGATGTTAAACTTTATTGGGAAAGAACTAAGCCTAAATTTTCGATACCAATTTCTGAAACACTGTTTGATCCATATTAATAGCAATAACTACTTTGAGATGGAGGTGCTATTCTACTAACTCATGTTGGCTTCAAGATACCTAGGTGTGCTAATACAGCTCCAATGGTATTAGCGGTAAATGTGGAGTGAGAAGCTGTCAGGACATTTCAGCATTAATAGAAAAACTATGGCCAAAGAATTCTTGGGTCGCAAAACTACCCTGTGTTAATAATATGCATGATAAAGTGATTAGGGGTGAAGTGTACTGATAATCTGCATTTTTTTATGTATCAAGAAAAATAAGACTGGCAGATGCGTTGATGGAAGGATAGATAAGTGATAAAGCATATATGATAAAATGTTAATATAAAATCTAGGTGGTCAGTATATAGTGTTCATTGTTCTAGAAACATTCTTTCGATATTTCTGTATGTTTCAATTTTCTCATAATATTGGGGGTAAAAAACTATGGAAACAAAAGAAACCCTAGAAAAGCAGCAGTCGATTGATATAAATATATATATAAATAAAAATAAAGTCCCTGTGCCACTATAGGTAAATACAAAAGTTTAAATACTATAAGTTCAAAGATAAATTTTTCATAAGTTAAAACCCAACACAGGGCCTCCCTGGTGGCGCAGTGGTTGAGAGTCCGCCTGCCGATGCAGGGGATGCGGGTTCGTGCCCCGGTCTGGGAGGATCCCGTGTGCCACGGAGCGGCTGGGCCCGTGAGCCATGGCCGCTGGGCCTGCGCATCCGGAGCCTGTGCTCTGCAACGGGAGAGGCCACAACAGTGAGAGGCCCGCATACCGCAAAAAGAAAAAAAAAAAAAAAAAACCCAACACAGATTACAGACAAATAAAACATGGCAAATACAGGTAGCCCTCAATTTGCACTTTGTACGGGACTGTAAAAAATTTATGGCAGGCTAAATCTTTGTGATGCAATCTTAGTAAGCAATGGAAAAAGTTACAGTTCTCAGTGACCTTAAAAATTTTTGTCAAAACATTAAAAACTCTCTTAGAACCAGAAACTGAAGCTTGCTGATCTAGGAAATATAAAATGCTTCTAATTTTGACCTCTCTTTATTCTTAAAACAACAACAAAAAGTCAGATTGATGCTCTGAAATACCAGGAAAAGAATTCTAGTATAGTTAAGGAAAACATGGAACTTCATGTTTTACATTTAGCTTCTTATCTCTAAAGAAATAATAATTTGAAGAGCAACATCTAAAGATATCAAAAAAATAAACTAATAAAATGTGATTATCCAAATGAAGTAGCATACTTGCTTAGCTGAACAATTTGTTTAACTTAGAGTTAGCACTTACTCATCTTATAAGAAATAGAAAATAAATTAGGGAATTAAGGTTACACTGATAGTACATTCCCTCATCGACAGAACTTGGAAGATAATTTGGACAAGTGGTTATCTTTCGTGTATTCAGATGGACTGTAAAAACACTAGGACCATATAGTTGCATTTTTGGAGAAGGAATGGGGTGCTTCCTAAGAAAGACACAAAACCTAGAAACTGTAAATAAAAAGATAAATAAATTTGACCCCATAAAAATATAAAATTTATATGTGATAAGGTTTCATATATTAATTTTGTAGACTAGACTCTTGCTAAATGCATTTATTACTGTTTTGTAGATTCTCTGGGATTTTCTACGTAAATAATCGTATCACCTGCAGATGGGAGTGCATTTATTTCTTATTCTCTGATCTTTAATGCCACTTATTTTTCTCTTCTTATTGCTAGGACTATCATATCAGAGCAATGCTAAATAGAAGAGGTGAACATCCCTGCCTTATTCGCCATGTAGAATAAGAAAATTCAGTCTTTTTAAAAATTTTATTTTAATATAAATTTATTTATTTTTGGCTGTGTTGGGTCTTCGTTGCTGCGTGTGAGCTTTCTCTAGTTGTGGTGAGCAGGGGCTACTCTTCGTTGTGGTGCACGTGCTTCTCATTGCGGTGGCTTCTCTTGCTGCAGAGTATGGGCTCTAGGCTCGCGGGCTTCGGTAGTTGTGGCACACGGGCTCAGTAGTTGTGGCTCGCGGACTCCAGAGCGCAGGCTCAGTAGTTGCGGCACATGGGCTTAGTTGCTCCGTGGCATGTGGGATCTTCCTGGACCAGGGTTCAAACCCGTGTCCCCTGCATATTGGCAGGCAGATTCTTAACCACTGCACCACCAGGGAATTCCGAAAATTCAGTCTTTTACATCAGATATAATACTAGCTATAGGGTTTTTTTTTTTAATTTGCTAGTGTTTTTTATCAAATCTGCATCTTTCGAAATGAGTTTTTCTCCTTCATTTTTTTAATATGGTGAATTACACTGAGTTTTGAATGTTAAACTAGCTTTGCATTTCTGGAATAAACCTTGTCATGGTAGATTAATCTTTTTAATATATTGTTGGATTTGATTTGCTAATGTTTGATTAAGTATTTTTGCATCTATACTCCTGTGGGATATGGATCTGTAAGTTTCTTTTGTAATGTTTTTGTTAGGTTTTGGTATTAGGCTTATGCTGGTTTCATAAAAATGAGTTGGGTGGTGATTGGTGATTTCCATTCCTCTGTTTACTGAAAGTTTGTAAGATGATAGTACTTTTTCCTTAAGGTTTTATAGAATTAACAAGCAAACCATCTGGGATCAGAGTTTTCTTTTTGGGAAGGTTTTTGATAACAAGTTAAACTTCTTTAATAGTTATAGGACTATTCAGTTATTTTTGTTGTTTCTGTCAGCTTTGGTAAGTTTTGCTTATTTTATCTAGGTTGAATTTGTTCTAATTCTCTTAATATCTTTTATTTTTTATATTTTTATTTAAAAAAATATTTTCTTTATTTTTTCTTTTGGCTGCGTTGGGTCTTCCTTGCGGCGCACGGGCTTCTCTCTAGTTGTGGGTAGCAGGTTTTCTCTCTCTGGTTGCACCATGCAGACTCAGTTGCCCCACGGCATGTGGGATCTTAGTTCCCCGACCAGGGATCCGACTTGTGTCCCCTGCATTGGAAGGCAGATTCTTTACCACTGGACCATCAGGGAAGTCCCCTCTTAATATCCTTTAAATGTCTTTGTTCTTAATTATTCTCTTAATATCCTTTAATGTCTGATCTGTGGTGATAATCCCTTTTTCTTTCCACATAGTGGTGATGTGTTCTTTTTTTTTGGATCAGTCAAACCAGAGGTTTGCCAATTTTGTGGTCTTTCGTAAAGACCACCAGCTTTGGGGTGGTTGGACCCCTCCCCCCCTTTTACCTCTCTTATTTCCTCTTTTCTAATTACTTTCGGTTTACTTTATGCTTTTTCTAGCTTCTTATAATGTCCTCTTAGGTCATTAGTATTAGTTCTTTTCTAATATAATATTTTAAAGCTTAACATAGTTTCCTTTTAAGCACTACTTTAGCACCAGCCTACAGATTTTGATATGTTGTATTTTCATTACCATTCAGTTCTTACTATTATGAAATTTTTTGATTTTGTCTTTGACTCATGTATTATTTAGAAGTCTGTCATTTCACTTCCTTAATTTGGGGTTTTTCTAGGTATTTCACTGTTACTGATTTAATTGTGGTCAAAGAATGCACTTTCTTTGGTTTTGATACTTTAAAATTCAGTCTTTTTTTTTATTGTTCAGATGGCCTTTAGTACTGTTAGTTTTGGGGTTTGGTTGGTCTGTCAGTTGTTGAGAGAGAGTTCTATTAATCTTTTATAATAGTGGGATTGCGTATTCCTCTCTAATTGGTCCATTCTTCATCTATTTTTAAGCTCTGTAAATAGGCTTATATACATTTTACAGTTGTTATGTGTTCCAGATTGTCTTTTTTTTATCATTATGAAATGACCCTATTTATCTCATAATACCCTTTGTCTTCATCTGTTATTAAAATAGCCATGCCTGCCTTAATGTTGTGTGCATGGTATATCTTTTTCCATCCATTTACTTTCACCCTTTCTATGACTTAATGTTTAAAGTTTGTCTCTTAAGACAGCTTATAGTAGTGTCTTGTGTTTTTATTCACTGTCAATTCTGATGCAATTCATGAAATAAATGGAAGAGAAATATGAAATCAGAAATAACAATATAATAACAGAAATTAAAGCCACATTGGAAATAGTAAAAAGGTGAACAGGCTCTGCTTGGTACATAGTCAAGAATAAGAAGAAACATTTGAGAAGGCTGAGAAAAATAAACAGAAAGAACAACCACATGAATGTAACTTTTAGTTGGATTTAGATCTATTATTTTTTCTGTCTTCTCTATTTTTGTTCCTCTGTTCCCCCTTTACTACTTGCATTTGAATTATTTGAACATTTTCTAACATTCCATTTAATAGTTTTATCTGTTGGCTTTCTGGTGATATCTTTGCATTAATTTTTGTTCTAGGGATTACAGTATACATACCTAACCATTATAGCCTACTTAGAGTTATTATTGTACCACTTCACATAAAATATGGAAACCTTGCTACCATATAGGCTCGTTTTGAATAATTTTTCATACATATTTTGAAGAACTTAAGAGGAAAAAATATTTTTGATATTTACCATTTCTGTTGTTTTCCCTTCATTACTAAAGATCCAGGGTTTTTTTTTTTTTTTTTTTTTTTTTTTTTTTTTTTTTGAAGAATCATTTCCTTTCAGAAAAACTTTCTTATAGGGCAGTTCTGATGGAGATGAAATCTCTTAGTTTCCCTTCATTGGGGAATGTCTTCTTTTCCCTTGTTCCTGAAGGATATTTTTGCTATATATATGGAGTTCTAGGTTTGCATTTCCTTTTTCCAGAACTTTAAGGATGTTGTTTTACGGTATTTTTGCCTCTGATTTCTGGTAATTAATCCACGATCATTGAACTTGTTTCCCTGTTTGTTTTGTTCCATATTTTTCTTAGCTGCTTTCAAGGATTTTTCCTTTATATTTGATTTTCACCTGTTTGATTATGTGTGTCTAAAAATGATTTTCTGGAAGTTTATCCTGTTTGGGGTTCACTGAGCTTCCTTAGTATTTATGTCTTTTACCAAGTTTGGAGATTTTGGGGAGCCATTTTGTCTTCAAATTTTTTCTGCCCCAGTATTCTCTTCTTCTGGGATCCCAATGACGTGTCTGTTAGGCATTTTGATATAGTCCCATAGGTTTCTGAGACACTCTTCATTCTTTTTTTTCACAGTTTCTCTGCTGAGAACTTCTATCTTCATTCATTTCAAGTTTTTGCTTATCTTTGTTTTTGTTTTTCTTATCTCATGAGACGTAATTATAACTGCTGCTGTAAAGTCTTTGATTATTTCAACAATAGAGGCTTTGTTTGATAATTTCAACATCTAGGTCACCTTGATGGCAGCTGTGGATTAACTTTTGATTATCTGGTCATAAAGACCTGGTTTCTCTTAGAGTTTTAGCTGCCTGTGCTACTATCACTGTGCAGCTAGGGGCCACCTCAAGGCAGAGGTTTGAGGGAGGAGGGGAAATTTATACCCTTGCTTCTCTAAATTTTGACTCCATACGTCTGTTTATTTTTTTAAAAAACCTTACAGAGTTCTCATGTACTTGTTTTTTTTTATATTGTTGCTGAGTTTCTAGTTGTAATTAATAGGAACAGTGGGCTGTAGTGGGCTACAGTGCCATAGCACGATAGGGACTTCTCTTTATTTTTTAATATTTGATATAGTCAAATATTAAAGCCTTCATAAATGATTGCATTTGAGTTTGTAATCTAGTTTGGTAAGAAACATTAAGAAGTATTATGTAATACGTAGGGTGCCATTGTCTGTTCTTTAGCTTCAGGACTGCTTAATAGCATTATTTTTTGCTAGTAAATTCATCTTTTGTGATAGGTTAAAATTGAGTATGCCAGACTTAAGTTCATGAGCACTCTAAATTCTGATCACAAATTGCCTTGCTTTTCCTGGTTTTCTCCATAAGTATGTTGAGCTGCTATTTTACCCTTAGCCAGTCAGCTCTGTTCTGTTCTAAAAATCATATTTTGCTCTCTGTAAGTAACTAATAATAATACGAGTGTGTCCTTCCCCACCACCACCTCCCCTTTTGGTTGGATGGTAGTAAAAGACCTAACTATAAAATAATGTTCCATAACATAAGAAAATAATGTTTGAATCAATTCACAGGTGTGTTGTTTGGACTGGTGATGAGAGGGTCTTCTTTTATAATCCTACCACCCGTCTTTCTATGTGGGACCGACCTGATGATCTGATTGGAAGGGCGGATGTTGACAAAATTATTCAGGAGCCCCCTCATAAAAAAGGAATGGAAGAAGTGAAGAAACTAAGTAAGTTTTAAATTAGGAGTTACCCTCTAATTTTAATATTCTTTTAATATTTTTATGGAAAATGTGAGGCAATTTAGAAATCCTCTCTATTTTCAAGGAATATAAGAAAAGGAATATTTGAGAAATGGAAAATAGACTGCTCTTCTAGGTTGAGTTCAGTAATTTAAAAAATAGAGAATTTGGGTAAAATTATGTTTTGTAAAATATTATATATATATTTTTAACTTCTTGTCCTTTTCAGGGTTGTCAGTCCAAGATATGTAGGTACTGCTCATGCTTGCTCCATGCTTATTAAAATGCTCCTCAGTGAACCTTTTAGCACCTTTTGTGATTAGTAATATATATTTTGAAATAATCAAACTGTACAGAGTATTTTTTAAATAAAGTTTACTAAAGTTTTGTAAAATAAAAATGCAAAGGTCTTTTAAACTTGATGAAATTTAGGGAAGGTAAGCCTTATTCCTGAGACTAGGGAGACTCCTGCACCTTATTAAGAGATAATCTTTTAATCTACTTTATGCTCAGTTAGCATTTCAGTATGTATGATATATAATAAATAGAAATATTTGTACATATTTTTATTGCATGTGTTTTATTGGTAATTTTCCATTGTATTGATGCAGTTGTGTTTTTAAAGAACCCCCTTGTGTAGTATAGAAGCATGATAAATGAATCATTTAATAATTCAATTGAAACAAATCCTGGTACATCATTTATAATAATTGAGAAATCTTTGTAGATTATGTATACATGGTACTAACATTTTCTGCTTACTAGTGATTTCCAAATTAGTGAAACTTCATCTACCCGGTGCAGAAGATATAAGGATTTGATTCATTTATTTGATAAATACATGTGTTAATAAACATTTCCAAATGAATCAAAGATTTAATGTAAAGGGAAGATGAATACAGGAGGTTTAGAATTATCATGCTTTGTTTAATGTTTTATAAAGAAGTGTTATGAGATAGATATATAAACAGTAATTTTTTAAAAGAAAAGATTGTGTACCATGTGCATGTAACTATTCATAATATTTGAAATGTTTTTTTTTGCCAGGGCACCCAACCCCGACAATGCTGTCCATCCAAAAGTGGCAGTTCTCTATGAGCGCAAGTGAGTGAACTATAAGTTGCAGCTTTAAAAAAATGCTGCTAACCCCAGTGTTCCAGTAGTGGTTAGTGGAAGGATTCATACCTAAATATTTAAATTTTTGCTTGCTTATTTTTTTTATTTATTTATTTTCTTTGCGGTACGCAGGCCTCTCACTGTTGTGGCCTCTTCCGTTGCGGAGCACAGGCTCCGGACGTGCAGGCTCAGCGGCCATGGCTCACGGGCCCAGCCGCTCCGCGGCATGTGGGATCTTCCTGGACTGGGGCACAAACCCGTGTCCCCTGCATCGGCAGGCGGACTCTCAACCACTGCGCCACCACGGAAGCCCCTGCTTGCTTATTTTTATTCTGATAGTTTAATTAAATTTTCTTATAGTTAAAGAAGAACAAGAATTAATGGAAGAAATGAATGAAGATGAACCTGTTAAAGCCAAAAAACGGAAGTAAGTAATACTTACAGTTTATGTAATTTAGGTAGATTTTTACCTTTTAAAAGCTGTGATTAGGTGCAGTCAGTTCATGATTGGGACAGGTAATGTGTGTGTTAGGAGACAGAAGTCATGATTGCTCTCTTTAGGCCTGTTATTAAAAAGCTTTGCTTCAGGATGTAGAAATGGTGTCCCTTCTGTTGCTAAATGTGCAAAAGATTTGGTTATTTAAATATGTATTATGAAGTCAAATGACATTTTAAGGAGTTAGTTGATAAATTATTTTCAGACATTCATTATGCCTGAATTTTATAAAAATGTTACCTCCTTAATGTAGACCTCAACAGACACCATTCCAAAAATCTGATAAATGTAGACCCAGATTTCTCTCTTTTTATATACTGGTCACTTCACTAGTCCTTGTGTCCGTGGTCATTACTTGGAGGGAACCCATCAGCTTATTAGAAAGTGCTCTGAGAGAAAGAGAGTGGTATAAGTGGAAGTATTAGCTTGACCAGTGCTTGGTAAAATATGAATGTTACTAACTATGGGGGGTGAAAGGGTCGGGTAGAGGGTGTTTGTGTATGGGCCGGGGAGGCATGGGACCATTATTTAGCAGCAAAAAGGAAAGTTTGAAGACGTTACTATGGACTGGTTTATCATAGTCCTTATCTGAAAAGGACAGATTGAATGCAGCCAAATTATGGCAAAGAAATCAGTAAGACAACCCCTGTCAAGGGTGGTTCTTTTTTTAAAATTTTTCTTTATTGGCAACAGTGTTAAAGAAAGTAAGATATTAAAGAGTCACTCATAATTGACCACAGTAACAACAGCTGTTCGAATTTTTACAGTTGACTTTTTTAGTTCTTGACCAAATGTATACATATTTTTATTGGTTGTAATCAACTGAATTTGTGTTCTTTTTTTAAAAAATGTAGAATAAGACGTTTGTTTTCTTAATTATTATAAATGACTGTATTCATTCTGTTTATGTACCATAATTTTGGATGTTCCTACAATGTTAAACTTTTAGGTTGTTTTTAATTGTTTGTTCTTATAGACAACTCTGTAAGGTTTTTAACTGCTTTTATCAGGAGAATGTCAAAGAAGTCCTTTATGTGGATTGCCCGAGCTTCTCTATTTAGGTACAAAGCTAAAAGCCTATTTTTCCTGGCTTAGTTTTTCTTTATTTCTTTTATTGAGATAGATAGTGATAGTTTGTATTGTGACATTTTCATTTAGTATAATTCTATAAAGGTTATTTGTTTTCATTAGTTGTATTTCTTGGATGTCTTTTAACTATTTAAATAGTTCTTAAATGAATTATTATAAGAGGGTATATTGTTTGGCAAATTGCTTTTACCTGTTTGTTTTGTGCATATCTTAGGTCACAGACTATCTCGCTAAGTTCCTGCAGGTCACGGACTATATCTTCTATTTTTGATTCATTCGCTAAATTGCCAATTACCTCTCACTATATTTGTGGGCTGGCCTTATTAGTTCCATTCATCTCCTGGGCTACCTTCATTTTCCTATATAGCATGCTTTTGAATTTCCTGATGTTCTGTTTTCCTAATTCTCTTAAGTTTATGCAGGAAATATGAACCAATTTTATTTTTATACTTAGCAGATCGAATTTAAGAAGGAAAATCTGCTTAAACACACCTGAATGTTACTGAATTACTTCTTTTGATTATTCACATGAATGGTCCTTCTTCATAGGGCAGAGGTTTGAGAGGTGACTTAATTTCATGTTTACAATCTCACTTGAGTACCGTACAGCAGCAGGGTTGCCCTTAGCCCTGAGGTGCATTTTTGGAGAAACAAGAAGTAGTTTAGTCATTGATGAACAGTTCTAATTCCACCTAACTACTCCGGGGCCTATGTTGCTCTCTGGGACCTGTCCTTCAACTTAAATCTCAACTTATCACCCAGAAAGTGAGTAAAAAAAATGTCAGGTAGGTAAGGTATATATCTCACATATCCACTTGGCCAGGTTTGCAGATATTTTTATTTTATTTTCAAAATAAATATTTGAGATTACTAAGACCTTATACCAATTTTTATTAGATTAAAAATTGTATGCATTTATAATGTAAAACATTTTGGAAAATATTGTTTTTCCTATATCATTTCAAGAACTAAAAATTATATTCTGTGCTGTTTGATTCTAACGCATAGAGTTTTAGTGCAATATTAGATAAGTTTTTTGTTTTTGTTTTTAAGTAAGGTAGTTCATTTTGTGTATCAGCTAGTGTCAGGGAGAGACAGCACATTAAAGGTATTTTTCATTCCTAACAATGCAGCCACTGTAACATCATTAGAAGCTCATTGTAACTTTATTATTATTATTATAGTGAAAGTTGCTTATCCCTTAGAGTTTATTTGAAACCCTCAATATAATTCTTTTTTGCCAAAAATATGCTGCTCAGTAGTGAGTCTTGAATATTCCAATGATTTTAAGATTTTAATAAGATTCCTTATTAATATTTTGTTAGTTGATGCCTATATTTTCTTTTTTATAGGAGAGACGATAATAAAGACATTGATTCAGAGAAAGAAGCTGCCATGGAAGCTGAAATTAAAGCTGCCCGAGAAAGGGCCATTGTCCCTCTGGAGGCCCGAATGAAGCAGTTCAAGGACATGCTGCTAGAGAGAGGGGTCAGAAAACAATCTTTGGGGGAGATATTTCTGTTTTGTATAAGTAATATAAATATGTCTTGCTAAAAGGTCAAATCTAAGGTTAGTGCTCATGTTGTGGGGGGCGGATAAGGGAAGCCTATCAAATCACTGTACTCTTTCAAACAGCCTTTTTCCTGGCTAATGATATCATGTTGAACTAGATGCCATTTTACTGTCCTTTTAAGTACAAATAACATTTAACATTTATTGGGTCATTAAATTTTGGTGAGTAATATAAGACGAATATTAACATTACAGAATGGCGGACTACACGGAATAGGTAAGGTATATGTGATTCTTTTAATATCTACAGAATGGCTTTTGGTTAAAGGAGAACTGGTACTTTATGATATTACTGTTAATGAAGCTTAATTGAGAAGGGATTTCAACCTTTTGATTATATTCACAGATTCATTTGAGTAAGTAAAATTGTTCAACTTTAAATCCCAACATTGTTCACAAGGTTGGAGCAAGCTTGGGAAATCAAAATGCAAATCTTCAAGGCTTTTTCTGATGTACTGATTTTTTAAATGTCACACAGTAGTGGTTATTTTAATGAGTAATTAAGTGTGTGTTATTTCTATATAATATAGAAATGTTCAGAGCCAATTAGTGTGCAAGTGTGCTATTGCTAGCCTCCCACTGCTTGTCATTTATTAGTGATGGAAATGGCAGTATGGTTTTTATTATGTGTCCTTTTTAAGCAAATGTCCTGTAGATTTCAAGCAAAATTATATGACCTTTCTGTTTTTAGAGCCAACTTAATTATGAGGCAATACATTTTTTTATTTTAAAGGTGTCTGCTTTTTCAACATGGGAGAAGGAGTTACACAAGATAGTTTTTGATCCTCGGTACTTATTGCTTAATCCAAAAGAGAGAAAACAGGTAAAAGGAAAATAACAGTATATAAGTAATGTATATCCCTTGCCAGCACAATTTTTAAAATTAATTAATTAATATAAATTTATTTATTTATGGCTGTTTTGGGTCTTTGTTGCGGTGCGCTGGCTTCTCATTGTGGTGGCTTCTCTTGTTGCAGAGCACGGGCTCTAGGCACACAGGCTTCAATAGTTGTAGCACGCGGGCTCTAGAGCACAGGCTCAGTAGTTGTGGTGCATGGGCCTCACTGCTCCGTGGCATGTGAGATCTTCCTGGACCAGGGCTCAAACCCGTGTCTCCTGCATTGGCAGGCGGATTCTTAACCACTGCGCCACCAGGGAAGTCCCCAGTATTATTTTTAAATTGTAAGGAATAAAGTACGATCCTTTTTTTTTTCTAACATAGTACTTTAAGAACAGTTTCATACCTTAGAACATAGTGATCCTTTGTGTGGACATTTCTGCCTCAAATACTTGGATTTTTTTGCCATTGTGGACATGGCTTTGCCTCATGCACATTTTTTTTTTTTTACATCTTTATTGGAGTATAATTGCTTTACAATGGTGTGTTAGTTTCTGCTTTATAACAAAGTGAATCAGTTATACATATACATATGTCCCCATATCTCTTCCCTCTTGCATCTCCCTCCCTCCCACCCTCCCTATCCCACCCCTCTAGGTGGTCACAAAGCACCAAGCTGATCTCCCTGTGCTATGCGGCTGCTTCCCACTAGCTATCTGTTTTACATTTGGTAGTGTGTATATGTCCATGCCACCCTCTCACTTCATCCCAGCTTACCCTTCCCCCTCCCCATATCCTCAAGTCCATTCTCTAGTAGGTCTGTGTCTTTATTCCTGTCTTACCCCTAGGTTCTTCATGACATTTTTTTTCTTAAATTCCATATATATGTGTTAGCATACGGTATTTGTCTTTCTCTTTCTGACTTACTTCACTCTGTATGACAGACTCTAGCCTCATGCACATTTTGTCCTTATGCTTCATACATACTGATGTTATACCAAGGTTTCAGGGTCATTTCACATGCATTTATTAACTTCGTTTTTACTGGTCAAATGATGCAAATTTAGAGTAGAAAAATAGTAAAATACAGTTGAGTAAAAAGGAATAAAACCTACCTCCAATCCTTCCCAACTGATAGGCCCATTGTTGAACACTTGACCTTTCCCAACTGTTATGTGCTAATACACATATACATATATATGTGTCTGTATTGTAGATAGACAAGACTCAGCATGTTTTTTGGTTTTTTTTTTTTGTTTGTTTTTTGTTTTTTGCGGTACGTGGGCCTCTCACTATTGCGGCCTCTCCCGTTGCGGAGCATAGGCTCCGGACGCACAGGCTCAGTGGCCATGGCTCACGGGCCCAGCCGCTCCGCAGCACGTGGGATCTTCCCAGACCGGGGCACGAACCCGTGTCCCCTGCATCGGCAGGCGGACTCTCAACCACTGCGCCACCAGGGAAGCCCTAGACTCAGCATGTTTTTATCTCACACATGCTACCCACACAAAGTCCACATCTATTAAGTGGCAACTGTTAAAATGTCTTTTCATCGTAAACTTAGAGTAATAATGGACACTTCAAGGTCTCTACTGCACTAATAAGAATTATAAGAACTAGAGTTAACTTGTTACTGAGCTGCCATTTATTTCCACGATGATTCAGTGACACATACCATCTCATAGTGATTGCTGCTTCCTCTAAAGCATTGCACACTTCCAACTTACATAATTCCTGAATTACCTGGACCACCCTGACACTCATTTCTGTAAAATGGTGAGTTTGTCGAACCACTTGCTATAGTGCTGTTGAGCTACACGATTTCATTTGGTAGAAGTAGTGTCCATCTTCCATATTTATAATTTAATGGTTGTAATAATTCTCTGCACAGTTTGTACCATTATACATGTAGGTCTAATCATAGACATTTTATGAAGAGATGAAATTTACAGTGTGCCAGACATGTATTTTAGACTCATAATAGGAAGACATGACTTTCCATATGTATTTGCATCTGTGTTTCATGCACTGTAGTCTTTTTTATTTTAAACTATTTGTGTGTGATGGTCTCATTTTCACTTCAGTTGATGGCCTTATCAAAACCTATAAATTAGCTTGATTCTTTACTTTTCCCCACTGTACATTTCAAGTCTTACCAGCAAAATCTACTTCCAAAACCTTTTCTAAATTATTTACCATTTATTTACCTCTTATTTACCATTTCCCTCGCTGTACCCTAATTCAAGGTACCATGGTCATCTGTTTGGCCCCTAATTGATCTCCTTGCCTCCTTCCAGTCTTGCTCTCCTCTGTAGTCAAGTTCTTTTTCCACACAGCAGCCAGACTAATTTTAAAGTTTGACTGACAAATTAAGGCACTGTTCCCTTGCTTAAAAAATGTGCATTGCGTACTATTTCATTTAGGATAAAATTGAAACTCTTTTTCATGACCTGTAAGATTCTACATACACTCATGTCTGCATATTTCTCAAGCCTCTTTTCTTATGTTCATTTATTCTAGCCACGCTGGCCTTGATATGCCTTGGCCAATACAGGCATATTCTGGTACTTATTAGTCTCTTTTCCTGGAATGTTCTTCCCCTAGGTGTTTGCATAGCTGACTAAATCATTACATTCAGATACTTGACCAGGTGTCTTCTGATTAACCTCTTTGCCTTCTTTACTTTCTTTGTAGCACTCAGAATTCTATCTAAAATTATCTTAACCATCTGTCTTTTCCTACCACAGAGGGCAGGAACTTTGTTCATTGCTCTGTATGTGGTGCCTGGAACAGTGCTTTAACCTGAGTATTCCTGAAAGACTTAACTTTAAAACTTTTATGACTTTTACTCTTCATGGCACTGAGTGTTGCAGTTTCTGAGTTAAATTACAAGTGCATATTGAGAACTAAAATTCTTTTTTAATTTTGAAGGCATTTTATAAGCTGGTGGTATTATTAACTCCTTAATAGAGTTACAGTTAAAAAGAGAAAAAGTATCAAGCATTATTCTGTTATAAATAAAAACTCAAAGGTTCTCATACTTTTTGAGTAGAAGTCTTTTTTTAAAACTGGAGTGTAAGGAATGAGGGAATGTAAAGCCAATTGTATTGGGAGGCATGGCACAAATAATTAGGAGAAACTTGGAAGCATACCACAATTTCTAATTTTCTATGAGATGTTCATCTCAGAGAGTGAATCCTAACCTTGGTGTGGGATATCCTAGAGGAGAGGATACGAAGTTTTTTCCAGCTTCTGAAAGGAAACAACATAAATTCACTTGACTTTTATTTATAATTTAGTACTTTTACAAGTAAGAAAGTATATACTGAGATAGGAGAGGGGTTGGAAACAACACTCTTCCCCACTTCTGTTAGCCTGCAGATACTTTCATGAGTTACTACAGTGCTGTATTTAGAAGGTTTTGAAAATGACCTACATGCCTAGCAGGGGACTGGTGAGATAATTGTATATATTTCTATATAGCTTTTAAAGATTTGTGGATATATTTGAACTTACCTGGAAAGAGGTCTTAAGTATTTAAGTATTTATTTATTTGGTTGCGCTGGGTCTTTGTTGTGGCAGGGAGGCTCCTTAGTTGTGGCATGCGTGTGGGATCTAGTTCGAACCCGAGGTCTTAGGTATTAAAAAATAAAACCTTTTTCTGTTTTACCTTTTTCCAAGATGTGCATGCACATTTTTAAGGAGCCACAGAATTCTTTAAGATATGTTTGGAAAAATATTAGAGTGTTTTATCTTCCAGAAGACATTTCTTTCAGAGCTTTGTGACTTTCTTCAGTCTGGACTGGTTGCCCTCTACACCTGATGTACAGCTGTCATTTTTGAGGATGACAGCTCTTGATCATCATCCTGGGGATTTCCTTCATCTCTCTTTTTTTGTGGAGGGGGGAGTTTACCTGTCTCCTGCATTGTATGTCGTTTCTTTCTTGGTTTACTCTCTTTTAATGCATTCCATCTCTGTAGTAGCTTCCTGAGAGAACGTGCATGGGAAATAAATTTTTGAGGCCTTATATATTTGAAAACACTTTTATTGTACCCTGATTTGGAATTGTTTGGCTTGCTAAGGAATTTGAAGTTGGAAATCTTGTTCCTTCAGGATTTTGAAGGCATTGCTCTGCATATAGTTTTCAGTGTTACTTTTGAAACTTCTGTTTATTACCTGTTCCCTTGTATGTGGACCTTCTTATTTTTTCTGTAACATGTAGGATCTTCTCTTAGTCTTCAGTGTTCTGAAATTTCATGGTGATTATGTATGGCTGGTGGAAGGGCCCTTTGTGCTAGGCACTTGGTGGCCCTTCCAATGTAGAAACTTATCTTTCAATTCTGTTAGATTTTCTTGCATTGCTTTTTTGATTTCCTTCCAGCTGCTTTATTTTTCCATTCTGGGCCAGAGCATTTGTGCTCTGGGCTGATCCTCAGAGTTTCTTATCTTTTCTCTCTTGTTTTCTATCTCTGTCTTTTTAAAAAACTTTCTGGATGATTTTCTCAACTTTATTGTCTAATAACCCTTCAGTTAGATTTTTTATTTTCTTTGTCACGCTTTAGGAGTTCTTTTTTTGTTCTTTGAGTTTTCTTGTTTCCTGGTTGCAATGTCTTAGCTTTATGAGATAGTTTAGGATTTTTTTCTTAGTTTTCATTTTCCTGTATAGTCTCTCTTTCCCCTAAGTTTTTTCTGTCTTGGTCTCTTTTTTTCACGTTGGAGAGTATCCTTAGATGTCTTTGTGGACCCTAACTGCTGATGATTAAGAACAAAGCACTAAGATGCTATTTGGGCACTCTTAGCATCTGGGTGGGCTCTCATGATTGTTGGCTGTACTGTAGAACAGTGGTTCTCAACCAGGGCATTTTTGCCCTAGGGGACATTTTTGTTTGTCACAACTGAGGGAGTGCTGCTGGCATCTTTTGGCCAGCGATGCTGCTGAACATGATCTGGTCCAAAATGTCAAAACTGCTGAGGTTGAACCCCCACCCCCCCCCCGCTGTAAGGTGATTTAGGCTGGTTTGTTGCGATCCTGCAGAGCAAGTAATTTTTAGGCTGGTTAGATCCTAGATAAGGACTTTTAGTCTCCTTGCTCTTGCTGCATTGGTTCTGAAAGAACTGTGTCTTTATATGTGGTATGTAACTGCTTAATTCCCTGTTTTCTCAATCTGGTATGCCTCATTCTTAATTTCTGTTCCCCCAGACCAGAGACAGTGTTTTGCCTTTTAGAGCAAGGGTCAGTAAATTTTTAACATAAAGGGTTAGATAATAAATATTTTAGGTTTTGTGGGCCACGTGGTCTCCGTCATGATTGTGTAACTCTACTGTTGTAGTGTGAGAAGACCCACAGATTTATGTAAAGGAATGAGCATGACTGTGTTCAAATAAAGCTTTATGGACACTGAAATTTAAATTTCATTTAATTTTCGTGTATCATGAAGTTTTCTGTTGCTCTCCCCAACCATATAAGAATATCAAAACTATTCTTGTGCTGTAAAGAAAGAGGCAACAGGCCAGATTTGGCCAGCAGATTGCGATTTGCTAACCCTTGCTCTAGAGAATAACCCCTTGCCTTACTGAGTTTCAGGAGTGGCAGTGCCCTAGATACATAAAGTTCGCAAGGAGGATCCAGTGATTAAACTGCTTCTTAAAAAGCTTTATTGTAGCATTACCCTATCCTCACTTCATGGGTATCTGGTGCTATCAATTCTGGAGCTGTTTGAGGATTCTCTAATTTAAAAAATTGGTTACTTTGTTTTCTTGGCTGCTGGTTTAGGGTCAGCTTTCTTGTGTCTGCCAAATCCTTTATCACATCTCCATGTGCTTTTCAGCTTCCAGAGTTGCTGTTTCTTTTTTCCACATTTCTCTGTCCTTACTGGTTTGTGACTTAAAAAGTTAATCTTGACTATACATTATTAAGTGGGAAAAAATATATAGAATATGTGTAAAGTAAGGTTACATTTTGGGTGAAAATAATTATGTCTTAAAGAGAAGCAGGGGCTTCCCTGGTGGCACAGTGGTTGGGAGTCCGCCTGCTGATGCAGGGGGCGCAGGTTTGTGCCCCGGTCCAGGAGGATCCCACATGCCGCGGAGCGGCTGGGCCCGTGGGCCGTGGCCGCTGAGCCTGCGCGTCTGGAGCCTGTGCTCCGCAGCGGGAGGGGCCACAGCGGTGAGAGGCCTGCATACCACACACAAAAAAAAGAGAAGCAAAGATCCTACACTTTGGTATTTAGATTACCTATATGAAAGACTAACTTGTCAAATTGGTTTATTTTTGTAATAGGTATTTGATCAGTATGTAAAGACCAGGGCAGAGGAAGAACGCAGGGAAAAGAAAAACAAAATAATGCAAGCCAAGGAAGATTTCAAAAAAATGATGGAAGAAGCAAAATTTAATCCAAGGTATATGGTTTATTACTATCAAATATCAAAGTATATATATATTTTCTCCTAGATCAGTTGAATATATATATGTGTGTATACACACACACACACAGAGACACACACACATCTTTTGGACTTCTGGACATGAAAAACTTCTTGTTTCATTATTGGTTTCTGCCTTTCTAAGAATCTTCGTTCTTTGGAGGGAATCCCTGGTTCTCTGTGAGGCATTGGTTTTCAAGAAAGGATACCTTTGTTTTAAAAGCTTCCCTCTGAGAATAAGTTTCCTTCTCTGGAAACTGGTAAATGATTAAAAATCTGTCCCTGTCTTCTTAAAGTTTTACACATAATGAATTGCAGAGTGGGAACATTATTTTGATTAAATTGAAGTGGTGAAGGACCTTTCATTTCAAAAACTTCTAAGTGTCTAGATTATTGTCTTGTCTGACATTTTCATTTAATTGTTAATATATATTGAATATATGTAAAGGGCTAAAGAAAAGGAGACATTTTAAACTTATGTGCTTAGCATTATAATAACAATAGCATCAGTTATTGGATATTTTAGATGTATGAACTTACACATATATGCAGTTAAAGTACATGCATATGTGTATGTATATTATCACATTCAGTCTTCAAAACAACCAATGTGATTTAGGTGCTCATATCCTACCTATTTTACAGATAAGGAAAGTAAGATATATGCAAATTAGGTAACTTCCCTGAGTGAATGTGGGATTTCAACTAGGTTCCAGTATTACACAGAATAGTCAAGACAGGGAGAATCACTTTCTTGTAGAGATACTAAGTTGCTTTGAATATACCAGAACATGGAAAATCTCTAAAACTATGGGGTAGAATCATGGAGTCTCTGGGTTAAATGGCACTTTTTATAAAAGTTTATCTTGTTTAAACAGTTATTTTTGTCAGTGGAGACAGGGAAGAGTATTGTTGTTTGGAAAAGTGTATTTGGTACACGTTTTCAAAAGTGTATATTTGAAAAATGAAGAGAAACTTAACGGCGTTATTAATACAGATTTCATAAAAGCAAGCTGAGTATTTGTGACCATAAAGAATGTAATATTCTTCCGAGGTTAACAGAGTTTCAGACTTCCCAGGGGGTCTTGGGCTTTTTCTTAATCAAAAGGGTAAGTACATGGGTCAATGTAATTGCGACTGGGTTATAAAAGACGTTTTGGAAGGCAGTTGAGGAAATTGGAACATGAATTGGTATTATATAATATTAGAGATCAGTAATTTTCTTGGATATTGTGGCTATAGAAGAAAAAGGATTTAGTCTCAGGAGATGTATGCTGAAATGTTTATAGATGGAGTCTCATGATGTCTACAGGTTATTTTCAAATGATTCAGCAAAATATATCTATAAAAACCCTTTATGGGTCTGGGAATAATTGAGACTCCAATGAGATTTCTCTTTTGTGGATTTGACAAATTAAATCTTGCTGTATCACAGTACCCTACTGATACTCTTTTGGGGCAGATAGAATTGTTGAAGTGATCTTTACTATGCAGGTTACTTCAGAAAGTAAAACCATCAGGCACATAACTGGGAGTCTTAGCACTTGGGGCATTGTGCTGTATTGCTAAATTGATGCATTTTAATACTAGCATAGAGATTAGGACCGATTTTAGTAAGTAGTAGAAAACAGAGGAAAAACTTAAAGTTGAGAAAATACTGTCCATAGACCTACTTTGAATTGGGAAAAGACCACTAGCACAAAGTTCTTCAGTACAGTTCATAGATATAAAGCACTGGAGTTTATTCCAAGGGAAAGAATGGCTGGGGAGAATTACCTAACTTTAGTGCCTGTTTCTTCTATGTCTTTTTTCTTTTTTAATGGAGATTTCAGGTATACCTCCTATGGTCAACTCCGAGTCACTATACTCTTTCCCATCCCCTACCACCAACCAACTATCCACCTCACTTTTTTCCTGCAAAGGATTCTCTACCTTTTCTGTTATAAAATAGCATTTTTGGAGTTAAAAGATGAGTCATATGAAAACATCTCTACGGGAATCTAATGCTTAAACTTCATTATCATCTCTCTTCTGGTAAAATATAGATATATTTTACATATTTTTTAACCTATTCTAAAATAAATATAAAATAATTGAATTCTCACTTTTATACATTGATTTTACATTTTAAAAAGTTTAATCATAGTAGTAATTGTTTTTTTTTTTTTGGTCTTAAAATTATAAAGCAAGGTATACTTAATTTATCATGAAAAGAAAATAGATTTAATGGACTACATATTATCCCTTTTCTGGAGTATGCATTTTTATTTTACCATATAATTTTATTATGGTTACATATCCAATGTATGTATATGTATGGTTACATACCCAGTTTTGCAGTGTATCCTTTTGTTAAAAATGTTGAATTAATGAAGTTAGATATTTTGAGTAATACCAGTTGCATATAAAAAGATTGTTAAAATCTGGCTTTGGTTAGCAAAGTTTAAAAATAGCAAATGTTAGCAGTGAGTAGTACACCTATTCTTCAGTTGATGTTTTAAACTCTAAATTCTAAAGTTAACCAGCCATTTTTTTCTTGATAATTAAAGTAGTAATTTAATCTTTGTGTTAATACCTAAGAGGAGGTGTTTTATTTTTGAATTGAGATAAGTAGTTTTATAGGGGAAAGTAAGCTTTATTTTTCACCTCTAAAAACGTGCTAAATATGGGAATGTTTATTATAAGTGTGAATTCTTACTATGTAAGGTGAAATATATTCAAATATATGAAAGCATTATAAATGCCTTTTTTTCATGAAGAAACTTTTAATACTTAGATTCATTAGCCCTCATAGACCTTAATTTTCCATATCTCTGCTGGAACTCCCTAATTGTTCATCCATTAAAATCATGTTTTAAATTCTTTGAACATATTTTTTAATTCTTCCAATATAATTGTAATAGTTTTAAAGGATTTGTCTATATCTAAAACAACATCTGGGCATGCTGGGATAATTTCTATTGGCTTAAAAATTTTTTTTCGTATGGATCCCATGTTTCTTTGTATGTTTAGTGATTTTTAATTGAATATTGGAAATTGTGGATAATAGGTAAAGACTCGAATCTGTTATCTTTCTCTCAAGAGTGTGTATTCTTATTTTAGCAGGCCAATTACAGGCCAGTCACTTTAATTTTAGGTTTGATTTTATGCTTTGTTAGTATGGATCTCAGAAAGTGGAAGGTGTTTTTGTCAAACTTCCGACTTTGTCTCCCTTGTGGATCTTTTGTGGGCTTTGTTGTCTTAACATTGTTCTTTTTCCAGCACTACTCAGTGTCTGGTATCTCTTTTTTGCTCTTAAGCATGTAGCAGTTTGGTACCAGGAGTGGTCTTTCTGCTGTTTTATAGCTTGGATTTGGCTATCTACTTATTCATGAGGGATTTCGAAATGGTATTCTTCTGGGGTAGTACCCTCTTTCTATAGCTTATTCCTCTGCCACTTTAACACCGAAACTCTGATCTCTGCTGCTTCTAGCTCATTGGGACCACTGTACTCTGCTTGGACTCTACCTCTTTGCATTTTGGGAAGTTGTCCTGATGGACAGTGCCAAGGGGCTTCTTACCTCAGTCTTACTCTACCTGTTGTCCACTGCTTGAAATCAATTGCCTCATATATTTTGTCCGGATTTATAGTTGCTTATGGAAGGAGAGCTAATTCAATAAGAGTTACTCCACCATGGCTGGAAGCAAGAATTCAGCCTCATCTTAGGGTGGAAATAGACTCTTTAAGTCTCTTGAAGCACACAAATTCTTTGCTGTCAGATGTCTGTCCCCCTAACATCATGCTGATAGTGTACAGATCTCTCACCACATTTTCACTCTTTAGCCCTTTCACTCCTTCCTGTAGGCAGATGTTGGGACTCATTGTCTTGTTGGCACATATTCTTACTGGGAAGATGGTATCGTCTGCTGTACCTTTCTACAAGTAGAAATAGCTCTACCAAAGTTAGCACACTTGCCATTTTGTTACAGAGCTACTTTTAGTGAATTTGCAGCCAAGCATGCTAAAGATTCAAGATTCAAAGCAATTGAAAAGATGAAAGATCGAGAAGCCTTGTTTAATGAATTTGTGGCAGCTGCAAGGAAGAAAGAGAAAGAAGATTCGAAGACCAGAGGTGAGAAGGTAAGAAGGTTTTAGTTCCAGTGGTGTGATTGATGGGAGTGTGAATGGGAAGGGACTGAACTGGTGCTGCATTTCTAATCTCATTCATGGGCATAAATAACAGGACCCACATTTATTGTTTAGCTTTTTAAGTTAACTTTTACAGTTGTTTATATTATCACTTTACTTCCATAATGCATACAGTTTAGTAGTGTCACTAAGCTGCATAGATTTTCTTTAAATTTTATTAATACTAGGATGCCCAGTAAACCCAGAACTGGTTATTAGGCCTATCTATTCACTGGTGCCTGCCTGCTAAGATTTCAAGGTTCTTTATAAGTAGTAACATTTAAGTTTTTCAAAAAGCTTCTTTATATTTTTTGCCCTCTAAAAGATAGCATTTTAGTGACTTTCTAATCTTCTAGTAAACATAGCTTACATATGAATTATTGCTTATCAGAATTAAAGGTCAGCTATTAAAGATTAATGAATTCCAAATGTCATTTGACAGTGGTGTCAGGAGTGGAGAGGAACTCACCACTGAGGAGGCAGACTGGTAGGGAGGTGGCACCAGTGGTGCGTAAACCATCAAAACATGCAGCCACTCTCCTTAGTGACCCTGTGTGCTTTGTGAATAGAGAAAAAGAACCTCTGAAGCTTTATCATTCTTGACATTTTAAATTGCCTCTTATCCTAGAAAGTTAAAATATTACAGATTCTATTAAGAAATGTTGTTATGGAAGTAACACCACTCTTATTGGGAGGAAGCCTCTTTCATTGAAAATAGCAACAGTATTAGGTGAAATAACTTTTGTCAGAAATAACTGAAATTTCCTGATTATCTGATTTATTATGCTTCAAGGTAGATTTTTCCAGAATTATTTCACTGTTGACTGTCTTTGGTAAATGATTATGCTTCTCAGAGGAAATGTGCAAGGTTAAGTTCTGCATAAACATTTTTTTTTTTTTTTTTTTTTTTTTTTTTTTTGCGGTACGCGGGCCTCTCACTGTTATGGCCTCTCCCGTTGCGGAGCACACACTCCGGACACGCAGGCTCAGCGGCCATGGCTCACGGGCCCAGCCGCTCCACGGGATGTGGGATCTTCCCAGACCGGGGCACGAACCCGTGTCCTCTGCATTGGCAGGCGGACTCTCAACCACTGCGCCACCAGGGAAGCCCCTGCATAAACATTTTGACTGTTGAATTAGAATCATGTCAATGAATTGTTTGCTACTTTTGACTTTTAGTAAGAACCAATTTTTTTTTTAAAGAAAACTAAGTAAATAAATGTTTGATACCGTATGATTGCTTTTAAACAAATTGAATGTTTTTCTCTTTGCATTTGTAACTAATGTTCTTTTTCTAAACACTTTTTTTGGTAATTATTTTATGTATTCTGTTTTATAACAAGTGGATAGACTTTACAGTTTTGTGCTGTGTGGCCTGTCAATCAGTTTGGTCTGACAGCTGTCAATCACTGCTATGCAAAGTATTATGGGATTCTCTAGTGAGGAAAGAATTGATATCTCTCTGTGTAGTCACTTTAGCCTCCCACAGTTCCAGTACATTACATTTTTTTTTAGTCTTTTTCCTTATGAAGTAATGAGAGTTGTGCCCAGGATGTGTTAATTAAAATAAGAAATTAAATAGACATTACATCTAAATGAACTTAATATATTCAGCTTTACTTTCTTTTGATTGTAAAATTTGAATTCTCTAAATTAAAGGTTTATCTTTGTACTATTACTTTGAAAAAAAAGGAAATTACCGAAGTAAAACTTTCTCAGCCAATTTAAAGAATGCAAAATCAATTACTAACTAGGTTATGAAAGCAGAAATCTTTATAAAGGTTTAAATGTACTTTTTATACTCACATTTTGAGAAGTATCTGGTTAATGAAGTTTTATCACTTCATGACTTTCACTGTGTATTTATTCTTGTGAAGTATATTGGCAGTACGTTTTTTAAAAATGGCATTTTAGCTATGTGTAATTGAACAGTAAACTGGTATACTGGAGTTTCTTTGTTCTTAAGATTCCTAACTGGTCTTTGTAACATTTAGACAATTGAATCAATAGCTGAACAGTAAAAATTTAAAGGTAATTACTTGCTGAGTCAAAAACCTGTGAAGGGCATTGACTTTTGGTGAAATCCTTTTTTTCTCTTTAGTAGGCATTTTCAAGCTAAAGGGTGCAATCATCATTTTCATGTAGCTTTTCACTGGTAGTTTTATAAAAAATGCCCCCAAAGCTGTTTTACTGGACCGTTTTGTTTACCAAAGTAGCTACCCTCTAGTTTTTGTTTATTTTATTATAATTTATTATTATTATTATTATAACCAATTTTTATTAAATTGTGTTTCAAATAATTTATTTTTTGGAACAACAGATTTGAAGTTGCATATAATGGAGTTAATCCTCTTATGAAGTTGACATTTTTCTCTCTTCCCTCTCTTTTGAATTAGCTGCTGAGCAGTTTTTGTTTCAGTACATTTCTCCTTTTTTAACTAAACAGCTTAGTTGGTAAGGTACTTCCATTTTTGGAGAGAAGAAAATAGGGACAGTAGGACCTTGAATTGTTGCTAATGGAAATTGACATTTATGCAGTTGTTAAATAATTCTTCTCATATAAAAAGCAGCTTCAGTAAGCCATTTGTAGCCTGTCATGGTAATATCCACAGTGAAAGAAGTTAAATTTTATTTAAAGTTCACTTTGTTTATACATCATATGTTTTTTAAACTATATGATAATTCTTTATAGGCTTCATGTCTAATGTTTGAAATATTTTTAAGTTAGTGTAAATTCTTATGGCTTAGAAAGATTCCTATTTGATGCAGCTTACATGTTTTATTTAACGTAAATTTTGCCTTCTAGCTATCCCATGCATCTGGAAATTTGGTGTTCCTTGTATCAGATACAAAGTTAAACAGATGAACAGAAAAGTTATGTTACATCGCTACCTCAAGTAGTTTCTTTATTGCCATCTAGAAATATTGGGCTTATGAGTTATTTCTCATTAATCCTAACAGTCAAGAGCCAAGTTAGGTGAGTGGAGAAATCCACAGCTGAATAGCTCATCTTTTAAAAAGTTCTCTAATGCAGAAGCTCTGTTTTTTATAACCTTACAAGTGTTTTCTAGAAAGGACATCTACCTCCCTTTTAATCCTCTAGTAGGAGAAATGAGGTTACAGCGAGAAGTGAGAGGGTTGGAATAGGCAGAAGGAATGATTCATTTATTTTGTGCCTACACAAAAATTCTGATTCCATTTCTAATTTCTCATTCCCTTGGTCAGGTAGGAAGGCAGCATGTTTAATTCCTATGGGGAGGAGAGGTTCTTGACCTGGTCAGAATCCTCTGTTGAAATGACTTTAGCTACCTCGAATGTCTTCCCTGGTAGCAGTACATAATAATTTAAATGAGACTGAATTTTAGAAGAGGTCCTCAAAGTGCATAAAAACAAATGCCTTGTTTATTTTTTTCTTCTCTTATTAAAAAGGTAAAATTTTTAACAATTCTAACAAATTTTTCCAGTTTTAACAATTTGGAAGAGATGTTCTAAGTATTGTATACGTTGACACTAAAAGGTTAATATTATTTAATACCTTTAGTATAATGTTACTAACTTGGTACTTGATTTGTTAAGAACGCTAATTTCATTGGCACTTATATTCTGGTGAAGGCATACATGTTTAATGGCTAAAGAGCACAGGAAATCTGAATGTAGTGTTTTTTTTTAGAAATGACTAATTATGACCATAGAAATTCTATAAATTTCTTTCATATAAAGGTAAAAACATTGCTCTTTTTTAAAACCAAAATATAAAAGTTTACTCTATTTTTGTTTGTTTTTACACATTTGACAGTATAGTTTCAGATTTGTAATGAATAAGACTTGCTCTTTGTGCTCAACTGTTTCTAAATTCCCCTATTAGTTTTAACAAACAGTTTTATTCATCTGCTTTTTAAAATATTCTTGCTATCTTGATGTTAAAGTATTTTTGCCATTAGTTCATAAGCCTGAATCTAATGGCAAATTCATATTCTTCATAAAAACATGGCAGTTCTGAGATCAAAAGTTATAAACAACCTAAAAAAGTTGTTTCTATATTTGAATAATTTCATTGAAGAATATGATTTATTTTGAATTTGGTAGATTTTAAATGAGAGCCTATATGTGTATTGATTTTTATATTTCTCGTAAAAGAGCAATTCTGATTTTCTTTTTTACTAAAATTCTGCTCTAACTGCATTAAAAAAGTTATTCTCATCTTTAAGGTAAGTGAACTTTTTTTCTAGTTGTAAACATTTATATATGAGGAATTTCTTATGGCATATTGTTTTCTTCCCACCTCACACCTGTTTTAAAATACAGATAAAATCAGATTTCTTTGAACTATTATCTAATCATCACTTGGACAGTCAGTCTCGATGGAGCAAAGTAAAAGACAAAGTAGAAAGTGATCCACGTTACAAAGCAGTGGATAGTTCATCAATGAGAGAAGACCTTTTCAAACAGTACATTGAAAAAATAGCCAAGGTAAGCATTGTGTTTATTCATATAGTAACCATGGAATAGTAAAATTCTTAATTGCGGTATAAAGGCATTTGCTACTGTTTTGGGTTTAGAATTTTTCTTGTTGGTATTCCTAATAGACTCTCTAGTAGTTGACTTTGAAATGAGTGTTTAGGTATATTGGTTAAAAACCAGGTTTGAAATTTTGTATTTGGCAAACTAGTTATTCTGTGGAGGCATATTTTGATGGAGTTAGTAAGAAGGTTAATGTAATTTCACTTTTACAGAATTTAGACTCAGAAAAAGAAAAGGAGCTTGAAAGGCAAGCCCGCATTGAGGCAAGCCTTCGAGAACGAGAAAGAGAGGTGCAGAAGGCTCGTTCAGAACAAACAAAAGAAATAGATCGAGAGAGAGAACAGCACAAACGAGAAGAAGCTATCCAGAATTTCAAGGCTCTTCTGTCTGATATGGTATTACTCTTTTGCTTTTTTCTCTGGAGTACTGGATATTAGAAATCTATTACATTACCTCATTAGTGGACATTTTAATATTCTTTAAATTGACTCAGAGATATAATTTAGTAAGTTACCTATAAAGTATTTTAAAATTGAGTACTTGGTATTAACATCATTAGAATAGGAAAACCCTAGTTATTTAAAATTTTCAGAGGTTTGATGTTTTGTATAAAAATTCATGATCTTTTAGTCTCAAAGCTTTTTAAAAAATTATCCTTGATGAAGTCATCTTAAATCATCACACACTTGCATGTCATAGTAATAAAGTGTGCTGAACATAAGTTCATCTTTTGATGATTTGGGTCATCATTGTGATGATCAGTTATTGTACATGTAGACGGTATGGAATGTAGGACTGGAGGTGTCCTGACCCCTGGGATTTTTTTTGAAAATCCTCCTGTATTATCCAGGGTTGTTGAGGTAGGTAGGGTTTTTTCTCCCTACACCGAATGCCCCCAGACCACTCTGCTGTTCTATTTGTTTTTTCCTCTTCTCTTTGTCACTGTCTCTCCTACTGTTGCTTTTCTTTCTTTCAACAAGGCTCTTCTCATCACTCCTGTTGCTTCTTCTGATTTCTTCCCTTGCTTCTGCTGATCTGTTTTCAATGACTTTTTTCCATTCTCTGGACAATTACAGTTTCTTGTTTTCTCTCTCTGCCTCTGCTTCCCCCAAATTCATCCTCTGTATTGCAATCACAGAAGTCTTTGTAAAAAGCAAATCTGATGCTTTTGTCACTCTCCCTGTTACTTGAAGAAGGTAAAGGTCCTCCCTACTTCTGGAAGTTAGCTACATTTCAAATTCAGTCTCCTTAGCATAATATAAAAAACTGTTCATTCCTTGACTCCCTACCTTCATATTACCTTATCCTCTTTGGTTTCCTCTCTTGCCCCCTAAGCTGTAGCTTTGCTGAACTTACCTTTAATGAACCATACTTAGTTTAATGAATGCTACCATTACACATGCCAATCCCTTCACCTATAATGCTTTTAAAATTCCCACCACAGTGGCAAACTTTGTCATTCTTGAGGAGCACACTCAAGTATCTCTCTGTAAGGCTGATCCTGACCCATCTGGGCAGATTTGATCTCACTGTTGCCATTTACCAAACTTGTGCTCAGCATATACCTTTGCAGCACTTATTACATGTTAGTGCAGTTCTTTGCTTATATGCCTATCTTCCCTACAAAAAGTAAGCCCTTTGAAGGAAGACATAACTGTGTTATTTATTTAGTATTCCCAGTGCCAAGTTCAGTGTTCACCTGACATGTTCTTAGGTGCTTGATAAATGTTGGTTAAATAAATGTTTCTATATTTTTCTTCTTTCTTACTTTTCTGTCTTTTCAGCATCCCGTATTTCGTAGCATTGGCAGCATTGTGACTTAACTTGTAATGCCATTACCATCCATGCAGCGTACCTTTCTGCTGGTTGCTGAACCAGCCAGACCTGTTATCTTGTTAATGAAGTTAATTCCTGCTTGTGTGTGAAAGTGTCACTCCAATATGTAGTTAAGTCCCAAATTGAGCTCAAGAAAAAATTTTTTTATCTGGTGAGCTGCTTGTGCTGTGAGATGGTATATTTCCTCTTTTATTTATATCCATTTCTACTACTACCAGAAGTTGGTAAGATGTTCAGTAGAGTACCTAGGTACTTAAAGTTCTTAGGGACCATGGTTGATGGGAGATAGCTTCTCTTCATCCTTGCCACCTCTAAACCCATACTACATAACTTAGGTGAGCTCTGGGAGGTGAGATTTCTGGCTTAAAGAAGTAGATTTTCAGTGACTGCTTGACTAAGATGGAGTCATCAGAAACTTCTTTTATTAAGTGTATTGTTCCTAAACCAAATAAATGAGTCTTTTATTGATGAAATAATGAAAAGGTAAGTCTGTTTGGTGATAGATACCATTCTCTGTTTTTAGGTACGTTCTTCAGATGTGTCCTGGTCTGATACTCGGAGGACTCTTCGGAAAGATCACCGCTGGGAATCTGGATCCTTGTTGGAAAGAGAGGAGAAAGAGAAGCTTTTTAATGAACACATTGAAGCACTTACCAAAAAGAAGAGGGAGCACTTTAGGCAACTTTTGGATGAAACTTCTGCAGTAAGCGGCTCTTACTTTTCTACTTTAATCTAGATGAATCTTTGTTAATAATTCCCAAAGTAAAACATTGATATGACTTTTAATGTCATTCTCTTTAGACCCATTACTGGAGTTCATGGGTTTTATGACACTTTCTTCTCTGATTTTTTTATTTACTTAAGTAAAATGTTGATGGTACTTCCACTGTTTAGAAGTTACTTCCTTTTGCAGTTATTAAGTTCGTATCTGCTCCCTTTGTAATTCCATATGTCCTTAGCTGTGTGTGATCATTGATGCTTCCTGATGATAGAGTTAATAGATTCCTTCTTTTGCTCCATTTTCAATTTGGTACCGTGGCCCTCTTGTTTGGCAGTTTGTACCCTCTGTTCAGGTTTTGCTCCTATTTATCTGATCTCTCTTTGGTGATGGTTTCTTCAGAAGTTACGATGTTGCCCATGGAGATACAGGGTTTGCAGGTGATTGTCTTAGGTCACCTTGAAAGTATGGCCATGAACATAACTCTTTTGGCAAGCCAACAAAAAGAAATTGCATTAAAGCTGCTTCCCTGTCCCTAACTTAGTCCAGTTATGCCTGGGCATTACAAGAGATTGCAGGTCAGTGTAATATTATGTACTATATGTGCTGCAGTTTGATCCCCTCAATAAATGTGAGTTCTATTTATGTTTTTTATTCACTTGTCTTTCAAAGATTACCTTAACATCCACGTGGAAAGAAGTAAAAAAAATCATTAAGGAAGATCCTCGGTGCATTAAGTTCTCCTCCAGTGACAGGGTAAGAAAATTTTGTCTGAGATTTACTTTCAGTTTATAAATATTAATTGGGTGCTTAATCAGCAGCACTAGTATCTTGACTGAAATGAAGTTGATGGTTTTAAGTGAATAACTTTTAAGTGTATGAGACATAAATCTGAATTTCAAGTTTATATTTTCTTTCTTGTACAGTATATTAACAAGATAGCACAAGAGGAACTTTAAAAATTTAATCCTTGGGGTTAAACCTGTGTTTTGGGATCTTCTAAGAGACTAATGAAGCTATAGTTTTTATTTATTGTGTAGTCAGGTCCCACTAGATAGATATTATTCAGCCTGGCAATTGGTACCAGGCTATCAAAGTGCTTGACTCTTACAGCCACGCTAGCAGAAAAACATAACATGATCTCTAGTTCTTGTATGCTCCAGAAACTTTGGAGTAGGGGAACCTCAGATGTGTGAGGTTTGTAGAAGCTGAGCTCTCTTCTGGTGCACTTTGGCTCCTGTGTAGAAGAACTCACCAAGGGTCTGAAATAGTGAATGATGTCAAGGAAAGTGTAGCTTATTCCAGTCCATTTTGTCCCTCAGCCTTCATATGTTCCTTCTTCCCATCATTCTGTCCTGGTTGGTTTCTCTAGGTCTAGAGTCCAAAAAGCCCATGATCTAATAGTCTTCCCCCTCCTACTCCATTAGGTGGAATTTTAGATGTGTGGACCGCAAAATATACGTGGTTGGAAAAGAGTGGTAGACGGATAGCTGAGAGATCCAGTCTCAGTCTCTAACTTCTCTGATTTTTAGAATTGATAATAAGGTCTTTTTTTTTTTTTTTTAAAGCTCAGAGTTTATACTTATCTTTGCTATTCCCTTACCAAGCTCCCTTACTGAGCTAAACGCTCAGTTGAACTTTAAAGTTCTGAGCATTATCTTATAAACTATGCCACATTATTTTTGTGCTTAAAGATATAAATACAGTCTGTAGGAATGCACATTTAACCCTTAATTTCCTTATTTTTATGAGTGTGTACTCCTTGAGGTTGTTATGAAGGGTAAAGGAGATACCTTATAAAACCCTCAGCACAGTGTAGCACATAGCAAGCCCTGAAGTTTTAGCTACTACTAATACATGGTTTGTCATTCTTGCTTTTTCCCTTAAAAATGTACACTGCAGATTTTCCTTTTTAATGAATGTTACATGGATAAAATGTACCTTATTGCCTTTTTCGTTTGAATTATTTTATGTCGTGACTTACAGGTTGCTTGTTTAATAAATAATTGATACTAATTTTGGAATTAGTAGAATTTTCCCCCCTAATCTTACTGTCTTTTTGCAGAAAAAACAAAGAGAGTTTGAAGAATACATCAGAGACAAATACATCACAGCCAAAGCTGACTTCAGGACGCTTTTGAAAGAGACCAAATTTATAACATATAGGTGTGTGCAATGAAATGTTTCATATCAGCAGTCATTGTCTTTACTAGTCCTTACTCTGATGGCCAAAGCATACTTTGCATTCACACACATGTTGACATTATTAATTTTTAGGAATAAGAAGAAGGCAACTTTATCAAAGATTGAATACAGCCCATATCTACCCTTACCTTTTTTCTTTCTTTTTCTCTTTTTTTTCAAAGAAAGGGCCCAGATGTTAATTCTTATTTTGTGTTACCCACCCATCCAGTTTTTAAACATACTTTTGTTTTCACTTCACTGCTTTTTTAGAAGTATTTCCAAATATATAAGAATTGTATTTCATGAAGAGACTAAAAAAAAAAATCTTTCACTATCAATTATCTTTGCTTCCTCTGAAGACTATTCAGTGTTCATTCTAAAGCTTGAAATCATCTTATATGAGCTCAGTAAAAACATTTTTTTCTCAGAGGAAAGCAGTTTGCTGGATACTTTTAAATTAAAATTTTAAATTACAAAATCAGAGCTTTAAAACAAATTTTCTCTGTAACATACCCAGTAGTTCCCCACCCCCAGCAAGTTGTCATCGGGAGAACAATTTTACATTGCTTAGCAATCAGTATACAGGAAACCATTTTTGTTTCATGCTCCAGCTTTTCTTCTTTTAAGAGAAAAATTTGAAACATCTTAATGAAGGGTATGTGCACGGGAGGATAGATAGTGCTGAGGGTGTGGTTTTTAGGTATTTTGTGATTGGATTTTTTGGTCAGGATCCTTAATGTTTTGCATCAGCTTGGGCTTTTAAATTAGATGTGAAGTAAGACTTCTTTCTACATTTTTATAGTTAATTTAGTGAAAGATGTGAAAGTGAAAGCTTGTGAAAGATGCTGGGATTGGCAGCCCCGCAGACTGAAGTCCTCTGTTCATCCACAGAACAGGTACAGCACGGGCAAGATTTACCCACCCACCCTCAGCCCTGATCTGGAGGGACCACCAGTAGGGGTGGGAGGGTAATTCAGCTTCTGAGGCCCTTTCACTCCTTGGAGTCTTTGCTGAGGCGACTTACAAAGGTGACCACTGCAGTGAATTTTTCTTAAAAAAAAAAAAAAAAAATGGAAACACAATTAGGAACTAGATGGACATTTCCAGCTCATTTCTGAAAGACCTATGAACAGCAGTCAGTAATTCTTGGACTTCTTTTCTTATTTCAGATCCAAAAAGCTAATCCAGGAATCTGATCAGCACCTGAAAGATGTAGAAAAAATTTTGCAGAATGACAAACGGTATCTAGTACTAGACTGTGTGCCAGAGGAGAGGCGCAAACTGATTGTGGCATATGTGGATGACCTGGATCGCCGGGGTCCACCCCCACCTCCCACAGCATCAGAGCCCACAAGACGATCAACAAAATAATTCTGAATACTCTTCCACAGGGGTGTCTGTTAATTCAAAACGCTTGCATGAGCCAATTTTCAGGTTTTTACATGTATGTGCATTAGTCAAACTATTGCAAAACCATCTGATGAACAGAAGGAGAAGCATCCGTGAACAGTTTCTGAACAGAGAACACTTTGGAAATATTTATGCTTTTCTTTGTGTGGCATGACTGACTTGCATACTCAAATATAGGCTGTCTCTAGTAAATCTAAAATCTTGAAGCTAAAAAATTATCCTTTTATGAGGTGTGGAAGTCAGTGACTTTTGGTGACGTTCTTTCTAGCAGTGTTACAATACATGCAAGACGTAAGAGCATTTGTGGTTTGAACTTGCAAGATGCAGATACCACAGACTCCAGAAAAACCTAAGTTGGGGTTTGTTTTGTTTTGATTTTGTTTTTTAAAGCGGGTAAAAGACAAAACACTGAAAATTGAATTCTTATCTTCCAGAGGCTAAGATTATTATAATGGACATACTTTTACCTTTGTCTCTAAAGAACACTTTAGTTTTATTTGTTCACTTATGTGCTTTGATTATCCCCTTTGAATTATAGGCCAAGTCTTGTTGTTTAGCCTAAGAGAAGATTTATTTAGTAATTTCTTCTCAGGTATGGAACCACGGTCGTAACTAACATGTTGACCAGACTAGGACTGCTGGTTAAAAACATTTTATTCACCATTAAGTGATCTTTATCAATATTCTGGATTAGACAACAAATTACCTTTCTTGGGTGTTCCCTGTAAACTGTACTCCTATTTGAATGTTAAATTTTTGTTTCTAAAGTTTAATTTTAAGATGTTTGAATGTTCAGTTTATGTATTTGAACTACAATAAACCAACCCTTTTTATATACGTGGATTGTATATGATTATTGTTATGTAATTTATAAATACTTCTTTTAAGCCTGTTCTTAATTTGGCACAAAGAAAGTTTAAATTTTGAATATCGCATCATTTTAAAAGGCTTGAATATAATAAATTACCTGCATCATAAAAGGGAAGGAATTCGTGAAGAACCATTTTGGTGCTCAGTCTCTTAGCAGTATCTTATTGCTTCATAGCAAGAAGATGCTGGTTTTTGTCTGTCTGTTTTCTTGTTTTTGTCTTTTATATTAACATATTGATGATGAATGCCTTTTTGGACTCCTTTCAATGTGTCATGCACATCATACCGTGAAACTTACCTTTGATTCCCAATCGCTCTTTCTAGCTTTACTTCCCCAGTTTAAAAAGATCCCTCTATTTCATTTCTTCATAGATTTCTAGTTTGAGTTACCACATAAACAAAATGTTTAAGAAAAATATATGTTAACAGGATAAATTGTTTTCCCTGTTACCTCACACCTGCTATGATTGCAGCAAAACCTAAAAAAAGGGACAACGGTATTTGTATATGTTGTATGCATACAGACCCAGACATGCATCACACACATACAAAAGTACAGTCACATCTCTGTGACTTAGTGCTTAGCTTAAATATATGAAGCGCCACAGAAATGATGTGAGTTCTATATGTAGAAACCTGGAGTGGGTTATCTGACTAAAGTCTAACCTATAAAATTGGTAATTAGCAGGATTTTTTAAAAATCCATTGAGTGATTTTGAAGCTTGTCAGAAGTGAAACAAAATGTGTGCCCAAAGGAACACAACTATTATAGAATAGGACTGTCCTACAAAGGTGGAAGTTTCTAGAATGCTTTATTTTGTTATTCTGAATTCCACATAATATTATTTGCCTACTCACTATGTTCCATTTCTCACCATAGAAAAGTGTGAAGAAAATGGTTTGGTGATACCTATTTTAATTTCCTACTTTTGCTGTAAAGTATTTGGGATTAATGTTTCACGTAAGGTGTAAATCAAACTTTTCTATGCAGATTTCTTAAAGGGAGCGAGGACTTTGTATATTAGGTTTTTTTTTTTTAATTGAAGTATAGTTGATTTACTATGTCATGTTAGTTTCAGGTTACAGCAGAGTGATTCAGTTATACATATGTATATACTTTTTCAGGTTCTTTTCCCTTATAGGTTATTACAAGATAGTATAGTTTCCTGTGCTATACAGTAGGCCCTTGTTCATCTGTTTTATATAGAGTAGTATGTGTATATTAATCCCAAGCTCCTGCCCCCCATTTATCCCCCTGCCCCCTGCCCCCCATTAGGTTCTTAATGACAGGGTCATTGTAATTACATTGTGTTTCAGTATCTTCATTTTGATGTGGAGCTTATCAGCAAGCTCTAAAAATACATGGTTTGTCACGCTCTGATACCTGTGCAAGTGTTAAGGTCTGACCTCCCTGTAAAGCCCCCTTGTGCAATGATGATTTCGAAAGCAGCATTCAAGACAAAGACAGCTTTAAGCCTCCAAAACTATCTGAAGTAAAACATAATTGTTTTTATTTGTTTACAAGTTAAAATGTCACACAGTGAAAGCTTACATCCTACATTTACTAAAGATAATGAACATAAAAATATTTAATTCAAATAGTTCATCCAGTTTTAAAGGTAATCCAATTATATAACTATTGTCTAACAAGACAGTATTTTAGGTACTTGGGTTAACTGTGCTCTTGTGAGCCTTAAAATGAAATATGTTATGAACCAAGGCAAAAAGCCTTACCTTCTGTGTTAAAATAGCAAATCATGACCATTTATAAAGAACAAACCAAAAACCCCACAGACTGTACATTAAAAAAAATTTCATCCACAGCATATTTTTATATTTTCTCCACTGCTTGCCCTAAGTGCAGTTTCTTTGTTTTTTTTTTGTTTTTCAGAGAGAACCACTCAGTGAAAATATCCCAGAATTCCATTAGAGTAACCAAGAATCATGGGTAAATGTCTTTATTTAATAGGGGAAGAAATGTATCCTCATCGTTTTATTGGGTATGCTTTACCATGCTGTAAATTGAACAGTTACTGCTTGTTATTCAAATTATACTGGTAATACATTTTGGAATACAAAATTTTATCACTTTTTCTGTTAGCCAGATTCTCTGTCTTGTGTCCATTGAATTTTCTCTTTTCCATGCTAACTCTCTTTCTCTCTTCCTCCCTCCCTTTCTTCCTCTCTCTCTTTTTCCCCACTCCCCCCCCCCACCCGCCTTGGGTTACTCTTGATAGTCTTTGTAACTTAAAAACCCTGAGGTATTTTAAAAGTTGGGCAAGGTTCATGTTCAATGTTAGAGCTATGTTTAATGCTCATTTAACAAAAAAATGACCATCTTTATATTTGAGGGTTACATTCACCAATTAATACCTTTATCATTAACCATAATGGTATGGTTAACAATAACATAGCTTATAGTTTATCTTGAGAGAAAGAAGATTTGGGGAGAAACATTGATTTCAGCTTGTAGAAGATTGTCTCCTGCTACTCTTTGGAAGAGGAGTTAATTGGGAGGAGAATTAAGGGTGGTTTTTAAGTTCTTTCTCAAAATCAGAATATAGAATATCATGATAGGCTGCTAAAATCCCCAGACTTAGAAACTGAAGACTCACAAAGGTGCTTTAAAAAGATCAATGAAGCAGATTTTAGTATAAGGCAAAGTCTGAATTTACTTAAACTTAGCCAAAATAAACCATGGTTTGAAATTAGCCCAGAATTGGAATAAGGTGATGTTCCTTATTCTTCAACCTTCAGTCATGGAAATTCTGTATGGATATTCATCAAGTAAATGAACATTTCTTAAGCAAATGAAGATAACATTAAAATTTATGTGTTAAAAATCTCAAGTAGAAGTAGATTTTGAGCTCTGGTTATGTGCAATAAGGTTTGATAGGTGAAGTTAGAGTTAGCAGGTTCAGGAAGAAACTAAACGTAAAGAGATTGAACCTTTGACAGATAAGCTCCACTCCAGCCAGTACACGGCTGGTCCTAAGGACTACCCAGTAAAACAGCCATTGTGGACAAGTGACAAAACAGCTGGCCTTTCTAATCACTTGTGACAGAAGCATCTTCAAACAACACAGTTAATTCTTTGGATAACCAGGTTATAACATAGTTATTCTAATACGGTGTCCTACTTACCAGATTGCACATTTTGGAAATGCAGACTGTGAAGCCTTTTTGTAATTCCTAATGGTAATTTTATTATGTTTCATATGGCAAAGTCAACAATATTGATAAGCAGCATTACAAATAAATAACAGTAATCGCAATTTGTTTTGCTTTGAAACTATTTATCACCATCTCCTGTCTCTTTGTGTTCCCAGGGGATAGGGTCATTGTCCTGTACACAAGGGACTGTGTCTCTCTCATGCCAAAACTGCTCTACATCAGGGAGGATGGGAATCTCTGCCTTCTCAGCTTTCTCTTTGCTGGATGAGGGAGAGCCAGTTTTCTCTTTCTCTGGTATGGATGATGGGGATTCTGGAGATGGAACATTGTCAGGAAGGACCTGTGAGTTACCAGCGGGTGTTTCCTGAGACTCTGAAGCAGTTGGATGTTTTTTGGTTATCCATTTCCATGAGCCTTTTAAGCCTTCCTTGGACTCCTCTGACATCACTAGAAAAATGAGAGGATTTGCTGAAGAGATGGAAAACATTAGGACTTGAGACAGGGCTATAAAACCTTGCGGTGGGGCCGGGCCTCCAGCTTTCAGATGCCACATCCACAGCCACGCTATCCATTCAGGGAGCCACAGAATAGTGGAGGTGATGGCAATGCTCAGCAACATCACTGTGAGTTGCTTTGAGTGCATCTGGCTTCTAAGATTTTGAGTCTTAGTTCCTCGTTTCTGACATTGGCCATAAGCTCTCCAGAAATAAAAGCCGGCAAAGAGTAACGGAAGGCAAAATACCAGGAGAGGGTAGAGCTTACCAAACATTGACATGAACTCTTTGGCCATAGCGGGTACATCCATGAGGCACATTTCCACGCCTGCGTGATGCCTGGTGGTGCTAAAGAACCATTCTGGCAGGGGTAGCAGGCTAGCCACGGCCCAGATGGCTGCCAGCACTGACCAGGTGGTGCAGTTGTGGATATTTTCTTGCTTGGCTGGGTCACGTGCATACATGAAGCATACTTTGGCCACTGCAACGATGGTCAGGCTCTTGGCTGCCATGCACGTGTGGATGAACCAGTCAGAGGACTTGCAGACAAACCAGCCTAGATCCCAAACCCCTTTGGAGTATGCTGTAGCTCGGACAGGTGCAGAAAACATCAGGAGAGAGAGATCAGCCAGGCTGAGATTCAGAATCAGGGAGTGGATCATGGATGGCTTTCCTTTCCAAGCACTGTGGAGGAGGATGCCAATCACGCACAGATTCCCCACGAAGCCCACCAGGCAGACAGCCACCAAGAGAGCTGGGACTATGGTCCTCCAGTCCTTGGAGTCAGAGGGCAGGTACCCACCGGCAAAGTGGAGGTGAGCAAAGGACCCGTTCATGGTGCTGGAGTTGGAGTCTGCCAAGGCAGCTGTCAGCATCCCCCTTTCCATCCAGCTTCTACTTGCAGAAGTTAGCTTCTATTTGTCTTTCTGCCTTGGCTCTTTTGTGTAGGAAGTAAATACGTCATCGTCAGTGTCAACTGACACCTCTGGACCCTCCTCTTGCTTATTTCCTGAGAGCAGACTGTGGAAGAAGTTTGACTGCTAAGCTCGTCTCTGCTGCGTGTGCTATTTCTTGCCTGCACTGAGTGACAAGCCGCAGGAGAGCATGGCTGCTGCTCATTAGCAAGTCTAATATCAGACTGTCAGCTCTTTGGAGTAAAAAACTCCCCAATATACCCATCAATGATAAATGAGGAGAACATACATGTAAGTGAGTTATGTTCCTGGGGGGTCACTAGAGCCAGTCAAGGCATTTATTTTCAACTAGCTGTTTCTAAAGTTAGACCTCCGTCTGTAATACAGTAAACACCACATCTGAATAACCGAGTCTTTTACACTTAGGCACGTATTAGAATCACCTGCATGGCTTGAACCAGCAGGTCTGGAGTAGGGCCCTAAAATTTGCATTTCTAACAAGTTCCCAGGGGATGATGATGATGCGGGTTGGGGGAACCACACTTTTAAAGGAAGAACCAACACTGCTTTCCCCCTCCCCTCTGCAGGGTGAGCTTCCTCTTCTTTTACCAAACCCTCACCACCACTTCAGCCCCATCAACAGCTGGCTGAGGTCAAACACACGGAGCTAGATAATGAAAAAAAGCTGCTGGTAAGAAGTCCTATTAAAAAAATCTAATTATGGATTGCTCTAAGTTTAGTCTATTGCAAATTTTTTAGAGGTATTTTGGAGCACTGCATTAGAACGAGTTTACATACTAATAAGACTTTTAAACAAGTGATGGTGATTAAAGCAACCAAATGATGAATTAGGCTTCTTTTCAGAGAGAATTCCTAAAGGATTTACTGGCAAGTGAAATAAAAGGAAAATAATTTCTATGCAGAAGACATTTACGAGATTTTAAAGAAAATGACATTTTAAAGTTGGGAAAAGAAAAACTTCTTGGATAAAATGATTCTAGAACCAGTCTTGAAATTTTATAATGGGCAGTGGAAGGATACTCTGGAGGAGGTCAGAGGAGCTGGAATTGTTCAGGAAAAAGGGTTTGTGGAATTGAAAGGATTTTGTGTCCTACTCTGTGCTGAATCAGAAATGCTTAGTGTCATATAATGGAAAGTGTGCTGAGCTCAGAGTCTGACGACTGAGCTCTGGTTCTAACTGCTTTCACCAGTTTTTCTCTGGAATCTAAGGATTACATTTAAAATCTCCCCAAAGACTCAGAACTCAACAGATAAGTATTGACTCAATAAAAACGTAGTGAATATTAGGAAAGCTGTCCGTGGTGCTGGGTTACCTTTTCTGTTTTCTTTCCCTTTCCCTGTAAGAAGTAGCTGTATCTATGAAACAGTAAACGGGGGTAATTGTCTTGTCCCAGCAATTCGCAGTAACCCCCACTTAGTGCTGTGGACAATGAAATATCCTTAAGCCTCAATAGAACCACTTTTGAGGGTGAAGAGGCCCACACCATCTTCTAGGAAGGCAAACGGTGTGGGGGGGGCAGTATGCAGAGAAACACGTTGAGTACTGCTTAGAGCAAATGAATGTTTTGTGAATTACAGGCTACAGCAGAGCCAGTCCTACCTGATGTACGTGGAAGAGATGAGTTCAGGACCAGAAAACAAATACTACTTTACATTAGGGCTTATAAACTTGGCATGCTCAAGGCTCCTGAAGATACAGAAGACAAAAAGCTAAATGATTCAAGGAGGTTTTAACAGCATGAAAGTTTGATTCTAAATTTTTGTTTTGAAATAATTGCAAACTTATAAGGGAAAAAAAAAGCAAGAATAGTACAAAGAATTATCCTGTACACTTCATTCTGATTTTCTAATAACAGTTTGTGCGCACACTCTACACACACACACACACACACTTACTTGCATATATATACACACATAAACATACGTATTGTTTTCTGAACCATTTGAGAATTGGAAATGAATTTTTGAGTTTTCTTCCTGGATTATCATTAGATATAAAAATCAAAATGAGACTATGTGCTTCTAGCAAAAAGGAATTCTCTCCTTTGGCAACCCTCATTACCCAATCCAAGTTTCTGTTTGTCTTTTGATATATCAGCACTTGTGCATCTAGGTATTTGACAAATATAATATGTAGATTGTATCTGCTCTTTGTTTTAACATCATTTCCATTTAAAGGATAAGTGTAACTTAGCCAACCTAAAAGAAGAATTACATCATATGAATTTTTCTTATTTACATTATGAATTCAAGTTATTTTGATCTCTCTTGATAGCATATTCATTTAAAATACAGGATTAAATTATATGCGTGGTGGACATTTGTTAGGTTTCCTTATTTTTATTTATTTTGGGGAGTTGCCCCTTTCTTATTTGATAGAAGGGATCCTGGGGAAAAATGATACAGGTGAGGGGGATGGAGAAGTACAATACAGAAAAAAGACTGAGAGTGTTTGGGATGAAAACTGGAAACAACCCCTTACCCTCAGCCCAAAATGCTGGAAAGAACTCAACTATCCACCAGTTGGTGAATGGATAAAGAAACGGATGTATTCATACAACGGACTACTATTTAGCAATATAAAGGAATAAATACTACAACATGGAAGAACCTCACAAATACTATGCCAGTTGACAGAAGCCAGACACAAAGATGACGTATTGTGAGATTCCATTTATATGAAATGTCCAGAAAAGGCAAATCTATAGAGATGGAAAGTAGTGGTTCCCTGGAGCTAGGGGTGGGAAATGAGAGTGACTGCAAATGGGCACAAAGGACCTTTTTTGGGGTGAGGAAAATGTTCTCAATTGGGATCATGGGGATGGTTATAGAACTCTGTAAATGTACTGAAAACCTTGAATTGTACACTGAAAACGAGTGATTTTTATGGTACATAAATCATACCTCAATAAAACTGTTGTTGTTTTTTTATTTTTAAGAGTTATTTGGGATGGAGAAAAGATAAAGAGCAGATGTTTTTGCTCTTAGAATGCTGAGTAGCCTCCAGTATGAGGGGATATTCCATTCTGAAGCTGTGATTAAAATATATATATGGAGCCAGGGAGAGACTGACCTAGAAGGACCAAGCCAAAGGACAGTACTAGGTGGGAAAGGGCAGTGGGGAGAAGGGAGACCCAGAATGCTGGGATTCAGAACTTGCTGCCCCTGTTGCCTGGCTTCCCCAGCTTGGACATGGGCTTTCATCATAGCCTTCCCCCTCTGCTTCCACACTCCTGCTAAGACACTAGCAACAGGGCAGCCATCACACCCAAATACCTCAGCTGGGTTCCAGGCTACTTTTCCTTTCCCTGACAGGGACGCCACCCACAGTGATGATGCCAAGAGGTAACCCTTGGAAACTGAGAAACAGTAACAAAACAATGGAAAATCTGAGCCATAGACCTCTTTTTTTTTTTTTTTTTTAATTTTAAGTTACAAGGGACCTCAGACAACTTAATCCTCAAAAGAACCCAGGCAAAGCAAATTAGTGGCCAAGATTGTTAAGTGGCTTCTGATAAAAGCAGAACTAGGTGTGAGCTCTTAAACTAGAGTAAACTAGTTTACTTAAACTAGAGTAAAGTAGGTAAAGTTTATCCCATAGCTCAGTTCCAGGGAAGGGAAGATAATGAAAACAATCATTTATTGAGTGAGTCCTCGGTGCCAACTTCTGTGCTAAGCTTTCTATGCCCTGAGTCTTCACGATAGCTCCTGGAGATACTATTACTATCCCCTTCTTACAGATGATGACCCTGGGGCATAAAGAGGTGAATAACTCACCCGTGGGAATGTAGATCACACAGCTAGTAGATGAGAGAGCTGGTATAGAGACCCCCATGGGTCTGAGCCCCAAGTCAGGGTTCCAGAGCTGGTGTTCGTAAGCTGTGTGCTGTCCTGCCCCAGTAAGGATGTTGTGGGATACTCACTGTTCTCTAAGCATTGCGATTATGAAATTGGTCACTTCAACAAGCACGTATTGAGCCCTCTGGCACTGGGAATGTAAAGTCCGCGTATTTTTCTTTTCTTCTTTTCTGGGGACCTGGCATTGTGAGTCTAGGACAGGAGCTGGGGACCTGATATACCTTGGTCTAGGCGGTAAGTTGGGAACCTGGAACACCCTGGGTCTAAGAGGAGCTGGGTGCTTCTGACACCTGGGTCCAAGAGAGGATCCCAGCTACATAGGTATATGGGATTCCTGGGTCTAGAGTGGGAGCTGGCTGTCTGGGATCCCTCGGTCCTGGAGGGGGAATGGGTACCTTGGGTCCCCCAGTCCTGAATGGAAATTGGAAACCTGGATGATGCCTGGGTCCAGGAGAGAAGCTGAGGGCCTAGGATCAGAGTTTGGACCTTATGTGAAGCAGGTGTGGGGTGTGGAATTAGAGTCTGGGATCCCTTGGTCCTAGGAGGGAACCAAAGGGCCTAGACCCTTGAGTTCTGGAGGGGAGATGTTCCATGACTCCTGGAAGAGAAGTAGGGGCTCTAAATCCATCAGTAGAGAGAGAAGAAGGGGATATCTGGGTTTCCTCTCGCTCTCGGGCCACCCCACCCCTGGAAGGACCTGTCTCCAACGCCTCAAGGAGGCATGTGCCTGGCTCACCCACCCAGGCTCCTGGGGCACTAACCCAGATCTCGTGTATTTTTCTTTCAGTGAATATTTGCTGAGTCACTTCCCCTGGGCCAAACACAATGCCAACCCCTGGGAACCCACTGTGGTAGAAGGGTCCCTTTTCTAGAGGAGTTACCATGTAGTTGGAGAGGTGAACAAGCAAGAAGTTGCAATGACTGCGCTGCAAGATACCAGCTGATGATGCCTGCACGAGGGGTGCCTGGAGCGAACACACCAGTAAATAGCTGCTTCTCATCGAGAAGTTAGCATGGCTGGCTTTCGGGTTCTGAGAGTAAACTCCTTCCACCTGTGGGTTTTCAGGTTCTGAAGGTTGCAGGCAAAGCTCAGGGAGGAGCAGAGTGGGTCAGGTGTGGCTTCTTAACCAGCTGTACTTTGTTGGCTTGTAGAGCATGCTCAGTTCCGTCTCTGTGGGCAGTAGAAAACTGAGCTCTCGGGTGTGCACGCACTTTACCACCCTGCGCTCCCGCTCCCAAGGTCAGTAAAACACAGTTGGTGGTTCCTTCTTTGACAACAGTCTTGCTTTGCTGAAGCTTCCTTTCTCCAGTCCTCTGACGGTGCTCCTTTTTCGACCACAGCTCCTTGTTTTTGTGGTGGATCTTTTGCTGTGCGGCCTTCCTGAGTGACCTGTCCCAGTATTTCGTGTCCGGTGTCTTGGAGTGTTGTTCCAGGCTGAGGGCGCAAAGCTGAGTGACGCTCCATCTCTAAGGAAAGTGTTGGGTAAGTCTGGCTGGGTCTGAGTGGCCGCTCCTACAGGACAGACAACCCTCTCCCTCCTGCTTCTGCTGTTGGTTAGGTAGCTTTTTTTTTTTTTTTTTTGCGGTATGCGGGCCTCTCACTGTTGTGGCCTCTCCCGTTGCGAAGCACAGGCTCCGGACGCACACAGGCTCCGGACGCGCAGGCTCAGCAGCCATGGCTCAGGGGCCTAGCTGCTCCGTGGCATGTGGGATCTTCCCAGACCGGGGCACGAACCCGTTTCCCCTGCATCAGCAGGCGGACTCTCAACCACTGCGCCACCGGGGAAGCCCGGTTAGGTAGCTCTTAAGTCCACTGTCGGGAAGATGATGGAAGTAGATGGATTGTGCCGTTAGTTACGAAGCGGGCATCAAGTCTGGAAACATAGATCATTATCTTGTCATGTTATTTAACATCAATAACCATTTATTATGTGTTAGCACACATTTCCACACTGGATGGCCATCCAGTCTATTTCACATTCCACAGACTGGGAGTCAGGAGATCTGAACCCTTCCTTACAAAATGAGACTGTTAGATCTGCAAGGGACCCTTTTGGATTGTCTGTGTCACAACTTCATTTTCCAGATTGGAAGACAGATGCTCAGAAAGTGTAAGTGACCTGTTCTAGGTCACTTGGTTCCTTGGTAGCTGGGCACCAGCTGGGATCCAGGAATCTCAGCTGCTAGGTGGATGCTTTTTGTTCTTCATACTGTTTTGGACTTTTTCCTGCTGGGTTTTTTGCCTTTGTTAATAACTTGTGTTTTGACTTTATGGAAGATAAAATTTGGATGTAGATGTGAAGCCTCTTTGGAAAGCAAGAAGATGGTGAGAACATAAGGTAGTTGCATTGCACCAGCTTATGTAGAACTTAAACTTTCTTTTCTTGAAAAAAACAAATTTCTCGTCCTATCAAAACACAGCTGTGGTTAATATGATGATGTCTTTTCTTTTATGTTTTTTTTTCGGTGCAAGAGTTTGTTTGCTTTTTACATTGCTAGAATGCAAATTGTAATTGAAGCTCTGATTTTTGTTGTAATGTAATGAGAGGTGCTGATTGTCCAAAATGACCCTAGAGAGAACTGTCTCAGGGTTGATTTCACCACAGTGAAGACGACAGTCTGCTTTTTGTAGAGGCCATAGTCCTAGGAGAATAGCAAGTAAAGGACTAACATATATATATGGGCCCAGAATGGTTAAAATCATGCTTTGGATGCATGTTTTTTCAGGGTACAGTTTGCTGTGTGTTCTTACTGAATGACATGGCCCGTCATTTAGAGGAAAATCTAGTTGTTAAAAAAGAAATCAAAAATTTATTGCTATATCCACCTTGTACAGTGAATTTTTTTCACACTTTTTTTTAAAAAAGAGCTTTATTGAGATATAATTCACATACCATACGCTTCACCCATTGAATGTACAATTCAGTGGTTTTTGGTATTTTACTCTTTTCACATTCTTGCCCATCCTAAGTGGCTAGTGTAGATGTGACGCTCTCTTCAGCACTGCCTAGAGTTGTTTCCATGACTACTGAATCCAGCAGGTGGTGTGGCATCGTTGCACACGTCTCAGACATCCCAGGACTAGATGGGCTGGGGAGAAAATGGGCTGTGTTCAGAGATCTCACGCTAACGCAGTTTCTCGGGGGCCTATTAGAAAGGAGAGTACACCACCATCCCCAAGTCCCCGACTTTGCCCTCCTTTTTAAAATGGGAGAGGCAGCTCTTGTGTCTGTAGGTCTTGCCCTTCATGTTTACTCTTGGGAGGAAAAAAAGTTAAAAAAAATGTTTTAAAAAATCTTCAATAATATCATATTCCAAATCCTGGAAAGAAAAAATGTTTGGATGGAAAGGAAGGAGGGGTTGAATTTGATTTCAAATGTTTCAACCTGGGTACAAAACACTGTCAATCAGCTTTTCTGCTGAGTGCATTAAAACAAAACCTTTTCACACTTTTCGGTCCCTCACAAATCCTTGCTGAAAGTTCAGGAAATTCTTCTAAAAGTTTAAAACTTTCCACTGTATGCATTATTTTACCCTTATTCAGTAGTTGTAATTGAGAAGTTGAAATATGGAAGTTTGATTTATTCTTGTAATGTCTATAATGTTTACCTTCATAAAAATTTTTAATATTAGGTAAAAGAGGTGATAATGTTATCATTGTGTAGAAGAAACTGAAGCACCCCAGAGGTTTTGACTTTCTGGTAGTTACAAAACTTGTTAGTTACTGAACTGAGAGAGACCCTGGATTCCTGATTCTGGTTCCATTTCTTCCTACCAGATCAGGCTCCCAACGGGACATCAGTATATTGAAAGATGTTTTCAGGTGTTCTGTTTTAGTTTCTTGTTGCTGCTATTGAAATTACCATGCATTTACCAGCTTGAAACAACACATGCAATAGTCCTGGAGATTGAGAGTCCTAAAATAAAGGTCACAGCTGGCCTGCATTCTTTCTGGAGGCTTTAGGGGAGACTCCATTTCCTTGTCTTTTCCAGCTTCTAGAGGTCACCCACAGTTCTTGGCTCCTGGCCCTTTCCTTCATCTGCAAAGCCAGCAGCATATCATCTTCATCTTCCTCTCTCTCTTTCTCTAACTTCTGTTTTCATGGCATATCCTTCTCTGACTCTGGCTTCTAACCCTACCACTTCCTCCTTATATAAAGGACCTTTGTGATTACACTGGGCCCACTGCATAATCCAGGATAATTTCTCCATCTCCAAATCCTTACCTTAATCATATCTGCAAAGTTCCTTTGGTTAGGTAAGGTAAATATTCACAGGTTCCTGGGATTAGGAACAGACGTCTTTTGGGAAGTTATTATTCTCTCCTCCATGTATTCTAAAAAAGTTTGGTGGTAGTATATTTGGTATATGCTGTGTTAAATAGGACTTCTTGCACTTTAAAAAATATATAACCAAATAAAAACTAATAACCAAAGCTTACATTTGTTGAGACTTTACTGTTTGTGAAGCACTTTGCTAAATTTTACATGTATTATATCATTTCATTCTCATGACAATACTAAGGCGTTCTGTTCCCATTTATCAAATGAAGAAACTAGGGTGGGACGAATTGGGAGATTAGGATTGATACATATACAGTACCCTGTGCAGAATAGATAGCTAGTGGGAACCTGCTGTATAGCACAGGGAGCTCAGCTGGGAGCTCTGTGATGACCTAGATGGGTGGGATGGGGGGTTGGGAGGGAGGTCCAAGAGGGAGGAGATATATGTATACATATAGCTGATTCACTTCATTGTATAGCAGATATTAACACAGCATTGTAAAGCAGATATACTCCAATAAAACAAACAAACAAGCAAACAAAGAAAGTGAAGGAACTTGCTCAAGTTCACATTGCTAAATCAGTGGCACAGCTGGGATTCAAACTCAGATCTATTTCATGCTAGAGCATGAGTCTTGGAGTTTTTTTTTTTTTTAACATCTTTATTGGAGTATAATTGCTTTACAATGGTGTGTTAGTTTCTGCTTTATAACAAAGTGAATCAGCTATACATATACATATATCACCATATCCCCTCCCTCTTGCGTCTCCCTCCCACTCTCCCTATCCCACCCCTCTAGGTAGTCACAAAGCAGGGAGCTGATCTCCCTGTGCTATGCGGCTGCTTCCCACTAGCTATCTATTTTACATTTGGTAGTGGATATATGTCCATGCCACTCTCTCACTTAGTCCCAGCTTACCCTTCCCCCTCCCCGTGTCCTCAAGTCCATTCTCTACATCTGCGTCTTTATTCCTGTCCCACCCCTAGGATCTTCAGAACCTTTTTTTTCTTTAGATTCCATATGTATGTGTTAGCATATGGTATTTGTCTTTCTCTTTCTGACTTACTTCACTCTGTATGACAGACTCTAGGCCTATCCACCTCATTACAAATAATTCAATTTCCTTTCTTTTTATGGCTGAGTAATATTCCATTGTATATATGTGCCACATCTTCTTTATCCATTCATCTATCAATGGACACTTAGGTTGGGTCCATGTCCTGGCTACTGTAAATAGTGCTGCAATGAACACTGTGGTACATGACTCCTTTTGAATTATGGTTTTCTCAGGGTATATGCCCAGTAGTGGGATTGCCGGGTCGTATGGTAGTTCTATTTTTAGTTTTTTAAGGAATCTCCATACTGTTCTCCATAGTGGCTGTATCAATTTACATTCCCACCAACAGTGCAAGAGGGTTCCCTTTTCACCACACACTTTCCAGCATTTATTGTTTCTAGCTTTTTTATTTTTTAACATCTTTATTGCAATATAATTTCTTTACAGTGGTGTGTTAGTTTCTGCTTTACAACAAAATGAATCAGCTATACATATACATATATCCCCATATACCTTCCCTCTTGTGTCTCCCTCCCACCCTCCCTATCCCACCCCTCTAGGTGGTCACAAAGCACCGAGCTGATCTCCCTGTGCTATGCGGCTGCTTCCCACTAGCTATCTGTTTTACATTTGGTAGTGTATATATGTCCATGCCACTCTCTCACTTCATCGCAGCTTAACCTTCCCCCTCCCCATGTCCTCAAGTCCATTCTCTGTGTCTGCATCTTTATTCCTGTCCTGCCCGTAGGTTCTTCAGAACCTTTTTTTTTTTTTTAGATTCCATATATATGTGTTAGCATATGGTACTTGTTTTTCTCTTTCTGACTTACTTCACTCTGTATGACAGACTCTAGGTCCATCCACCTCACTACAAATAACTCAATTTTGGTTTTTTTTTTGGCTGAGTAATATTCCATTGTATATATGTGCCACATCTTCTTTAACCATTCATCTGTCGATGGACACTTAGGTTGCTTCCATGTACATTGTGGTACGTGACTTTTTGAATTATGGATTTCTCAGGGTATATGCCCAGTAATGGGGTTACCAGGTCATATGGTCCTTTTATTTTTAGTTTTTTAAGGAACCTCCATACTGTTCTCCATAGTGGCTGTATCAACTTACATTCCCACCAACAGTGCAAGAGGGTTCCCTGTTCTCCACACCCTCTCCAGCATTTATTGTTTGTAGATTTCTTGATGATGGCCATTCTGACTGGTGTGAAGTGATTCCCCATTGTAGTTGTGATTTGCATTTCTCTAATGATTAGTGATATGAATCATCCTTTCATGTGTTTGTTGTTAATCTGCATATATTCTCTGGAGAAATGACAGTTTAGGTCTTCTGCCCATTTTTTGGATTGCGTTTGTTCTTTTGATGTTGATCTGCATGAGCTGCTTGTATATTTTGGAGATTAATGCTTTGCCAGTTGCTTCATTTGCAAATATTTTCTCTCATTCTGAAGGTTGTCTTTTCTTCTTGTTTATGTTTTCCTTTGCTGTGCAAAAGTTTAAGTCTCATTAGGTCCAATTTGTTTATTTTTGTTTTTATTTCCATTTCTCTAGGAGGTGGGTCAAAAAAGATCTTGCTGTGATTTATGTCATAGAGTGTCATGCCTATGTTTTCCTTTAAGAGTTTTATAGTGCCTGGCCTTATGTTTAGGTCTTTAATCCATTTTTAGTTTGTTTTTGTGTATGGTGTTAGGGAGTGTTCTAATTTCATTCTTTTACATGTAGCTGTCCAGTTTTCCCAGCACCACTTATTGAAGGGGCTATCTGTTCTCCACTGTATATTCTTGCCTCCTTTATCAAAGATAAGGTGACCACATGTGTGTGGGCTTATCTCTGGGCTTTCTATCCTGTTCCATTGATCTATATTTCTGTTTTTGTGACAGTACCATACTGTCTTGCTTACTGTAGCTTTGTAGTATAGTCTGAAGTCATGGGGCCAGATTCCTCCAGTTCCATTTTTCTTTCTCAAGATTGCTTTAGCTGTTCAGGGTCTGTTGTGTTTCCACACAAACTGTGAAATTTTTTGTTCTAGTTCTGTGAAAAATGCCACTGGTAGTTTGATAGGGATTGCACTGAATCTGTAGAGATAGCTTTGGGCAGTTTAGTCATTTTCACAGTGTTGATTCTTCCAATCAAAGAACATGGTATATCTCTCCATCTATTTGTATCATATTTAATTTCTTTCATCAGTGTCTTATAGTTTTCTGCATATAGGTCTATTGTCTCCTTGGGTAGGTTTATTCCTAGGTATTTTATTCTTTTTGTTACAATGATAAATGGGAGTGTTTCCTTAATTTCTCTTTCAGATTTTTCATCATTAGTGTATAGCAATGAAACAGATTTCTGTGTATTAGTTTTGTATCCTGCTACTTTACCAAATTCATTGATTAGCTCTAGTAGTTTTCTGGTAGCATCTTTACACTTCCCTATGTGTAGTATCATGTCATCTGCAAAAAGTGACAGCTTTACTTCTTCGTTTCCGATTTGGATTCCTTTTATTTCTTTTTCATCTCTGATTGCTGTGACTAAAACTTCCAAAACTATGTTGAATAATAGTGGTGAGAGTGGGCAACCTTGTCTTGTTCCTGATCTTAGTGGAAATGGTTTCAGTTTTTCACCATTGAGAATGATGTTGGCTGTGGCTTTGTCATATATGACCTTCATTATGTTGAGGTAAATTCCCTGTATGCCTACTTTCTGGAGGGTTTTTATCATAAATGGGTGATGAATTTTGTTGAAAGATTTTTCTGCATCTATTGAGATGATCATATGGTTTTTCTCCTTCTATTTGTTAATATGGTGTATCACATCGATTGATTTGCGTATATTGAAGAATCCTTACATTCCTGGGGTAAACCCCACTTGATCATGGTGTATGATCCCGTTCATGTGCTGTTGGATTCTGTTTGCTATATTTTGTTGAGGATTTTTGCATCTATGTTCATCAGTGATATTGGCCTGTAGTTTTCTTTGTGACACCTTTGTCTGGTTTTGGTATCAGGGTGATGGTGGCCTCATAGAATGAGTTTGGGAGTGTTCCTCCCTCTGCTATATTTTGGAAGAGTTTGAGAAGGGTAGGTGTTTTCTCTTCTCTAAATGCTTGATAGAATTCACCTGTGAAGCCATCTGGTCCTGGGCTTTTGTTTGTTGGAAGATTTTTAATCACAGTTTCAATTGCAGTGCTTGTGATTGGTCTGTTCATATTTTCTACTTCTTCCTGGTTCAGTCTTGGCAGGTTGTGCATTTCTAAGAATTTGTCCATTTCTTCCAGGTTGTCCATTTTATTGGTATAGTGTTGCTTGTAGTAATCTCTCATGATCCTTTGTATTTCTGCAGTGTCAGTTGTTACTTCTCCCTTTTCATTTCTAATTCTATTGATTTGAGTCTTCTCCCTTTTTTTCTTGATGAGTCTGGCTAATGGTTTATCAATTTTGTTTATCTTCTCAAAGAACCAGCTTTTAGATTTATTGATCTTTGCTATCATTTCCTTCATTTCTTTTTCATTTATTTCTGATCTGATCTTTATGATTTCTTTCCTTCTGCTAACTTTGAGGGGTTTTTTATTCTTCTTTCTCTAATTGCTTTAGGTGTAAGGTTAGGTTGTTTATTTGAGGTGTTTCTTGTTGCTTAAGGTAGGATTGTATTGCTATAAACTTCCCTCTTAGAACTGCTTTTTCTACATCCCATAGGTTTTGGGTCATCGTGTTTTCATTGTCATTTGTTTCTAGGTATGTTTTGATTTCCTCTTTGATTTCTTCTGTGATCTCTTGGTTATTAAGTAATGTGTTGTTTAGCCTCCATTTGTGTGTATTTTTTACAGGTTTTTTCCTGTAATTGATATCTAGTCTCATAACGTTGTGGTCATAAAAGATACTTGATATGATTTCAATTTTCTTAAATGTACCAAGGCTTGCTTTGTGACACAAGATATGATCTATCCTGGAGAATGTTCCATGAGCACTTGAGAAGAAAGTGTATTCTGTTGTTTTTGGTTGGAATGTCCTATGAATATAAATTAAATCCATCTTGTTTAATATGTCGTTTAAAGCTTGTGTTTCCGTATTTATTTTCATTTGGACGATCTGTCCATTGGTGAAAGTGGGGTGTTAAAGTCCCCTACTATGATTGTGTTACCGTGTATTTCCCCTTTATTGGCTGTTAGTATTTGCCTTACGTTTATAAATGTTTATAAATATAAACATTTACAATTGTTATATCTTCTTCTTGGATTGATCCCTGGATCATTATGTAGTGTCCTTCTTTGTCTCTTTTAATAGTCTTTATTTTATTTTATTTATTATTTTTTTTGCGGTACATGGACCTCTCACTCTTGTGGCCTCTCCCGTTGCAGAGCACAGGCTCCGGACGTGCAGGCTCAGTGGCCATGGCTCACAGGCCCAGCCGCTCCGCGGCATGTGGGGTCCTCACAGACTGGGGCACAAACCCGTGTCCCCTGCGTTGGCAGGCGGACTCTCAACCACTGCGCCACCAGGGAAGCCTGGTCTGGTGGGTTTTTACTTTGCTCCTTCATCTGCTGCATATTTCTTTGTCTTCTCATTTTGCTTAATTTACTGTTTTGGGGGTCTCCTTTTCACAGGCTGCAGGTTTGTAGTTCCCGTTATTATTGGTGTCTGCCCCCAGTGGGTAAGGTTGGTTCAGTGTGTTGTGTAGGCTTCCTGGTGGAGTGGACTGGTGCCTGTGTTCTGGTGGATGAGGCTGGATCTTGTGTTTCTGGTGGTAGGACTGTGTCTGGTGGTGTGTTTTGGTTTGTCTGTGAACTTATTATGATCTTAGGCAGCCTCTCTGCTAATGGGTGGAGTTGTGTTCCTGTCTTGCTAGTTGTTTGGCATGGGGTGTCCAGCACTGGAACTTGCTGGTCATTGAGTGGAGCTGGGTCTTAGCACTGAGACAGAGGTCTCTGGGAGAGCTCTCACCAATTGATATTATGTGGGGTTGGGAAGTCTCTGGTGGTCCAGTGTCCTGAACTCGGCTCTCCCACCTCAGAGGCTCAGACCTGACACCCAGACAGAGCATCAAGACCCTGTCAGCCACATGGCTTACATGTAAATGGGTTAAATTCTCCAATCCAAAGGCACAGGGTGGCCAGCCTTCTGTGCTCTGCGCAGTCCTCCAGCTGGATGTTGTCCTCTGGGCCTGGTCAATATGGAGAGCCTGTTTTGGATCCAGGTCCAGCTGCCTTCCCTAGCGTCTAGAAGAAGCAGCCGATGCCCCCATCGTCCCTTATCCCCACTGTAACTCATCACGATCCTGGAGCGCCCCAGTGTTGGAGTTTTATAATATTAATATTGTAATATGGAAAGCAGGGTGTTTAGGACGCAGAAATTTCCAGATTAATTTACCCAGAGTCATGGCATCTTACCAGGCTAGTGTTCTTCAGAACACTTTATGAAACGTTAAACTTGTTGGCCTTTATATCAATGTTATCCTATAGAACTTTGTGTGATGATGGAAATGTTCTGTATCTGCATTGTCCAATATGGGAGCCACTAGCCACATGTGGCTATTCAACACTTGAAATGTGGTTAGGACAACTGAGGGACTGAATTTTAAATTTTATTTGATTTAAATTATTTAAGTAGAAATAATCACATGTGGCTAATGGTTTCCAAATTGGACAGCCCAGTTCTCTATTCTTCTGTATCTGATGTTTAAGTTTAGCCCAGGCCCATGTAGTTACTTTACTTTTGAGCATAATATTGTATTTGGTAATTCCTTGGTATCAAATGTCATTTGAAGAATGGTTGTTGATAGCTTCATAAAATGCTTCTGAGAAGGAGGTGCCTTTGGGGTGGGAGATAATAGTAAGACAGGATTTCAGGTGTCATGGGCAGAGCCAATGGAGATTTGTAGACCACTGAGTCCTGGTCTTTGATGGAACTTTGTGGGGTGTTGGTTAGTTGACAGTCTCCCCTAAAGATGGATGTCCTAGTGAAAGAACTCTTCAATCATTCAACAAAAAGTATGAAGATAGTCTAGAAATTGTGGGAGAATCAAGGAAGTAGGAAGGGCCTGTCAGGTCTTTGAAGAAACTCTGGGGAAACAGCATGCACTTTGGTGAAAAGATCATCTGTAATGTTATATAAGACTATATCATTGGAAACGTTGTAAAGAAAGTACCACGTTAATGTTACGGCCAATGATGTTCGCACTTACTTTAGCTGTGGAAAACATTTTTTCAGATGAAATCGTAGGTAGAAGTCCAATAACTGTGACAGATAAAAGGGGAGTTGTCCTGTGTGAAGCAAGTGTTGGGTGGAATCTTGGTCCTATTTTCCGAGGCCCCCTCTTTTACTGGTGTGGCCGTTGAGGTACCTCCCTGAAATTCTAGGGGGTATAAGTCACAAAGTCCAGAAAAGGGTTTAAAAGCTCAGAGGCAGGAGTGTTCCTGGGCTTCTGAGGGAAGGCTGCATGGAAAGGAGAGGCATGATACTTCCCAGATATCTCTATATGCATACTTTCAAATACATTTTATACACATATATAATTTTGAAAGGATACCACTAGATGCCATTGTAAATTTTCTTTTTCTTTTTCTATTATGTCATAAGTAATTCTCTGTGTTATCACCTGATCTGCATCTTTAAAATGGTGCTTCAGTGTTCTCTTTTATTCTTGTATGGGACAGGGCATAGGTTAGGGAGAAAGGGGCATCCTTAGGATCTCATGTCACTGATCTAAGCCAGGCCCTTCCCAACATCCTTGGGTATATTCTTTACTCAGAACCAACCAATAATTTTTTAGAAAGAGCTATTCCTGTGCATAAATGCCAAATGACACTGGAGATCAGTGAATTGGCTTTAAATCTTGCTACCGTCGTTTGCATTTCCTGTGTTATGTGGACTCAGGAATTACATGGATAATTGAATCAGGTTGAGGCTTTGAGTTCTTCATGTCGTCTATTTCAAGATCTTGTCCCACCCAATCTTGAACATTCCACTGCATGAAGTAATGGATTCAAGTTTACATGGCTAGTGAGTCATAGGCCTAAAATTTGAACCCAGGTAGTCTGGCTTCGGCATTTGAACTCCAACTCATTAACCTGTCTCCAAAATAGGCTTTCTTTCCAATAATGGTAACAGTAGGTAATGAGTTATCAAAGGGAGGCCCCTGGTGCATAGGGCAAATGTAATAAACACTGTCTCTCTTTCTCATATGAAGTGGTTATTTCTCGCATCATATTGACCAGAACCTAGATATGTCCTCCTTGGGGTCCCCTCTCAACAGCAGCCCTGCTTTACTGTAAAAATAACTCAGTGGTTTGGTGAACACCCTTCCATATATGTCTTTATCCAAATTTACAAGTAAACTATATACATGTATGTGATTTAAAATGGCATCCTACTAGATTCCATCATACAGGAATTCATTCTTTCTTACTGTGTGCTATGTGCAATACCATTGCTTAAGAGACTTGTTTGCCAGAGGTGTGTGTGGAGGTAACCTACGATGAGACAGAGCTCTGTTCAAGGTGCAATTAATAAATATTATAAATTACCCAATAATAACTTGGCTTTAGAATTAATATTCAATCTGTTTCTTGGAATCAGACAAGGTCTTAATTTTCTTGTTTTTCATAAACAAGCACAGCTGATTGTCATGAAGCCTCTACTAAGGCCAAAGAGTTTTCATTTTGGCCTACTTAATCATGGTTATTGCTGTATCACTTGTGCTCTGTTTGAGACTTATGCTTCTGGTCACCACCTGCAATTTAATTTTTCCAATTCCCATCCATTTTTAATAATATGTTCATGTAATCATGCAGTTCCACAACTCTACCAACGCTGCTGCCTAACCTGAACTACTGATGGACAGGCAGTGCCCCTTGTGGGCAGCTCAAAACACTAGTTCAGCTGATGGAGAAAAGAATGATTGTGGTGTTTGTTCTAAAGGTAGTTTTTTGGGTTTTTTTGTTTTTGTTTTTTCCCATTTGCAGCAAAATGGATAGACCTAGAGATTATCATACTAACTGAAGTAGGCCAAAGACAAATATCATATGATATCGCTTATATGTGAAATCTAAAAAAAAAAAAAAAAGATACAAATGAACTTATTTACAAAACAGAAATAGACCCACAGACATAGAATACAAACATGATTACTGAAGGGGAAAGGAGGGGAGGGATAAATGAGGAGTTTGGGATTAACATATACATACTTCTATATAGAATACAGATAACCAACAAGGACCTACTGTATAACACAGGGAACTCTACTCAATATTTTGTAATAACCTATAAGGGAAAAGAATCTGAAAAAGAATAGATATATATCTGAATCACTTTGCTGAAACTAACACAACATTGTAAATCAACTATACTTCAACAACAACAAAAAAGGTAGTTTGTGGGCATCAATGACTAACATACAAAATAAAAGTTGAATGAAGGTCAGGGACGTTTGTTGAATGGGATGTGGATGAAAAACACTTTTAGGTTAAGCATGTTTGAGTATAGACAGAAGAAAATGAACACAGAAATAAGAAATGGTTAAAGATGCCCCTGAGAGGAGGTGTACAATGTTCTTCTAAACTGTGGAAGGAGGACCAGCAGCGTGGGTACTGTTTGGGAGCTTGTTAGAAATGCAGAATCCCAGGTCCCACTCCAGACCCTTGTATCGGAATCTGCATTTAACAAGGACTGCAGATGATTCATCTGCATGGTAAAGTGTGAGAAACGCTTGTGTACAGCACGGCAGAAGTGTTTGGCCCGTGGACTTAAGACTTAGGTAGAATTGGATTGGAATGCCAATTCTGCCACTTACTACCTTGGTGAACTTGAGCAGGTAACATTTGTGTGCCTCAGTTTCCTCACCTGTAAATGAGGAATAATACCAGTACATCCCTCACAGGATTATTGTTAGGCAACTCTCACCACCAACATCACCACCATCACCACCATCATCGCTAATGTTTAGTGAGGGCTCACCACACTCCAGGCACTGTCCTAAGCACTTTTTAAGAATTCATGAATGGGATGGGGAAGGCTACATGCCGGGCAAATGGTAAGCCTCATCAAATCTTAAAAAATGATGGGCTGTGATTATTATAATCACTCTAAAACATGGCCTTTAGCAAGTGGGATGGAATGGAATTCCTCAGCTGAAGAAGTGAAGACTGTAGGTTTGGTGAGTGGACGTGGATCCTGGGACGGCTGGAGCCTTGTAGCACTGAAGTCTGAACACCTGACCCCCACTTTTCATCGATGATGCAAAAAGGATTGTTTAAGGTAAAACCAGTTTTCTGAGAGTTTGCTTAATCTAGGAAGCAGCAGGAAAACTGTTTAAAAGAGTGGTTCTCAAACTTTTTGGTCTGAGAGGACCCCTTTACCATTATTGAGGACCCCACAGAGCTTTTTGTTTATGTGATTATATCTATCGAAATTGACCTTATTTGAAACTAAAGCTGAGAACATTTTAAAATATTAATTAATTTAAAAGAAATAATAACCCACTGCATGTTAATGTTAAGCAATACTTTTTATAAGAAATAACTATACTTTCTAAAATAAAAAAAATTTAGTTCCCTGATGGCCTAGTTGTTAGGATTCTGGGCTTTCACTGCCTGGGCCTGGGTTCAACGGGAACTGAGATCCTGCAAGCCGCGCGGCGTGGCCAAAAAGAGAAAAAGAAATTAGTGAGAAGAGTGGTATTTTTCCACGTTTTTGCAAATCTCCTTAAAGCCTGGCTTCATAGAATAGAGCTGGATTCTCTTGGTCTGCTTCTGCATTCAGTCTGTGGACGTATCACTCATCATGTGGCCTCTAGAAAAGTCCACTGTATACTCAGGAGCAAATGAGAGTGAAAAAGGCACATAATATTTTAGTATTACTAAGAATTGGGTTTGATCTTGTAGACCCCCTGAAAATGTCTCAGGGACTCCCAGGAAACTGGGGATTTAAAAGATGAAAGTACATTCATTGCAAGCAAATATATATAGTTGAAGTATTTATTTTCTACATTAATTAATTGCTTAATAGGGCAAAGCTCTGCTGGGATCCCACGCTGTACTTGAAATTCATGAAACAGAATTTCTGTAAGAATGATAATTCTCCATTTTTGCTAATTCAGATTGGTCATACACACCTGTGGGTTTTATCATATTTCCATGGGAGTCTTTGATTGGGTGCACTTGGCAATTACTCCTAGACTTCCAATTCAGCTGCAAAAATTGTAACTTTTTGTATTCTTTGGCTGTTCCTGCTGCTAGTTGGGAATTGGTGATTAACTTACAGGGTATGATCAAAGCATTGCTTTCTTGTCATATTTTGTCTTTTAGAGAGAAGAGAATGGTGGTAAAAAGTAGAGTAGGAATCTCTTTAATTGAATATATGACTTTCCAAATAGAGCTTTTGAAGTACATCAAGTTGCAGTGGGCTATAAAATCTCTGCACGCAGATTGGGGATGCCCTGTGAGGCGGTGATTTCCCCTGCTTGGAGGGTTGCATTTGGCAGCAGCTCAGTGACAAAGAGCCTCTTGTTTTGTTTTGACCCCTGTGATGGCTACTGTGAGCACTGAGTTGTGATATTAGTTTAGCATCACAATCTTTGGGGTGATTAAGTGCAGTGTAGCTCACGGAAACTTCGGGATGAAATTAATGTGCCTTAATCATATTCAGGAATATGGTGGGAAATGATTGCATACGCTATTTTTGGAAAAAATTAAAGCTTTTTTATGTAAATGAACTAATTCTGAATTCTCTTCACAAATAAATCTAAACTGAAATAAGCGATTCGTATTTGATGAATGCACAGGCATTCCTGTGCACCTTTCAAATGGTGCTCTGTGAAAACCAAATTCAGTTTGCGTTTTTTGAATACATATCATCTGATGTTGGGAGAAGGTAAGGAATTTTTGTTTTTGTTTTGGTAAAGAATTTTGTTTTCTGAGTGGCTGACCTACCGAATTATTCCAATCAACAGGCTGGAATAATTTGGTAGTTTTGTGCAGTTGCATGGAATCGTCAGCAGAGGGCGGGAGACTAACATACCTTGCCGATGCTAACACCAAGGAGGTGTAGCGTGTATGAATTCAGACGCCTAGATGGTACGGGTGGTGGAAACTTTAGTGAGCTGGAGAGGGGTTCCAGGTCTGAAAGCACAGATTTGCACTCAGTTCTCTGATGGTTGTCTTGTGAAAGAAAGCCCTCGTGTCGTGTTGCCAGGTCTGATTTTCAGGAGAGAAAACATTCCAGATTTCTCTCTGAAATTTTCTGATTTAAAAAGATTGCTTAATTTCTTTTAAAGCATCATTCAGGGCAAAAAAAAAAAAATCTGTAGGACCCCAGGATTATAAATGGCCCAGTCTTATTTGTCTCTTTTTCTAAAAGGACATTTCCATAGTATTTCTTTAAAAGAGGGGAGAGTGAAGCCTAGACAACAAAGGTAGAGTGGCTTTAATATTTCAGGGGGAAGTTGTGCAGTCTCCACTGGATTAAAATTTCAAGACGACAAGAAGCTTTTCTTTTGGAATCCTGATAGGAGTTGACCTGCTTGTTAGACAAGAACTCTCCTTCAAGTAATAAATTACTCTGAGTATCTATAATAAAAATACTTTTAATAAATATTTACAGTAAGCCTACTGCTGTAGGAATGACCACACACTCCAGGTTTTGTGGGATTTTTGGACTTCTAAATATTCTGCCTTGTTTCCCTATAACTATTTCCACACTTGTGAGGATGGTGTCTTACTTTTAATTTGGGAGATGGAATGACCCTCTGGCTGGTGACCCACAGCCCGCCCTCAAGTTCTGCTATGAGAGAGAGCCTCCTAAGAGGTCTGTCTGCATTCTCCTGGTCTTCATCCATGTTCTTCTCGTAATTTTTCTTGGCACAGCAACCAGAGTCATCTTTTGAAAACTCCAATTTGATTAAGTTTTTCCTGCTTCTGCATTCTTCCTTGTACTCTTTTTTTTAACATCTTTATTGGAGTATAATTGCTTTACAATGGTGTGTTAGTTTTTGCTTTATAACAAAATGAATCAGTTATGCATATACATATATCTCCATATCCCCTCCTTCTTGCGTCTCCCTCCCACCCTCCCTGTCCCACCCCTCTAGGTGGTCACAAAGCACTGAGCTGATCTCCCTGAGCTATGCCGCTGCTTCCCACTAGCTATCTATTTTACATCTGGTGGTGTATATATGTCCATGCCACTCTCTCACTTCTTCCCAGCTTACCCTTCCCCCTCCCCGTGTCCTCATGTCCATTCTTTATGTCTGCATCTTTATTCCTGTCCCAGGTTCTTCAGAACCTTTTTTTTTTTTTAGATTTCATATATATGTGTTAGCATACGGTATTTGTTTTTCTCTTTCTGACTTACTTCACTCTGTATGACAGATTATAGGTCCATCCACCTCACTACAAATAACTCAATTTTGTTTCTTTTTATGGCTGAGTAATATTCCATTGTATATATGTGCCACATCTTTTTTCTTCTTTTTTTTTGTGATGCCATTTATTTTATTTTATTTTTTTAACATCTTTATTGGAGTATAATTGCTTTACAATGGTGTGTTAGTTTCTGCTGTATAACAAGGTGAATCCGTTATACATATACATATGTCCCCATATCTCTTCCCTCTTGCGTCTCCCTCCCTCCCTCCCTCCCTCCCTATCCCACCCCTCTAGGTGGTCACAGAGCACCACGCTGATCTCCCTGTGCTATGTGGCTGCTTCCCACTAGCTATCTATTTTACATTTGGTAGTGTATATATGTCCATGCCACTCTCTCACTTTGTCCCAGCTTACCCTTCCCCGTCCCCGTATCCTCAAGTCCATTCCCTAGTACATCTGCGTCTTTATTCCCATTTTGCCCCTAGGTTCTTCAGAACCTTTTTTTTTTATATTCCATATATATGTGTTAGCATATGGTATTTGTTTTTCTCTTTCTGACTTACTGCACTCTGTATGACAGACTCTAGTTCCATCCACCTCACTACAAATAACTGTTTTGTTCCTTTTTATGGCTGAGTAATATTCCATTGTATATACGTGCCACATCTTCTTTATCCATTCATCTGTTGATGGACACTTAGGTGGCTTCCGTGTCTTGGCTATTGTAAGTAGAGCTGCAATGAACATTTTGGTACATGACTCTTTTTGAATTATGGTTTTCTCAGGGTATATGCCAGTAGTGGGATTGCCGGGTTGTATGGTAGTTCTATTTTTAGTTTTTTAAGGAATCTCCATACTGTTCTCCATAGTAGCTGTATCAATTTACATTCCCACCAACCGTGCAAGAGGGTTCCCTTTTCTCCACACCCTCTCCAGCATTTATTGTTTGTAGATATTTTGATGATGGCCATTGTGACTGGTATGAGGTGATACCTCACTGTAGTTTTGATTTGCATTTCCCTAATGATTAGTGATGTTGAGCATCCTTTCATGTGTGTGTTGGCAATCTGTATATCTTCTTTGGAGAAATGTCTATGTAGGTCTTCTGCCCATTTTTGGATTGGATTTTTTTTTTTTTGATACTGAGCTGCATGTGCTGCTTGTACATTTTGGAGATTAATGCTTTGTCAGTTCCTTCATTTGCAGATATTTTCTCCCATTCTGAGGGTTGTCTTTTGGTCTCGTTTATGGTTTCCTTTGCTGTGCAAAAGCTTTTAAGTTTCATTAGGTCCCATTTGTTTATTTTTGGTTTTATTTCCATTTCTCTAGGAGGTCTTCCTTGTACTCTTATAATCCTCCAGGGGCCTCTTAGTGTTCCTTAGGTTAAAGATAGACCTCTCCATGCCTGTTTCTCCCGATTTATCTCAACCATCTCCTCCTTTTTGCACTCCAGCCACCTTGGCCTTGCAGTTACCATGTTCCTTCACCTCACAGCTTTGGAACAATACTATTTTAAACCTCCCAAGAGAGCTTTGCTTAAAGTTATAGTTGAAACCACAGGCAACAAGTTCCGTGGAACCGGATGAGAAGCACTGAGTAAAGGTGCTTTAGACATAAGCATTTCGAGCTAGGGTTATTCTTTATCTTTTATTTAGAGACATAAAGGAAAAAGATAGGGAATATTGACAACATGGGAACCACAAAATTTGAGTTAAATATGTACTGATTATCTTATCAGTAAAAAGTTGCATTTCTAAGTGTTTACTTAAAAAGGGCAAAGAAAATTCCGGTAATATTCAGTGGTTGGATTGAATGGTTATCTTCCAAGGATTGTAGACCTGTAACTTTGAAGCTGCTTATAAGTAAAACAGCATTTGTTAACATGTTTGTTGAAGAATATTGTTCACCAAATTTGTAATATTAACCACAGATCATTAGTTTACTGATCTTCTATAATTAATCCAAAATATGTATTTACAAATAAAATCAAACAGAACCCCAAACTCCTATTCACCTCCCTGCTTCCAGTGGTTTAGATCAGCAAGGTCCACTAGCCCTTTGTATGGTGATGGAAATGTTCTCTCTTTGTACTGTCCAATAAGAAATGTGGCTGGTGCAACTGAGGAACTGGATAGTTCATTTTATTTAATTTTAGTTAAAATTGCCACATGTGGATATTTGCTACTGCTATGGTCTGAGTGTTGGTGTCCCTCCAAAATTCATATGTTGAAATCTTAATCCCCGAGGTGACGGTGTTAGGAGGTGGAGCATTTGGGGGGTGATTAGGTCATGAGGGCAGAGCCTTCAATCATGGAATTAGCACCCTTCTCAAGGAGACCCCACGGAACTCCCTAGCCCCACCTGCCATGTGGGGGTCGAATGAGAAGTTTGTGACCAGGAAGAGGGCTCTCACCTGACAATGCTGGCACCCTGATCTTGGACTTCTAGCCTCCAGAACTGTGAGAAGCACATTTCTGTTTTTTATAAGCCACCCAGTCTGTGGGATTTTGTTATAGCAGCCCGAATGGATCAAGATAGCTAACAGATACAGATTACTTGGTTGTTATGTATCTGGAAGACTATCCTTCTTCAGAATTTATTTTTGCAAATAAAAATACCTGGGTGATTCTAACAGTTGAATTTCAAAGTACCATGTGAACTCTTTGTTTTTTCATAGGATCTATGAACAAGCAGGGTCCCACTGCCTGGGATATTATTTTTTCCCTTTTTTCTCAGTTAACTCCTTCTCATTCTTCAGATCTTGTTCAACAACTCCTTCCTCTGGGAAACCTTCCTGATATTTCTTATGTCTCCTTTTAACAGCACTGGTCCCTTTTCTTCACTAGAGCCAACGTGTGTATTGGAGAGAATGATGCAGAGGTGAAAGAGAGACTGATCACTCCAGACACACTGAAACAGCCTAAGGAGTGGCAACTGCTTTGGGAAGTCGGGAGGCAGGGGATCCAGATCCCATGTTGGGGACTGGCCTTAAATAGGAGGAGGGCAGTTAGTTCTCTGCTGTGGAAGAGGGCAGGTGGCAGATGGGTGCAGACACAGGGAGCATTTGCAGTTTGGAGGTGGCCACTCCTGTTTTCTTGATAGCAGCCAGTAAGTAGCAGGGGACAGAGTGTGGAAGGTTTGAGAATTAGGACAAATTAAGACCTGTTACTCTGAAACAGCAGAATTGGTGGGTCTGGCTGAAGGCTTATTTGAAATTAAGGATGCTGATTTATAATGATACCCACCTGCCCAGGCCAGGCTTCACACGTGTGGGCATAGAGGAAGCTGATGGTTGGGCTATTCAGGGTTGTGCTTTGGCCAAGTCTGCAGGTAAATGAGGACAGATCTGTCGAAATCAGGAAGGGTCGCTCTCCATTTGTGCCCCATTGTGATACATCTGGGAGTTCTTGCTGATCTTGCTAAAAATGTGAAGCTGGTGAATGTGAGTTGAATATGGACTTAAAATCTTAGTGACGTGCCTCATGTCCTCCTACACCTGGCTAATTAGCTTCCCATCTCTCTGTTATTTGGGGACCAGCAGAATTTGTAAGTCAGGCTTTTATCCTGGGCTCTTTGCTGACACAGGATGGAGTTGTATGGCGTCACTCTTATCACATGGGAGAATGCCGAAACAGCATCATCTCTGTCACTTCCATACAGCTCCCTCCCAACTTATAAATACTGATCTCGAAAGAAAAAACAATTCTCCGACAGGGAAAGTGAGTGAACCTAACTCTTGCCTCTGGAGTCTGATGATTCAATGACTACAGAGCCCCACAAATATCTCATCTGATATTTGTTTTTATTGGGAGGGAACCAGGCTTATTGCCTGCTCTATGGCTTTTGGTGGTCATTCCACAGGTGAAATGTCTCTGATGGGAGTACCCAGGTAAGAGTCCTCTGGAGGGGTGGTTGCTATGATGACCCAGCCCTTCTGGGGCTGCAGCAGGCTAGCCTGGTAAAAAGCAGCTCTGGAGCAGCTGAGGCCCTGGGCTCTGCCAGCTGCTGCTTCCTCAGACTCTTTCTCTTTTTAATTTAACATGGATGTTTTCCCTTTATTTAAAAATCAGTTTTTAGGTGTACAAACACATGAATGAATTCTAAAGAATCAAGTATGAAAGAGCCCTGTTTTCCTTGGACTTCTCTCTGTAACTGCACTCCATTCCTCCTCTCCCCAGAGATGATAACTGAAATTAGTTTAGTGTGTATCTTTGCAGACAGTTGGATTTGCCTACTCTCTTACTTAGGATTAGATTTGGCTGTGTATGATAGGGAAACCTCAAATAAGAATAGCTTAAAATAAAACAGAAGTTTCTTTTTCACATGCCAGGGGTGGCATGGTGGCTCCAGGATGTTGTCAGGGATCCAGGTGCCAGTCTGCCATCCTCTTTCCATTGTCTCCATCCTCAAGGTCACCTCCTGGTCCATGATGGTGGCAAAGCACTAACCATTCTATCCACATCCCAGGCCAGACATAGAAGGAAGGAGGTCTTTCACTTCTGAGTACATCTCATTGACCAGAACTTAGTCATAATGCTATGCTTAGATACAAGAGATCCTGGGAACTGTAGTCTTTTGGCTGAATTAATTGCTACAAACCAATAAAATCATGGTTCTATTATTAAATAGCAAGTAGACTGGGCAACTAGCAATCTCTGTCGTGCAAACGTGTATATAAAATTACACAGCATTATTTTTCCATCTTCCCCACATGTAATATTTCAACTTGTTTTTTTCCCCAGTATAATATGTTTTAGAGATCTTATCATGTTAGTACATATCTACTGCATTTCACTTACTGCTGCATAGTATTCCATATTGTGAAAATATTGTAATTTGTTCAGCTACTTCTCCACGGGTAATCATTTAAGTTATTTCCAGCTTTTCACTTACAAACAGTACCGTGATGGATACCCTTGGACAGTGTTTCTTGTGCACACTTGGCTGCTATCTTAGTCTGTTCAGGCTACTGTAATAAAATATCACAGACTGGGTGGCTTATAAACAACAGAAATGTATCTCTCACAGTTCTGGAGTCTGGAAGTCCAAGATCTGGGTGCCAGCATGGCCATGTGAGGGCTCTCTTCCAGGTTTGCAGACGGATAACTTCTTGCTGTGTCCTCACAGGCTGGAAGGGGGCTAGGGAGCTCCATGGGTCTATATTATAAGACCATTAATCCCATTCGTGAGGACTCCACCCTCATGACCTAATCACCCCCAAAGGCCCCACCACTTAATACCATCACGTTGAATGTTAGGATTCCAACATGAATTTTTTGGGGGAGTACTTAAACCTTCAGACCATAGCAGGTGTCATATTCCAGAAGAGATATTCGAGAAGTGAAACTGGTGGGTTGAAGTTTATGCTCATTCAAAATGTATCAGATATGGCCAAATTTGCCTCTAAACTGGCTCTATGATTTTATACCCTTTCCATCTGTGGATGAGGGTTCTGTCTCATCTAACTTTGCCTATATTGACATTCTATTACTGTAAAGTTTTGAGCACCTTATATTGGATCCAGAGATGCCTGCTGAGACTAATGACTTTGCCACTAATTTGATTCATAAATTAGTTTTTATCTAAAACTTCAAATGTCCTGTCTATTAAGTAGTTTTACAACCAACTTTGTTTCTCATTTTGAATGGAACTATTTTTTTTTTTTTTTTTTTTTTTTTTTTTTGTGGTACGTGGGCCTCTCACTGCTGTGGCCTCTCCCGTTGCGGAGCACAGGCTCCGGATGCGCAGGCCCAGCGGCCATGGCTCACGGGCCCAGCCGCTCCGCGGCATATGGGATCCTCCCATACCGGGGCACGAACCCGTATCCCCTGCATCGGCAGGCGGACTCTCAACCACTGCGCCACCAGGGAGGCCCTGAATGGAACTATTTTACAGCCATATGTTGGCCATCAGCAGAACAGGATTTGTGTCAATCAGAGAGAAGACCTTTGTATACTAGGGGCCTATTACTAAGAACTGACATTGACTGAGCACTGACTGACTATATGCTTGACACACTTATGTCCAAAGATCTTCCCATTATTGATCTTCTCCTGACACATGAAGAAGGTTAAGTAAATTGTCCAGGATTGTACACACAGAAGGTAATAGAGTTGGGATTCAGACCAGGCTAAGATCTCTTAATCATTCTGAAATATTGCACATGCCCGTGGTAGATTAATATTTTAAACACATGATTGTTATTGAGTCCCCCCACATGCAAAGCACTCTGATAACGAGCAGTGTGGATGTTGGGTGTAGGGAGAGGGACAGGAGAGTGAATGGAGAAAGCTTAGGAAGATCTTATGTACAGCCCCGTCATCCCCTTCAAGGCCCAGCTCCAAGCCAGAGGGAGGGCGTGTAGGATTCCACTAGTTGTTGCTGTAACCCTTCTGTCAGTCATGACCTTGTATTTTGTGATGAACACAATGTGCTATGTGAGTTTCTGGGGTGGGGAGGGTGCCTTTGCATAGGAAGAGGTAGGTTGGGCAATCTATGGCAAACCCTAGTTGAAGCCACTGTCTTCCAGACCTTTCTTCTCATCTCCCTCCTTCTGCCTTTGTCCCACATGGCACGCAGAGTGATCTTTTAGAAATGAAAATCAGATAGTATCACTGTGCTCTAACCACACTGATCTTCTTGCTGGAATATGCCAGAACACTTTCCCACTTTAACATCTTGACACTTGCTTTTTTCTCTGGAATGCTCTTGCTGGAGATCTTCTCCCGGCAGGCTTCAGTTCTCCTGCAGGTGTTGGCTTATTTGTCCTCTCAGGGAAGCGCTCCCTCAATTGCTCTGTGATCCCGGCAGGAGCCACCCAGTCCCTCCCTCTGCTGTCCTCTAGTCTCTAAGGGCACTCCCTGGGAAGTTCTCGTGCCTCACGAGGAGCCCGGGTGGGACCTCCACCAGGCAGAGCCCTTGTCACACTGCATCCTCGCCTGGAACAGCATCTGGCACACTAGATGGCCATTTTGTGAACGATGAAAGCTGGGGCTCCAGCAGATCAATGTTTAGTTTACCTGTAAGTTGGTTCCAACCTGTAAGTTGGAATCTGCCTTTTCCTTTACCATGTAGAGGGAAATGAATATGTAATAAGTAAATGTTATGTGGCACACATCATGTTAACTACTTGACTTGCATGATCTAGATCTGTCCCTCTAAACTCCTGCGCTTCTCACTGCCCAAGAACTCAATGTTGCTAGCAGTTTGGGTTTTTTTTCCCCCTGGGACATAACACAGTTGGGTTCTTTAAAAATCCATAAGCAATTAAGTCTGTCAGCTATTTTTACCTTTTAAAGTCAAAGCAATCAAAGCAGTCACATGTTTTCTTGGTATTGTCAGACTGCGCGGCACAGCATTTGCCCTGCTCAGCTCCGAGTCTGTCCCATTTCACCACTAAATAAATTTTCCTAGGCTGGCTTGGCGGGAGATCACACACGTGATGTCGTTGTATTTAAAGAGTGGGTAATTCATTTGTTAAATGAATACAGCAATTATTAATTTCAATTTATCCTGTTTATTGGGAACAGCTGTTCATTAACATTTATTTAACTGCTAATTTTAGAGCCGAGCTAATTACCTCAAACACACAGCGCTGTGGTATCCTGTATGGAGACATGCTCTAACTGCCCTGTGTGCCAGAACATAAAAATAGCGCGCTCTCCAGGGTGTTGTTTTTCAGGTGGCCAGGTGAGGGCTCTCCTCAACTGGAGTTCAGACCTTATGCCGCAGTGCTGTCCTCAGGGCCTAAATGCTACCACCTGCTCTAAGGCCAGAGAAGCAAATTGTTTGGGGGGTCGGGAGGGGCGGTGGTGAGGTTGGCCATAAAAAGGATGAAATGGGAAGGTCTAAAGACCTCACACAGCCTCACTGGTCTATATTTGTTTCTGTGCTTTTGATCAGCATAGAGTTACTAGAAAACTTTCTTTTTTCTTTTCTATCTATCTAGATATATTCTTCTTCCTATTCTTTTCCATTATGGTTTATCCCAGGACACTGAATATAGTTCCCCGTGCTTTAGAGCAGGACCTTTTTGTCCATCCATTCTCTATGTGATAGTTTGCATCTGCTGACCCCAAACTCCCAGTCCATCCCTCACCCAGCTCCCTCCCCCTTGGCAACCACAAGTCTGTTCTCTATGTCTGTGAGTCTGTTTCTGCTCAAGACATCTTTATGGTAAGAAAGACTATTTCAAGCATGGTGATAAGGGCCATTGACCCTCAGCCTGAAATTGCAGGAGACAGTAAGGAAGGGTGGAGATTGTAGTAAAGTAGAGGGGTTGGCATCTGCTTCCCAGAGAGGCCAGCTGTCAGTTGGAGATGTGGTCTCCAAATGGTTAGTTCTTCTACTTTTTCAAAAGAAACCAGATATATAGATTTTTACATGAAGTCTCCCCAATTTTAGATGTTAGCTCAAATGTTAAAAGAATACACAGTGTATAATATCAATAAAAGAATACAGCTGTGGCTTGAGGGCTACCCATTTGTAACTTCTGCATTAAGGGTTTCCTGGGATCTGTGGGTAATACTCAGGTGGCTGGTGAATAGACTTGCCTTCTGAGGTTAAATCTAATTTATTTGGTTTTCAATCATTTCTTTGGTCCACAAAATTCTCTCTCACTAAAAGTATTTTAAGGAAAATTCTTAAACTGTCTGTGCTTCATTTTCCTAGTTTTTAAAATGAAGGTGTTGGGTTTTATTTTCTGTGAAGTCTAAATCTAACTTTTATGATTTGCAACTTTAATGTGATTTAAACTGTGCAAGAAACACGAGCCTTATGGGGGCATTAAAATATTAAAACAGTTTCCACATAGGAGCCATTTTGCTTTGAATCTTTTTCTTCCCACCTCTCCCATCACTTTTATAGGTAAATTCCTTTTGCTATAATCCAGAGGATCTCAATCTTTAGTGTGTGTTGAAGGATTCTTGAGGCCCTTGTTAAAATGAAGATGCCCAGAGATTCTGAGTGTATATGTTTGCCATCTGGTGGTAGGCACCCCCAACAGTTCTGAGGCAGAGGCTCCCTGGAGCACACTTTGAGAATTCGTGATAGATATTGTGTCTTGGCACTCAGCATCTGTTTCCATTACCTTCTGTGTCCCCATACCCCTCATCACAGGGGCTAGAAGGCTAAGAACCACATTCTCCTAGGGCTTCCCTGGTGGTGCAGTGGTTGAGAGTCTGCCTGCCGATGCAGAGGACGCAGGTTCGTGCCCCGGTCCGGGAGGATCCCACGTGCCACGGAGCAGCTGGGCCTGTGAGCCATGGCCGCTGAGCCTGCAGGTCCGGAGCCTGTGCTCCACAACGGGAGAGACCACAACAGTGAGAGGCCTGTGTACCGCAACAACAACACATTCTCCTGACTCTTTGGCCACTAAGATTCTGGATGCAGTTTAGATTTTGGTAAGCAGATGCCCTTGAGATCTTGAAGGTAGAAGAGAGTCAAAGACCATCCTTTTTTTTTTTTTTTTTTTCTTTCCCCTTGAGATGTTGTGCTGCTGATATATGTGAATGTTGGCAGTAGCTGGACTTCACAGTCATTGTTTACTTAGCTTCACCATCTGGAGAAGCTGTGGCTTCAGCAATGGCGATAGCTGTGGAAACAGCAATAGCCTGACACCTCACTGGCAGTAATAGTCCCTGCCCTCTGGATCATGGCTATGGGAGTTATAACTTTGAAGTCAGAACCCGTTTCAGTCAGCGTAGGCGTGGTGGTGTTGTGGTAACAAACAACCTTGAAATCTTAAGTGTTTTTTTTTTTCTTACAATCAAGCTTTATTTCTTGTTTCTGCTATGTGTTGGCTGTGGATTGCTGAGCGGCTCTGCTTCGTGTCTCCTCATGCTAGGATCCACACTGATGCAGCAGCCATCAGCTCTATCTTTGCTGGGTACTGTGGCAGAGGTGTGGTAAGGTGTAGGGATATTGTGCTGGCAATTAAATGCTCTGACCTAAAAGCAGTACATGTCACTTACTCTCAAAATCCAATGGTCATAACTAGTCACAAGTCCCACCTAACCACAGAGGGGCTAGGAAGTGTTCCCAGAAGGTGGAAAGCTGGAAAGACTTGGTGAACAGTTCTTATACTCCTACAGGAACCTAGAGGCAACCTTTTGAATTCCATTCAGCTAACACTTCCCCCGATTTTGCAAGCATCTAATCCCTGATTTAAATCTCATTCTTCTCAAGATATCTAGAGTGGTTTTTGCTTCCTGCACTAAACTCTGACCAGTAAATAAATATTAGCTTAGATGTTCTCCCTCCTTCCCCACCCTGTGTGTATGTATGTATGTGGGATATATATATAGTCAATCACACAATCTTGAATTTGTATTTAATACACTATATTAAATTATGTTCTTTGGAAATGTCTATTCATATGGTGTTCTTACCCGTGGAGGCCCTACCTTAACTTTCTCTATTAGTTAAATGCTATTCTCTGTGTTCTTACAACTGTGGGGTATATGCAATCCATCAAAACTCTGCCTTTCCAGAGACCCTCTTCTCTGTCCCTGACACCTTCAGCAACCTGTGAGGTCAACCTTCCCACATCACTCTACAGAGATGCTTCAGTCTGTGGCCAGCCAGCATAGTATTCTAGTTAGAGGATGGCCTCTGGAGCTAGGCTGACTGGGTTTGAATCCCAGCTCAACCATTTCCTGGTAGTATGACCCAGGGAAATTTCTTAACCTCACATCCCATTTTTTTTCTCATATATAAACGGAGTTGTTTGGAATATAAAGCTTTTAATATGGTGACTGGTCCAGGTTCAGTAAAACTTAGCCAATTATGCATTGTCCCATGTTTCAAAGATTTGAGACTTACACGGTCTGATAGATGGATTTTGGGTGGCACACAGGCCTAACATAGGTAACATTTAACTCACACAGGTATACGTTCTTTCAATTCTTTTTTAAAGACTTTTTTGATGTGGACCATTTTTAAAGTCTTTTGTGAATTTGTCACAATACTGCTCCTGTTTTATGTTTTGGCTTTTTAGCCTTGGGGCCTGTGGGATCTTAGCTGCCCAACCAGGGATCCTGCCCAACCAGGGATCCTGCCCAACCAGGATGTTGCATTGGAAGGCAACATCTCAACCACTGGACCACCAGGGAAGTCCCTCTATTTCAGTTCTTCTTTCATCTTTCAAGGACAACTTCTTGGTTAGTTGCTAGTATGTCTATTACCACCTCTTTTACACTCACTAACAGGAATGATATGAATGAATGAAGTTTGAAAAACTTGATCCAGTCCATTAGCAGACTTCTGTATTCACTCATTTCGCTATATGGTTTCCATGATTATGTAGCCTCTTAAATGAAGAGCTTATTCATACCTCTCCAAAGTAGCCTGACTTTGTGGTTTTCTCTAGCAAAGAGGGCTCAAGAGAGTGAATATTGATCAAGAAGCATCTTTCTGAGGCTGATTCCCAGGTTAATAGGTCTTGCTGAATTTTACTAGTTTGCTCCTAGACACAACCTTACCACCAAATTAAATTAGCCCTTTGCATTTCCCTCCAAGCTCAGCTCTTTCCTCTCTTCCCTGTTTCTGTTAATGGTGCCACAATTTTGCTGGAAAAGTTTCATATTTCAACTTATCAGGAGTGGCTGCCTGGAAAGAAAGATTCCTGAAATCTAAGAAGAGTGGAAGGGACATCAGTTATTATTTTCTGCCTTGGGTACAGAGTGGGCAGAGTTGGCCAACTTGATCAACTACTCAGCTACAACTAAACTGGGCATTTTGTCCCTTTTCTCTGACTTTACTTCCTCCATTACATCTCCCTGGGCTATATTTCTTTCTTTCTTTTTCTTCTTTTTTTTTTTAACATCTTTATTGGTGTTTAACTGCTTTACAAGGGTGTGTTAGTTTCTGCTGTATAACAAAGTGAATTAGCTATACATATGCATACATCCCCATATCCCCTCCCTCTTGCGTCTCCCTCCCACCCTCCCTATCCCACCCCTCTAAGTGGTCACAAGCACCAAGCTGATCTCCCTGTGCTATGCGGCTGCTTCCCACTAGCTATCTATTTTATGTTTGGTAGTGTATATATGTCCATGCCACTCTCTCACTTCGTCCCAGCTTACCCCTCCCCCTCCCCATGTCCTCAAGTCCATTCTCTATGTCTGCATCTTTACTCCTGTCCTGCCCTTAGGTTCTTCAGAACCTTTTTTTTTTTTTAAGATTCCATATATATGTGTTAGCATACGGTATTTGTTTTTCTCTCTCTGACTTACTTCACTCTGTATGACAGTCTCTAGGTCCATCCACCTCACTACAAATAACTCAATTTCATTTCTTTTTATGGCTGAGTAATATTCCATTGTATATATGTGCCACATCTTCTTTATCCATTCATCTGTCAATGGACACTTAGGTTGCTTCCATGTCCTGGCTATTGTAAATACAGCTGCAATGAACATTGTGGTACATGACTCTTTTTGAATTATGGTTTTCTCAGGGTATATGCCCAGTAGTGGGATTGCTGGGTCGTATGGTAGTTCTATTTTTAGTTTCTTAAGGAACCTCCATACTGTTCTCCATAGTGGCTGTATCAATTTACATTCCCACCAACAGTGCAAGAGGGTTCTCCCTGGGCTATATTTCTTCATTTTCCCACCAATCCAATTTGTCCTCTCTTTGAAGATGCAGTGAAAACCCTGTTGTCTTTCTTCCATAAAGACTGTTTTTTAGAGCTGTTTTAGGTTTACAAATGTATAATGTCCTGTGTCATTATATCATACAGAGTATTTGCACTGCGCTAAACATCCTCTGTGCTCTGCCTATTCACACACCCCGCCTTCCCCACAACCACTGTTATTTTTATTGTCTCCATAGTTTTGCTTTTTTTCAGAGCTTTGCCTTTTTTATGTAGTTAGAATTATATAGTCTGATTTTCAAAGAAGTAACCTTTTCACATTGGCTTCTTTCATTTAGCAATATGCATTTAAGATTTCTCCACATCTTTTCATGGGCTGGTGACTCATCCCTTTTAGTGCCAAATAATATTTCATTGTCTGGATAACCCACAGTTTATTTATCCATTCACCTACTGAAGGATATCTTGGTTGCTTCCAAATGTTGGCAATTATGAATAAAGCTGCTGTAAATATCCATGTGCAGATTTTGTGTGGATATAAGTTTTCAACTTCTTTGGGTAAATACCAAGGTGCATGCTAACTGGGTCATATGGTAAGTGTATGTTTAGTTTTGTAAGAAACTTTTCTTTGGAAACTGTCTTCCACAGTATCTGTACCATTTTGCATTCTCTCCAACAATGTATGAGAGTTCCTGTTGCTCCATATCCTCATCAGCATTTGGTGTTGTCAGTGTTCTGGATTTTGGCTATTTTGATAGGTATGTGGTGAACCCTATCCTTCTTGACCCAGATAATGAGTCTCAGTCATTTTTGTTTTCTACACAATGTTGAGTCCATAATAGTTGCTGAATAAATACTTGCTGAATGAATAAAAAACTACACCTTCTGTTGTTGCATTGAACAACCTACACGTTTTTTCTTAACTATTTATGAATTTCTATTGGCTTCAAAACTAGAATGGGTACTATGGAGGGCAGGGATGAACCAGACCTTATTTTCATTTGTGTAATCTTCATTGACCTGTTCATAGAGACTTAAACAATAGTGTTTGATTTGAGAATTTTCTCCTTCAGGTTGTTGCCATTCCACGGCTGAGTCTAGGGGCATATACTTTCCAGCCTGTAAATGATGATGTTCAGGGACCTTTGAATTTCCGAGGGAGGGGTGAGGATAAGGCAAGGTGGATGACTGCCTGACCAAATATCCTCCTCTCCACCTACCCCCATCCACTCTTTACCTTGGTACCAGCTCATATCCTTTGGGTATCAACGTATTGGCCACGCTTCCTCAGAGAAGTCCTTGTCTTATCTGGGTAGCTTATCCCTCTGATAGTACTGGCAACTTTTACTACTTTGTGTTTCTTTATACAATCACTAGCTTTTTTTTTTTAACATCTTTATTGGATGTTATAATTGCTTTACAATGGTGTGTTAGTTTCTGCTGTATAACAAAGTGAGTCAGCTATACGTATACATATATCCCCATATCCCCTCCCTCTTGAGTCTCCCTCCCACCCACCCTATTCCACCCCTCTAGGTGGTCACAGAGCACCAAGCTGATCTCCCTGTGCTATGCAGCTGCTTCCCACTAGCTGTCTATTTTACATTTGGTAGTGTATATACGTCCATGCCACTCTCACTTTGTCTCAGCTTACCCTTCCCCCTCCCCATGTCCTCAAGTCCATTCTCTACATCTGCATCTTTATACAATCACTAGCTTTTTCGTCCACTAGGCTGGGAACTCCCTGAGGTCCCTGACTACCTTTGTTCTTCATTGTGGCCCCAAACTCTGTATGATTCCTGGAAGATAGCAGATGTTGTGTCGAGATTGTTTGGATGAAGGAATGACTACCCAGTACATTAACTTTTAATTGAATTTTGATTAATTACCATCATTAAGCATTATCACTATCACAACTTGAATTACAACTTTAATATATTAGGACGGGTGAAAGATTTGGCATGGTGGGAGGTGGAGTATGGTTTCTCTACATAATTACATATTCTAGATTATACTAACCTTACACCCAATACTAAATTTTCTTTTAACTTCACTAAATTTTACCTGATAATGAACATGGTTTCTTGCTTTTTCTCTTCCTTTTTTTTTTAAAATTCTTATTGGAGTATAATTGATTTACAGTGTTGTGTTAGTTTCAGGTGTACAGCAAAGTGAATCAGTTATACATATACATATTCTTTTTTCTTCTTTTTAAAAACTGTGATGGCCCTTCTGAGCCTTTCAAGGCCTCAGATTCATCATGTACATACCATCATATACTTTGGCTGTGAGGAAGGACCAAGCAATACAGGGTCAGCTTAAGACTGTCAGAGGCAACTCAAACCACACATATTTAAGAGAACAATTCTCTTCTTCTGCAATATCAGAATGACTTCAGGACCATGGTTTCCAAGGTAGCATTTCACATTGAATTTTAGCTGTAAGCCACTGACAAATAGGACTTGAATCTATGGTGAGAACTCCGCCCTTAGAAAAAAAAAATCCCCATTGTAGACAGCAGAGGGATGCAAAGAATTAATTGCCATGTCAGGCTTCATTTTCTGCATAGTTACACTGGGCTAACTTTAGACTTCAGCCAAGTGTGCAAGCATACCCGTGTCCTTTTTTTTTTTTAATTAATTAATTAATTTATTTATATTTGGCTGTGTTGGGTCTTCATTTCTGTGTGAGAGCTTTCTCTAGTTGTGGCAAGCGGGGGCCACTCTTCATCGCGGTGCGCGGGCCTCTCACTGTCGCGGCCTCTCTTGTTGCGGAGCACAGGATCCAGACACACAGGCTCAGTAGTTGTGGCCCACGGGCCCAGTTGCTCCGCGGCATGTGGGATCCTCCCAGACCAGGGCTCGAACCTGTATCCCCTGCATTGGCAGGCAGATTCTCAACCACTGCACCATCAGGGAAGCCCCCCATGTCCTTTTTAAATGGCAAGGTTGGAGCCTACTCGTGAGCCCTACGAGGACCTCAGATTTCTCTTTCCTACACATGGGACTTGAGGCAAGTCATTAAAATGGAAGAACCCTCATGTGCTGAGCTGAGGAGCCCACCTGTGGCACGATGGAATCTGGAAAATGCAAGGGAGGCCCTGGCATCACAGTGCCAGTTTAGCTGCAGAGCAGACAATGGTCCCTGGGTGGCCAGGTTGACAGTGATGTCAAGGGTAGTACACAAGTGGCCTTGATGTTCTCAGGTGTCAGAGGCACTGGCCTATCTATATGTTGAATGTCTATAGTTCTACTCTTTCCCCATGACTCTCATCATGAATTCATCTAAAATGAGTCTATTTCTATCATCTGCTTCTATCACCCCCAGTGGCCAGAGCAGTAGTTGCTGAAAATAATGCTAATTATAGCACTAATAATAATAGCTGCCATTTATTGGCCATCTGCTAGGTTCTAGTAAGTTGCTAAGGGCTTTCCATGCATTATCTTGTTTATTCTCCACAGCCATCCTATTGTCGTAGGCATTTATTCTGGGGGAGAGCTGCCCTTGTGCATGTCTTTATATGACTCTCCCTTGTGTGGGGGAATCCAGGCAGGGCTCTACCTCCATGGATGCCTCCTCATCTTCCCTCTCCCTGCCGCCAGCCGACAGGTCAGCCAGCAGACACTCATGTTGGATTCTTTGAATGTGAGCCTGAGCCAAGAGGCGTGAGGGCAGAGACAGGATGGCAGAATCTGTGCTGCTGTAGCGGCACTCTAGACGATGCGCTGCCCAGTGGCCAGAGCATTCAGGGCTGCTTCTCCTGCACGTGTGCACATTTTTACTTCTGTGGATTCTAATACATTTTTCTTGCTTGCAACCAAGTACCCTGTCACATCTACGAATCGGGTGCTCTTATTCTTCCTACTTTATGGGAGAGGAGACTGAAACTCATATAAGATAAATAACTTGACCAAGGTCGTGTGTGAGCATGTTGCAGGGCTGGGACTCAATCTCACAGACATCAGATACTAGAATCGTTCCTTCCATTGGCCGATTAAAGGCACCCTTGCCTCTGCTGGCCTGGTCTGTTAGATGGGGTTGCAGCATCTGAGAAAAACAACAGAATGGCCTATTCTTCAGAAAAGACACATGACTAGGTATTTCCTCCCTTTAACGAGATAAGAGCCGCCTTGATTTTCGTTACCCAGTTGATGTCTTCAATTCCCAACCCCCCCAACCAATTATTCACCCCTCTTTTCTCCCTTTTAATGCACCATAGGATTGCAAACCCATGAGTGATTTAAATTAAACACTATTTTTTTGTTTCCTGAAATCTAAAGCTCCAATTAAAAGAAAAAAAACCCCACAACTGCATAAAACTTTATCACTTGAGCTGCAAGACAGGAAGCAGCCATAAAACAGTGACAGGCTGCAAACAAATTACATGCATTTATCAGTAAATGGGGCTGTGTATGCTAATGGGCTTCGGCTTGGGAACAGGAGGCCTGGCTGCATCAGGCTGGTTAAAAGCACAATTCATTACCAGGAGCCAGTGAAGGATAAGACTTGCAGTGGTTAGTGCCTGCTGCCTGTCCCACAAGAGCAGCTGGGCGTGTGCATTTACCTTTGGCATGAATTCTGCAGAGCTGTAGTTGTGAAGGGGCTGGGATTGAGTGGAGACTTCCAGGAAAACACAACCACGCTGAGCCAGCCAAGGCAGGGGAACCTCAGACCAGCACTTGTCAAGCTCCTGGGATGTGTCAATTACTATACTAGGAGCTTTATTTATTTATTTATTTTCGTCATTTAATCCTCAAGGTAACTTAGGGGTACAGGCAGTATTAACCCCATTTAAAAGGGGAAGAAATTGGGGATTCAGAGAGCTCAATTGCTGAAGGTCACATAGGGGGGAATAAGTAGGACTTGAACATAATTTTTACTCCAGAGCTCTATCTTATGACCTTGGCAGTTGGTTTATCTCACAGGACCTGTTTCTGAGGTAGAGGATCTCCAGTAGTCAAAAGATGGACTTTGATATTGGGCCGACCTGGTTTCAAGCCTCTTTCTCTAACTACCTGTATGACATCTGACAAATAACCTCTCTGAGGGTCCATTTCTCTATTTGTTACATGGAGTTTTAGTTAGTTATCAAAAGACATAAGATCGCACCAATATATGACATGGTTAGTGTAGGACACGTTTGACAGTCGATGGTCGTTGATATTGCTCTTCTTATTTTTTAACTTATTTTGCCTCTGAGGGCTATACATTCTTTGTATTTATTTCCCTGTGGGCTTCCTTTTCCTGGCTCTAGATTCTTATGTCATCCCAATGCATGGGCATTGACATAGAGCTGTCATGTTAATGCTGTGAGGCTGGGTGCTGCCAGGAATGCAGGTGAGAATGGAACTGTATCCCATCCTCCTTCTCCTCTTCTTTTTCTACAAGGGGCCATCAGTCTTTTACATTAAAAAAATGTCTGAGCTCTTTCTCTTCCTCATATGTGAGCTTGGTGGAGGCAAAGTAAAATAGGGTTGAGATTTCAAGGAGACCAGCATTTAAGACTATGCACTAGAACTGCTTTGCAACGTTTTTCCTTTTCTAGTAAAGTTTGAAAAAATCAAGGTACTATCTTGAGTTATTCATAAAGCTGAATTTATTGTTTTAAAGGATTTTTTAAAAATCCTGAGACTATGTTCTTCCTACCTTTTATCTTTCTTTCATATACTATAGTAAAGGTAGGGAATAATCCTTTCTTTTTTTAAGGCAAAAAGGCAAAAAATCAAAACCCCCAAAACGTGTGTCTCCATTTTGGGGGTAGGTGGGTAAATTTCACAAAATTTGAAGGTCTAAAATAGGAGAGGGGGCTCTGCATTTTTTAGGTTATATATCTCTTTTTTTTTTTTTTTTTTTTTTGCGGTACGTGGGCCTCTCACTGCTGTGGCCTCTCCCGTTGCGGAGCACAGGCTCCGGACGTGCAGGCTCAGCAGCCATGGCTCACAGGCCCAGCCGCTCTGCGGCATGTGGGATCTTTCCAGACCAGGGCACGAACCCGTGTCCCCTGCATCGGCAGGCGGACTCCCAACCACTGCGCCACCAGGGAAGCCCTATATATCTCTTTTTATACAAAATTTTGAGCAGGAAATCTTAGCTTATATATATTTATTTATAAATTATGTCTGTTATTGATTCAACATAGGTTAAATATTAGTAAAGTATAAATGCTTATTTTTTTATTAAAACAATAAATATTTCTATACTTCAGTGGACCAATTTGCATTTTACAGGCCTTTGGTTTGGTTTAGAAAATAAAAAACCTCTGAGCTTTGAACAAAGAGTCTCGAAAACATCTCTCCAGGGCTACCTACCCTGGCTTCTATGGATGGTCTTCAGATCATTTTCATCCCCATGGAATACTGTGCAAAATGGTGTATTTATAGTCATTTTTCTGGAGTTTTGGTTCATTGCTTGAATCAGATTCTCAAAGATTAAAATCTAAAGACAAACCCACTAATCTAGTCCAGCTGCTCCACAAGACTGAAAAGAGAGCAAATTACCAGGGTGAAGGCAGTAAATTCAGGACTGAGATGGGATTTGCATTTACTGAGTTCCTATTCATTGCTTTTAGGATTGCAGAGATTTCTGTTTCAGTCTCATTTTGGGGAATTATGTATTCACAAACAAAACTGTATAACACATATCCTCAAATGTAGGGTAGATTTTTCACATTTTTAAATGCTAACAATACTTTATTAAGGAATAGTTTACATAGAGTAAAATGCACAGATTTTAAACACGCAACTTGATGAGTTTTGACAAACAGATACATGTGTGTAGCCATTACCCAGATTAAGAAACGGAAGTTTTTCACCACCTCTGAATCTTCCTTTGCTCCCTGTTGCAGTCAACCCTTCCTTGCCACCAGAGGCAATCACTATTACAATTTCTACCACTGACGGTTATTTGGGCTAGTTTTGAATTTCATGTAAATGGAATCATTTGGTGTCCATTCTAACTGCTGAGAAATATTTAGTGGTATGGATATACCACAGTTCATCTATTCTCCTGATAATGAATATTTAGGTCATTTCTGTCTTATGTTAGTATAAGTAATGATGCTATGGACATTGATGTAGATGCATTTTTGTGGACATATGCACTCACTTCTCTTAGGAATATAGGAGTGAAATTTATGGGTCATATGGTAGAAAAGTGCCAAACTGTTTTTGAAAGTGATTGTACCCTTTTTCATTTCTATCAGAAGTATGTGACTGTTCCAAGTGCTCTGTATCCTTGTCCACACTTAGTATTGTCTTTTAAAATTTAGCCATGCTAGTGGATGTGCTCTTCTCCTCCCTGCTCTTAATTTTAACATTAAAAAATTTTTGTTTTTTTTAACACTTTTGAAGTTAAGATGTTTTTTGAGTTAATATCAAAAGAAATTTACCAGGCAGAGAAATAAGAAGTGACAGGTCAGCGGTTGTCTTTGACTGTTCAAATTCAAATTTAGAGTTCATAGAAGGACTCTGTCCACTGATTATCACCTTGCCTGAGAGATTATTTTGGTAGCACCTTTCAAAGTAAATCTAAAATTAAATGTGCATATCTCATTGCTGGTTAAAGTGTCTTCAAAAAGATCATACTGTCATGCAACATAGAAACAAAATTATTGTAAATATACATTGCCACAGTTGCAACTAAATGCAGTAATGTTTTCTAAATGTCTTAGAATAGTTGATAGAGTTTTCTAAGCTCTAAGAGGCTGGTATGACAATTCATGTGCTTGAACTTCCTATGATCGACTTTAGAAAGAAGCTATTTAACTTTCAGTTGCATATATTTCAGTTAAGGAAAACAGAAATGATGAGTTTAACCAAACAGGAAATGAAGGTGAAGCCTTGTTATACTTTGAGTTGTCTTGAAAGTAGTTAAAAAATTATACCTTTACATGATTGCAAATTCAAGAGTTATAAAAGTAAACAGTTAAGTGTCTCTCTCTTACCCTGTTCTCCCTGGAAGCAGCCAGTGTTCGTTTCTTGTGTGAAATTTATATGAAAATAAGCAAATATGATTATCTTCTCTTGCTGCTACCTCATCCTCTTCCTCTTTTTAAAAAACCAAATTAAACAAAAAACTCCCAAAGTAAAACAAACAAAACAAAGAGACGCATACAAAGCATGCTGTTCAATACTCAGCTTTTTTTATTTAACAATATATTTTGATTTACTTTGATATTTTACTCCTACTCCTGAAGTAGTGTCATAAAGGTCAAGATCACAAATGTGAGTTAGGGAAAGCTAAGCATTGCTACAATGCCAACAAGACTGCCCAAGGCCAAAAGCAATTCAGAAGAATCTTTGCATTCTGAAGGCTGTCTCAGATACTGCTTGAAAAGACTCAGGAAGAAAGAGTTATGCTGTTATATGCGTCAGGGTATACAGTTATTAGTAAAGTTAAAAATCATGTATCTTTAATAGGATTTATTTTTTAATTCCTTGAAATGTTGGTATTTTGTTGGTTGGCACCTCCATCATTTCGAGGAAGATGAAATTTCTAGGAATTTTTCTCTTGGTGCAGTATCTAAATACTGTCTGTCTCTAGTGTAGTGGTCCTGTAGCCCTTTGAAAAACTGGTCAAAGCTGTGAAATTTCATCCCAGAAAAATCCATGTAGATACAGATAAATTTAACTTTAACTTAGGGGGTTCACAAATTACCTGAAGACACTGGTGGCAAATACCTTTAAGCGAAAAGTCAGTTCTGATCTGCCTGGGGAATAGGTACATAAACAAATGTAGTTTGTGTTCTCTTGGTTGATGGTCTCTTGGGATTATTAGCATGGAACCTATCATTTTTATGATTTCAGGAACTGTAGTAAATAAAAAAGATGATTGCAACTTTTTGAGGGGCCCATGTGTAAGCTTCCAAATGATTTCCTTTCACTATTTCCTCCCAAAATAATGTGTTTGAATTTGGCCACTTAGAAATAGTATACATACAATAATGTAGTTGTTAAGAGCATGGGCTTTATATAAGTCACATTTTGAGGACGGGGAGCAAGATCCAAACTTTGTTCTGCCACTTACCTAGCACAGGACAGTTGAATCTTTCTTAGCCTCACTTTTTTTCATCTGTAAAGTAGGGTTAACAGTGAATTTTATGGCATGGTGTGAGGATTACATGAGATAATGAATGAAAAGCTATATGTATACAGTAAGTCCCCTACATACGAACCTTCAAGCTGCGAACTTTCAAAGATGTGAACGTGCATCTGGTTCCAGCAAGGAACCAGAACCAGTGCCATCAACGTCAGGTGTGAGTGAAATTGCAGCTTGCCCTCCATCTCCTACTGCTGATGATCCTTCAGCTCTACCATCTCCCACCTCCTCTTCCTCCTCCAGTCAGTAACTCCTCTCGCCTGTTCACTTGATGCCAGCCCCTGTATGCCAGCTATTGTACTGTATGTACTACTGTACTTTTCAAGGTACTGTACTGTAGATTAAAAATGTTTTATTTTTTGTGTTTGTTTGCTTTTTATGTATTCCTTGTGTGAAAAGTATTATAAATGTATTACAGTACTATATAGCCGATGGTGTTAGTTGGGTACCTAGGCTAACTTTGTTGGACTTACAAACAAATTGGACTTATGAACACACTCTCAGAAAGGAACTCGTTCGTATGTAGGGAACTTACTGTAGTGTCTGGCATGAATAAGAATTCAGTTAATAATATCTGTCAATTCTTCCCTGATGTTTGAGATTCTTAATATTTTGGAATTGTATCAGATGGATCTATATCATCTTCATCATTATTTTAAGTTATGTAATCACCTTGAGACTAGTTGAGAAGTTCAAGACCATGGATTGCTAAGTGGCAAAATTGTAGTTAAAATATATGGTTGGAGTACTTTTGGGCACTTGGAGAAATGGGTTTTATAGGGATGCTAGAAATGTTAAATAAAGTTTATGGAACAGAATAATTATTGTAACAGTAACTTCAACATCTTGTATTCATACATATTGGTCTTCTCACTGCTAGGAAGACTTTTATTATCATCACTGTTAAACAAGTAGGTTAAATGGGATCCCATTCACAAAAGCAAGCTGAGAAACTTCCTAAAATTACAACATGTGTTTGTCCTTGAATTGGTCCCATGATTCTTGAGAATTAAAAGGAGGCTTATGAATATTTCTCAAAACGTAGTTTGAATGAATTTATTCATATTCACAGAAGGTTTATTGAAAATACCAGGTTTCCCAAATTTGGGAGATTCTCCCTATCTTTTTTAATTCCAAAGACAAAACTCACTCTGCAGTCAATTATTATTATTTTTAAACCTAAGCAGGGAGGATCCTAGCCGGCCATCTGAAAACTAAGCAGGCTTTTGTCAAACTCAGGTTGTGTGTGTCTCTCTGCGTGTGTGTGTGTGTGTGTGTGTGTATTTCTGTGTACATGTATCTAGTGTGTACACGTCTATCTGTGTGTATGTATCTATCTGTGTGTCTCTCTCTGTATATATGTATCTGTGTATATGCATGTTTCTGCATCTATATTCTTTCCCAGTCAACTTATGACTGAGAAGAGAAAACACACTGGGAAATAAAGGCATGAGAAGACTATTCATCACTGGGGGTCTGCCTCTCAGTCTGACTAGTAGCTCCCCAGGGAGTCTTAACAAGGGACTGCTGAGTCCAAATTCTTCTCCCTAGGCCCACAGAATCCCAGGGACATTATAATTTGAGGCTGTTCTATCACCTTCCCCCTCAGGCTCTGCAGGACCCCCCCCCCCATTCATCTCTGGGCCCATCAGGGATGTGGGCAAAGGGAGCATTGCATTAATATGGGTGGATTGATAGCCTTGGGATCACATTGATCTTCATACATGTTGAATATTCTGTCAATTATTCATCACTCAGAGATATCATTGCAGGGAAAAAATCACATTAAGAGGAGCCAGGAAAACTAGAGGTTATAAATTCTAACCCCGGCATAGTTACTGGCAGCTCTGGAATTCAGTGCCAGCTCCTTTGTGTCCTTTGTGGTCTCGTTGGAATGCAGGAGTCTCAGACCTTCTTTTAGAAATATTTTCTCTCCTGTCTTGCCTTCCACCGAGCAGAGAATCAACCTATTCAGAAGTGAAAAAAAGCTGATAAATCTGTAAACACAATGCTCCTAAGTTTCCTTTGAATTCTGACATCACCTCCAGTTGGCTGTCTAAAAAATACAATTTTCTCTCAGTTGACTCAAAGAAGCATTTTCTGCAGGGCTAGATGATACCAAAAATGAGTGTCTGAGAAGATGGAAAATGCCACAATGTAAATATAACTCAACCCAGCATACAGAGTTGTTGACAGAGAGAGAGTGGGAGTGTAAGAACTCTGCCACCAGGCAATGACTCAACCTTTCTAAACCTGCATTTCCTCATCCTGTGAGTTTAGGGATCCTGCCAATTCCAGTGGGTGGTTGTGAGGATTAAATTAGGTAACCTAAATCACATAATTCTGAGTCCCCCAACCTTATGGAGCTGCTATTACTTTATACCACACTTTGTGGGAGGGCCACCAAGTTGTTCTTCAGAGTCTCTGAAGGTTCCCATGGTGAAGCTTAGGTGTCTTCAGTGCTGTGATGTCTTCTCTTGGATGGCTGGTCCTGCAGACACTACTCTCCCTCCCCAGCCTCCTTTTCACAACTAAATGTGACTCTTATTTCATTCCATCAAAGAAACACCAATACAGGGACCATCTATCTATCCATTCATGTGGTAACTGCTTCTTGAGCTCCTACTATGTGCTATGGAGCAGCAGTTTTGAACAAGATGAAAGGTCCCCCTCTCTAGGAGCCTATATTCCAGTCTGAATGACCAAAAATGAGTCCACAGCAGTTGCATCAGCCAACTCAGGTGGTAACGGATGCTTTGAAGGTGATAATACCGGGTGATGCGATGCAGAGTATGAGGTCAGGGAAGGCATTATCAGGAGATGACAATAAAGCCATCACCTGAAGGGTAGAAGGAGGCCAGTTATGTGAAGACCTCAGGAAAGAGTGTTCCAGGCAAAGGGAGTTGCAAGTTCGAGTCTGATATGGGCGGAGGTGAGATCACTTTAGTAGCAGAAAGGAGAACAACATGACAGGAAAGTGTGGTCTGAGATGATCAGAGGGATAGGCAGAGCTTGAGAGGGCATAATAAGGAATCTGGATTGTATTCTTGTACCACTGGACGATTTTCAGTAGATGCATGACACATTTTGATTCGTGGTTCATGTGGGGAGGTCGCTTTAGCTGTCTTGGATAGAATAGGTGGTGGGGAAGGAATGGGAGTGGGAAGAGCAGTTAGAGGTTCTGCGGTTGTTAAGTCCAAGCTGATGGTGACTTGGACTAGGGTAGTATCAGTGGAAAGATGTAAATAAATGGCAGGGTTCAGGAGCTGTTGTGGAAGCTTTGGAATTTGGTGCTAATTCCTGTGTACTGAGAGAATCTAGCAATGGATTAGATGTGGGCGAGGGTGGAGGCGAGGGAAAGAGAGGATGGCTCCTAGGTATTCTGTAAGCTTTGGCTACCCCCAAATATAGAAAAAGAGGGCAAATGTGGCTCATGAAATGTATCAGTTTTTCCGTGCCCTGGGAATTTTCTCACTGGCTATTCATCTCCATGGGCTCTGGTCTCCTGTCCCCTCTGTCTGTTTTCCATGGCTTTCTCCTCTTCCGTGTGTGCTCTGTTCTGAGGGCTGAATATTTTTAAGCAGAGGATGACATTATTCAGAGCTTTTTTTTCCTTTTTTTAAACAGCAGGTTCTTATTACTTATCCATATTAGTGTATACATGGCAATCCCAATCTTCCAATTCATCACACCACCACCACCACCACTTTCCCCGTTTGGTGTCCATACGTTTGTTCTCTACATCTATGTCTCAATTTCTGCCCTGCAAACCGGTTCATCTGTACCATTTTTCTAGGTTCCACATGTATGCGTTAATATATGATATTTGTTTTTCTCTTTCTGACTTACTTCATTCTGTATGAGGGTCTCTAGATCCACCCACGTCTCTACAAATGACTCAGTTTCATTCCTTTTTATGGCTGAGTAATAGTCCATTGTATATATGTACCACATCTTCTTTATCCATTTGTCTGTCGATGGGCATTTAGATTGGTTCCATGACCTGGTTATTGTAAATAGTGCTGCGATGAACATTGGGATGCATGTGTCTTTTTGAATTATGGTTTTCTCTGGGTATATGCCCAGGAATGGAATTGCTGGGTCATATGGTAGTTCTATTTTTAGTTTTTTAAGGAACCTCCATACTGTTCTCCATAGTGGCTGTATCAATTTACCTTCCCACCAACAGTGCAAGAGGGTTCCCTTTTCTCCACACCCTCTCCAGCATTTGTTGTTTGTAGATTCTCTGATTATGCCCATTCTAACTGGTGTGAGGTGATACCTCATTGTAGTTTTGATTTGCATTTCTCTAATCATTAGTGATGTTGAGCAGCTTTTCACATGCTTCTTGGCCATCTGTATGTTTTCTATGGACAAATGTCTATTTAGGTCTTCTGCCCATTTTTTGATCGTGTTGTTTTTTTTTTTTAATAATGAGCTGCATGAGCTGTTTATATATTTTGGAGATTAATCCTTTGTCTGTTGATTCATTTGCAATTATTTTCTCCCATTCTGAGGGTTGTCTTTTTGTCTTGTTTGTAGTTGCCTTTGCTTTGCAAAAGCTTTTAAGTTCCATTAGATCCCATTTGTTTATTTTTGTTTTTATCTCCATTACTCTAGGAGGTGGATCAAAAAAGATCTTGCTGTGATATATGTCAAAGAGTGTTCTTCCTATGTTTTCCTCTAAGAGTTTTATAGTGTCCAGTCTTACATTTAGGCCTCTAATCTATTTTGAGTTTATTTTTGTGTATGGTGTTAGGGAGTGTTCTAATTTCATTCTTTTATATGTACTTGTCCAGTTTTCCCAGCACCACTTATTGAAGAGACTGTCTTTTCTCCATTGTATATTCTTGCCTCCTTTGTCATAGATTAATTGACCATAGGTGCATGGGTTTACCTCTGGGCTTTCTATCCTGTTCCATTGATCTATATTTCTGTTTTTGTGCCAGTACCATATTGTCTTGATCACTGTAGTTTTGTAGTATCATCTGAAGTCAGGGAGTCTGATTGCTCCAGCTCCGTTTTTTTCCCTCAAGACTGCTTTGGCTATTCGGGGTTTTTTGTTTCTCCATACTAATTTTAAGATTTTTTTCTTCTAGTTCTGTAAAAAAAATGTCATTGGTAATTTGATAGGGATTACATTGAATCTGTAGATTGCTTTGGGTAGTATAGTCATTTTCACGATATTGATTCTTCCAATCCAAGAACATGGTATATCTCTCCATCTGTTGGTATCATCCTTAATTTCTTTCATCAGTGTCTTATAGTTTTCTGCATTCAGGTCTTTTATCTCCCTAGGTAGGTTTATTCCTAGGTGTTTTCTTCTTTTTGTTGCAATGGTAAATGGGAGTGTTTCCTTAATTTCTCTTTCAGATATTTCATCATTAGTGTATAGGAATACAAGAGATTGCTGTGCATTAATTTTGTATCCTGCAACTTTACCAAATTCATTGATTAGCTCTAGTAGTTTTCTGGTGGCATCTTTAGGATTCTCTATGTATAGTATCACGTCATCGGCAAACAGTGACAGTTTTAATTCCTCTTTTCCAATTTGTATTCCTTTTATTTCTTTTTCTTCTCTGATTGCTCTGTCTAGGACTTCCAAAACTATGTTGAATAATAGTGGTGAGAGTGGATATCCCTGTCTTCTTCCTTATCTTAGAGGAAATGCTTTCAGTTTTTCACCATTGAGAACGATGTTTGCTGTGGGTTTGTCATATATGGCCTTTATTATGTTGAGGTAGGTTCCCTCTTTGTCCACTTTCTGGAGAGCTTTTTATCATAAATGTGTGTTGAATTTTGTCAAAAGCTTTTTTTTTTGCATCAATCGAGATGATCATATGGTTTTTCTTCTTCAATTTGTTAATATGGTGTATCACATTGATTGATTTGCATATATTGAAGAATCCTTGCATCCCTGGGATAAATCCCACTTGATCATGGTGTATGATCCTTTTAATGTGCTGTTGGATTCTGTTTGCTAGTATTTTGTTGAGGATTTTTGCATCTATATTCATCAGTGATATTGGTCTGTAATCTTTTTTTTTGTAGTATCCTTGTCTTGTTTTGGTTTCAGGGTGATGGTGGCCTCATAGAATAAGTTTGGGAGTGTTCCTTCCTCTGTAATTTTTTGGAAGGGTTTAAGAAGGATGGGTGTTAGCTCTTCTCTAAACGTTTGATAGAATTCACCTGTGAGGCCATCTGGTCCTGGACTTTTGTTTGTTGGAAGATTTTTAATCACAGTTTCAATTTCATTACTTGTGATTGTTCTGTTCATATTTTCTATATCTTCCTGGTTCAGTCTTAGAATTTCTAAGAATTTGTCCATTTCCTCTAGATTGTCTATTTTAGTGACATAGAGTTGCTTGTAGTAGTCTCTTAGGATGGTTTGTATTTCTGCAGTGTCTGTTGTAACTTCTCATTTTTCATTTCTAATTTTATTGATTTGAGTCCTCTCCCTCTTTTTCTTGATGAGTCTAGCTAATGGTTTATCCATTTTGTTTATCTTCTCAGAGAACCAGCTTTTAGTTTTAAAGATTTTTGTTATTGCCTTCTTTGTTTCTATTTCATTTATTTCTGCTCTGATCTTTATGATTTCTTTACTTCTACTAACTTTGACTTTTGTTGGTTCTTCTTTTTCTAGTTCTTTTAGGTGTAAGTTTAGGTCATTTATTTGAGATGTTTGTTGTTTCTTGAGGTAGGATTGTATTGCTATAACCTTCCCTCTTAGAACTGCTTTTGCTGCATCCCATAGGTTTTAGATCATCGCGTTTTCAGTGTCATTTGTCACTCGGTATGTTTTGATTTCCTCTTTGATTTCTTCAGTGATCTCTTGGTTATTTAGTAAGGTATTGTTTAGCCTCCATGTGTTTGTGTTTTTTTATGTTTTTTTCCCTGTAATTGATTTCTAATCTCATAGTGTTGTGGTCAGACAAGATGCTTGATATGATTTCAATTTTCTTAAATTTACTGAGGCTTGATTTGTGACCCAAGATGTGATCCATTTTGGAGAATGTTCTATGTGCACTTGAGAAGAAAGTGTAATCTGCTGCTTTCGGATGGAATGTCTTATAAATATCAATTAAATGTATCTGGTCTGTTGTGTCATTTAAAGCTTGTGTTTCCTTATTTTTTTGCGGTACGTGGGCCTCTCACTGTTGTGGCCTCTCCCATTGTGGAGCACAGGCTCCAGACGCACAGGCTCAGTGGCCAAGGCTCATGGACCCAGCCGCTCCATGGCATGTGGGATCTTCCCGGACCAGGGCACGAATCCGTGTCCCCTGCATCGGCAGGTGGACTCTCACCCACTGCGCCACCAGGGAAGCCCCTGTTTCCTTATTAATTTTCTCTTTGGATCATCTGTCCATTGGCGTAAGTGAGGTGTTATAATCCCCCACTATTACTGTGTTACTCTTGATTTCCTCTTTTATAGCTGTTAGCAGTTGTCTTATGTTTTGAGGTGCTCTTATGTTGGGTGTATATATATTTATAATTGTTATATCTTCTTCTTGGATTGGTCCCTTGATCATTATGTGGTGTCCTTCCTGTCTCTTGTAACATTCTTTATTTTATAGTCTATTTGATCTGATATGAGTATTGCTACTCCAGCTTTCTTTTGATTTCCATTTGCATGGAATATCTTTTTCCATCTCCTCACTTTCAGTCTGTATGTGTCCCTAGCTCTGAAGTGGGTCTCTTGTAGACAGCATATATATGGATCTTGTTTTTGTATCTATTCAGCAAGCCTGTGTCTTTTGGTTGGAGCATTTAATCCATTCACGTTTAAGGTAATTATCGATATGTATGTTCCTATGATGATTTTCTTAATTGTTTTGGGTTTGTTTTTGTAGGTCCTTTTCTTTTCTTGTGTTTCCCACTTAGAGAAGTTCCTTTAGCATTTGTTATAGAGCTGGTTTGGTGGTGCTGAATTCTGTTAGCTTTTGCTTGTCTGTAAAGCTTTTGATTTCTCCACTGAATCTGAATGAGATCCTTGCCAGGTAGAGTAATCTTGGTTGTAGATTCTTCCCTTTCATCACTTTAAATATGTCATGCCACTCCCTTCTGGCTTGTAGAGTTTCTGCCTGAGAAATCAGCTGTTAACCTTATGGGAGTTCCCTTGTATGTTATTTGTCCTTTTTCCCTTACTGCTTTCAATAATTTTTCTTTGTCTTTAGGTTTTGCCAATTTGATTACTATGTGTCTCAGCGTGTTTCTCCTTGGGTTTATCCTGTATGGGACTCTGCACTTCCTGGACTTGGGTGGCTCTTTCCTTACCCATGTTAGGGAAGTTTACGACTTTAATCTCTTCAAATATTTTCTCGGGTCCTTTCTCTCTCTCTCCTCCTTCTGGGACCCCTGTAATGCGAATGTTGTTGCATTTAATGTTGTCCCAGAGGTCTCTTAGGCTGTCTTCATTTCTTTTCATTCCTTTTTCTTTATTCTCTTCTGCAGCAGTGAATTCCACCATTCTGTATTCCAGGTCACTTATCTGTTCTTCTACCTCAGTCATTCTGCTATTGATTCCTTCTAGTGTATTTTTCGTTTCAGTTATTGTACTGTTCATCTCTGTTTATTTGTTCTTTTTTTTTTTTTTTTTTTGTAGTTACTCCACCTTTATTAGGCTCCTGTGGAGATCCAATGCACACCACCAGAGTGAGCCTTTTTCCCAGAGTCCCCAGGGCACAAGCCACCCTTCCCCTTGCAAAGGTGACAATTACCTCCTTCCGGGCCCCCTTCCCAACCCCGCCCTGCCCTCCCAGGCCCCAAACAATGAGGCGGGATTTGGGCTGCAGACCCCAATGGCCACAACCTCCAGCAGCCCAGGGGTGGAGGGGAGTTGGGAAGGATGCAGAGCTTCCCGAGGAAACCACAGGATGTGGCATTCTGGGAAATTTAAAAGTGCTAGTCCAGTTCTGGCAATCTGAACTCTTCCTCCTCGAAGCTGAAGTCTGAGAGACATTCTTCCTCCCTTTGGCTACAGGGCTGACAAGAAAAGTAGCTGACTTGAATTAAATCCTGTAGTTCCTCTTCGGTTCTAGCATCTGTGACCTCTTCACAGGGTCTATAGGCCACAGCTATTTTACCACTTTCTAAAGCCACAATCAGCAGTTTCTGGAATGCATCTGTCATAGCCTTCTGAATAGCAAGCTTCTGGGTTACCTTCCTTTCCATAAGGAATGATAATGACCCTTCCTCCAACTTATCCAAAGGTTCCTCAGCCATGACAACTCTGGGACTCCTGCACTCGTGGGAGGGCAACACCACCTCTAAAGCACAGAAAAACTTCAGGCTTTGCTTCTGAAGTGGTGTCACAATATCTTCATTTTCCCTTTCTTCAAGGTTAGAAAGATCCTGAAGCTTGATGATCCTTTTTGACCACCCACTGAAACCAAAGTAGTGATTTGCCAATTCTTGGCATCTGGAGCTGTTTAGGGCCAGCGTATTATGTTGAACTGCCTTATGTCTGGTGCCGAGACGAACCGGGCTTCCCTGGTGGAGCAGTGGTTGAGAGCCTGCCTGCCGATGCAGGGGACACGGCTTTGTGCCCCGGTCCGGGAAGATCCCACACGCCGCGGAGCCGCTAGGCCCGTGAGCCATGGCCGCTGAGCCTGCGCATCCGGAGCCTGTGCTCCACAATGGGAGAGGCCACAAGAGTGAGAGGCCTGTGTACGGGCTTCCCTGGTGGAGCAGTGGCCGAGAGCCTGCCTGCCGATGCAGGGGACACGGCTTCGCGCCCCGGTCCGGGAAGATCCCACATGCCGCGGAGCGGCTAGGCCTGTGAGCCATGGCTGCTGAGCCTGCGCATCCGGAGCCTGTGCTCCACAATGGGATAAGCCACAACCATGAGGAGCCCGTGTACTGCAGTTCACTGCACTGGGTATCACCCAAAGAGCCCATCAGAGCTCTTTATAATTTCTTACACATCTCACCAGCACTGTAGTTCTTTAGTCATCAATGATTTCATCCAATTCCTCTCATTACTTTCTACGCCATCTTGGATCCCTATTTGTTCTTTAATTCTTCTAGGTCTGTATTAAACATTTCTTGCAGCTTCTTGATCTTTTCCTCCATTCTTTTTCTGAGGTCCTGGATCATCTTCACTATCATTATTCTGAATTCTTTTTCTGGAAGTCTGCCTATCTCCACTTTATTTAGTTGTTTTTCTGGGGTTTTACCTTGTTCCTTCATCTGGTACATAGCCCTCTGCCTTTTCATCTTGTCTATCTTTCTGTGAATATGGTTTTTGTTCCACAGGCTGCACGACTGTAGTTCTTCTTGCTTCTGCTGTCTGCCCTCTGGTGGATGAGGTTATCCAAGAGGCTTGTGCAAATTTCCTGATGGGAGGGACTGGTGGTGGGTAGAACTGGGTGTTGCTCTGGTGGGCAGAGCTCAGTAAAACTTTAATCCGCTTGTCTGCTGATGGGTGGGGCTGAGTTCCCTCCCTGTTGGTTGTTTGGCCTGAGGCAACCCAACACTGGAGACTACCCGGGCTCTTTGGCAGCGCTAATGGCGGACTCTGGCAGGGCTCACACCAAGGAGTACTTCCCAGAACTTCTGCTGCCTGTGTCCTTGTCCTCACGGTGAGCCACAGCCACCCCCTGCCTCTGCAGGAGACCCTCCGACACTGGCAGGTAGGTCTGGTTCAGTCTCCTGTGGGGTCATTGCTCTTTGCCCTGGGTCCCAATACACACACTACTTTGTGTGTGCCCTCCAAGAGTGGAGTCTCTGTTTTCCCCAGTCCTTTCAAAGTCCTGCAATCAAATCCCGCTAGCCTTCAAACTCTGATTCTCTAGGAATTCCTCCTCCCGTTGCTGGACCCCCAGGTTGGGAAGCCTGACGTGGGGCTCAGAACCTTCACTCCAGTGGGTGGACTTCTGTGGTATAAGTGTTCTCTGGTTTGTGAGTCACCCACCCAGCAGTTATGGGATTTGATTTTATTGTGATTGCGTCCCTCCTACCATCTCATTGTGGCTTCTCCTTTGTCTTTGGATGTGGGGTATCTAGTAACTCTCTTCTCACTTCAGGGATGTATTCTGAGTCAATGGGTAAAGCAGGAGAGGGGGTCACTCCAGTGCCCTTGCGGTTAGTGGCCCATAAAGGAAGGTAGAGGAACTGGATATCTTGAGAAGCACCATGTATTTTGTGCTTTGTAAAGTCTTAGAGCATCTGTCAAAAATTTGAGCTTGGGGCTCAACAATTTAAATCCAAAGTCTACTCATTTTGCCAGAAACCACATTTCACAATTCACAGACCTCTGTTATAGTATTTTCCATATGGCATTGTAGTTTTGGGCTATGCTTTTATGAGCTGTACTAGTCTCATAGTCACTCCTAGTGGGAGTGACTGGGAGATCCACAGGTAGTTGGTCAAAGCAGCAGGAGAGGAGAACAGGGAGAATCCAGGGCTCTGAAAGCTCGGAGGAGAGACCACCAGGGACTGCAAACTGGGACTGCTTCATCCGGGAGGAAAGACTTGATCTGAACAATTAATTTTAATGACCTTCAACAATTAAAATAATTAGTACATGCACATGGTAAAAATTTAAACACTACAAACAGATACTCAGTGAAAAATAAATTTCTCTCCTTTCTTGGACCCCAGTACCCCAGTTTTCTTTCCCAGAGGTAGCTAGTTTTTTATATGCCCTTCCAGAGGTATTCTATGTTAACACAAGCATATATGTGAAGGATTTCTTCTTCCTTTTCTTTTTGAAACACAAATGTTACTATACTACATTTACCATTCTTCATCTATTTTTTTCCCACTTAATGTTTGACTGCTGGTTACATTTCCATAGAGGAAGAGTTACCCCACTCAATTTAACATCCACAGAACAGTCACTGCATGCATGTATCATAAATGATTGTCCAGTTACCTCTTTATGGACATTTGGGTTGTTTCTAGGAGAGAACAATTTGATTGAAGACTTAGATTTAGGAAAGAACATGCCACGTTTGGGGACTACAAAGAGACCAACCACATTAATAACTATGAATTATTGACTTCTTATCACGTTCTAAGTTCTTCATGTATATCATCTCACTTAATCCTCACAACAGCAGCAGGATTTAGTTTCCATTATTACTGCCATGACAGATGAGGGTCGTGAAGTAATTTGCTCCAGGTCATATGACCTGTAAAGTGGCATGGGCAAGGGAACAACCGAAAAATTAGGGGATCACTGTTGAGAGGAGCTTCAGGGCTCTATAAGTGAATTGTGTGAGATGGACTAAAACATTCCATAGCTGGTAAATCCTTTTAACCACAGGGAAACCTTGCTTCTGTTCCAGGCTTCGAGAATACAAGTCTGCTGTGGATTTCAGTGATTTAAAAAAAAATAAATTTATTTATTTTATTTATTTATTATTTTTGGCTTTGTTGCATCTTCGTTGCTGCACGCAGGCTTTCTCTAGTTGCGGCGAGCAGGGGCTACTCTTCATTGCGGTGCGTGGGCTTCTCATTGTGGTGGCTTCTCTTGTTGAGGAGCACGGGCTCTAGGCGCGCAGGCTTCAATAGTTGTGGCAGCAGGGCTTTAGTAGTTGTAGCTTGCGGGCTGTAGAGCACAGGCTCAGTAGTTGTGGCGCACGGGCTTAGTTGCTCCATGGCATGTGAGATCTTCCCAGATCAGGGCTTGAACCCGTGTCCCCTGCATTGGCAGGTGGACTCCTAACTGCTGCACCACCAGGGAAGCCCCAGAGTGATTTTGAAAAATATTTTATTTCTGCTTAGTAGCTGTTGATAACAGTTTCGTAAATAGATGTCTGGCCAATCTAGTGGAATGGTGGAGGTTGAAAGGTCTGAATTCATATTTTTTTTAATTTAAAAAATGTTTAACCAATATATTTGGATTATTTTCATTTCAGCATTTCAGTATAGAAATTGAGATTTTTATTGTTTTTTCATACTAAGTGTTTAAAATCTAGTGTGAATTTTACACTTAATAGCACATCTCAACTGCTCAATAGCCAAGCACGACTAGAGCAGTTCTAAAAGATTTATTGTTTTTACCTTTTTACATTTAGATCTATGTTCTACCTGAAATGGATTTTTGAGTGTAGTGTGAGGTAGTAATCTAGCTTAATTTTTTTCCATATGAGTATCCAATTGACCCAGAACCAATTTATTGAAAAGATAGTCCTATTCCTATGAAACTTTTGTCTTAAATCAAGTATCCACATATCTGTGAATCTGTTTCTGGATTCTATTCTATGCCATCTGTTTATTTGTCTGTGCTTGTACCAGTACTACTGTATCTTAATTACTATAATTTTTGTAATAAGTCCTGATATCTGGTAGGGAAATTGTTCCTACCATTTCTTAAGAGAGTCTTGTCTATTATTGGCTCTTTGCCTTTCCATATAAATTTCTTGTCAAGTTCCCCCAAAATACCTGTTAGGATTTTGATTGAGATTACACTGAATCTATATATCAGTTTGAGGAGAGCACTTAAAAAATATCATCTGTTCATCTGATGCTATCATCTTGGTAGGATCTGGACCTGTCCTTGCCTTCCAGACTCTTCTACCTTCCACATTCTGGGGTATAAGCAGCCAACTGAGAAAGATGCTCAACCTTTAGGTCTTTGATGAGAACACAGTAGAGGGCCCCTCCCACTTCTCAAGGGCAGAAAGTCCCTGGCAAGGTTCTAGAATCCTAGGATGCAGAAAAAACTGGAGTCTTGGAGGAACCAGACCAAATGTCCTTAGGTAGGGACCTTGTGCCCCGTGTGTGAGTTTTCAGGGGTCACTCATTCTTGGGCTCACTTTAACCCAAGGTAGATCAATAGAAATTACCTGCCTAGAGATCAGATAAGATGCTTTCTACTCCTCACTCTTCTCTACCTTCTCTGTTACTGGTTTTGCTATTTGCTCTGTGGCCGCAGACCAAGTTTCATGGAGAAGCCAATTACAAATGTAGAGAATCATGTAGACTGGCTGATCAGGCAGGAGAGGAAAAGAACAGAAGAAAGGGGCTTCTTAAAGGTGTCTCTGGCTTCTGAAGAGGATTGATAAGATGAAGATGAAGGCAAAATAGAGATAGCAGTAAGATAACCAGGATGGAAAAGAGGTCCTGTAAGGAACCAAGCTTACCTTTCATGCTGAATGTTGTTTGGCCTTTATCTTGAATTCCCTATGTCCATCAGGTCAGGCTTCTGGAAATCTACAATCCTGGCAATTCTGAACTGAACTTCACCAGGTCTGTCCCACTGGTAGAGAACTCATCTCTTCAGGAGGAGACTTGTGAATTACTAGGTTGAGGGTAGCTGGAGTGTTGGTGAGGACCAGAGTCCAAGGGACTAGAAGAAGGGCTAAGAGGAGGAGTAGGGGCAAAGACAAAGGAGTAATGGGAAAGGGAACAATATAAACAGGGTGGCAAGTGGATGATCCAGAGGGACCAAGGGAAGAGCTGGGCACAGAAATCCTTAAGGTAGGGTGGCAGGAAGGGATGGCACTAGTCAGAGGAGGGAAAAAGGTAGGGCCCAAAGCTGAAAGAGGTGGATGGTGCTGGGGAGTAAGCTGAGGGCTAAAAGATGGAGGAGACAGGGGAGGAAGGCGACTTCAACAATGAGAGCAAGAAGGAACAAGAAGAGGAGGTGGAGGCTGGGACTGAGATGGGAAAATTGCAGGTAGCTTTCTTGTCATTTTTTTCAACTGGCATTCTGTGCTTACTCATCTTGTGAAATTCAGTAACTGGTGGAAGCTCAGACCTGCTCCAGCAATTATATCACACTACTGCATGTATCACCCCATTCATAATGGAAATGCCCTCTATGAAGGGTACATACCACTTTCTTTGGGGCTGGTGAGTAGGCTCCACGAACCATGGAAGTGGTCCCAGTTTCTAGGTTGAAGAATGGTCAGGGGAAGTGGCAAAGAGAGTAAATGGAGTCTAATAGTAGTCCCTATTCCTTGGGATAACATGTAGTTTTGCCCCTTGGTAAGCAAAGATTGATCAAAGGGTTAGGATAGAGTTGGAGGTTGGGACCTAGGAGAACAGGTCTGAAACAGGAATGGCCAAAATGTGGAGAAATCATTATCCCCATCTATTTAACTTACTACATTTTCCAAAGCCTTTTCACATCATTTATATCACTCCATAAACACAAGGTAATCAGAGAAGAGAGATTATGTCCATTTTACCAATCAGGATACTGAAGGCCAGAGAGGGAACTATATAGGCAGGCAGTGGATGACAGAGCAGACCACCTAGACTAGAACTTGGGCCAAAAGTCAGGGAGTAGGGTGTATGTAGGAGGGAGCACAAAATAGCCCATGACAGCATGACCCCACCCCATGTTTCTGGACAGAATCTTACAGGGGGACTTCAGAGCAGAACTTTATAGTATAGCCTTCCTCTTGACGCCTATGATCCCTTGGTATTTTGCCTGACCCTTAACTAGAACCAGAAACACAGGGTCAAGCTGATAGGATGGCTGCCCACTCCTGAGTGCCTAATGACTGGATTTGGACTTTCTTGCTCACTACCCTAGATGCCCAACTCCATGTCAGATGATTTAGGAGGCTACTGCACCCTCTCCCTTTCTTTTGTCTGATGTAGCAATTCTATTTGCTTATCATTCTGGTTTCTTTTTTTTAAATTGAAGTATAGTTGACTTAAAATGCTCTATTAGTTTCAGATGCGCAAGGTAGTGCTTTTAAATTTTTATAGTTTATACCTCATATAAGGTTATTATAAAATACTGGCTGGGTTCCTTGTACTTTACATTACATCCTTGTAGCTTTTAAAAAATACCTAATTGCTTGTACCTCTTAATCCCCTTCCTGTATCTTGCCTCTTCTCTCACCCTTCTCCCCACTGGTAACCACTAGTTTGTTCTCTGTTTCTGTGAGTCTGTTTTGTTATATTCATTTGTTTTATTTTTTAGATGCCACATATAAGTGAAAACATACAGTATTTGTCTTTCTCTGACTTATTTCACTAAGCATAGTACGCTCTAGGTCCATCCATGTTGTTGCAAATGGCAAAATTTAATTCCTTTTTATGACTGAATGATATTCCATTGTGTGTATGTGTGTGTGTGTATCACATTATCTTTATCTATTCATCTGTCAGTGGGTACTTAGGTGGCTTCCATATCTTGGCAATTGTAAATAATGCTGCTATGAACATTGGGGTGCATGTATCTTTTCGAATCAGTGTTTTTGTTTTCTTTGGATAAGTCCCCAGGAGTAGAATTGCTGGATCTTATGATAGTTCTATTTTTAATTTTTTGAAGGCTCTCCATACTGTTTTCCATAGTGACTGCACCAATTTACATTCACATCAACAGTGCACAATTCCCTTTTTCTCCACACCCTCACCAACACTTGTTATTTGTAGACTTTTATGCAGTGGCCATTCTGACAGATATCTGAGGTGATATCTCATTGTGTATTTTGCAGTTCCCTTAGTGATGTTGAACATCTTTTCATATGTCTGTTGGCCATATGTATATCTTCTTTAGAAAAATGCCTATTCAGGTTCTCTGCCCCTTTAAAAATCAGATTGTTTAGTTTTCCGAAGTTGAGTTGTAGGATTTCTTTACATAGTTTGGATAATAACCCTTTATAACACATATCATTTGCAAATATCTTCTCTCATACAATAGATTATCTTTTCATTTTGTTGATGGTTCCCTTCTCTGTGCAAAAGTTTTTGAGTTGATTAGGTCCTCTTTATTTATTTTTGCTTCTGTTTCCCTTGCCTAAGGAGACTGATCCAAAGAAATGCTGCTGAGACCAGTTTCAAAGAACATGCTGCCTACTTTTTCTTATAGGAGTTTTATGGTTTCTGGTCTTATATTTAGATTTAATCCATTTTGAGTTTGTTTTTTTATATGGTGTGGAAAAATGTTGCAATTTCATTCTTTTACATGTAAGGTGTCCAGATTTCCCAACACCACTTATTGAAGAGATTGTCCTTTCCCCATTGTATATTCTTGCCTCCTTTGTCATAGATTAATTGGCCATATGTGCATGGATTAATTTCTGGGCTCTCCTGTTTTGTGTGTCTGTTTTTGTGCTAGTACCATACTATTTTGATTACTGTAGCTTTGTAATATAGGCTGAAGTCAGGGAGTGTGATACCTGCAGTTTAGTTCTTTTGTTTTTTCCTTAAATTTATTTTATTGAAGTATAGTTGACTTACAATGTTGTGTTAATTTCTGCTGTACAGCAAAGTGATTCAGTTATACATATATATTCATTCTTTTTCATATTCTTTTCCATTATAGTTTATCACAGGATGTTGAATATAGTTCCCTGTGCTATACAGTAGGACCTTGTTGTTTATCCATTCTATACATAGTAGTTTGCATCTGTAATCCCAAACTCCCAATCCATCCCTCCCCCTTGGCAACCACAACTCTATGTCTGTGAGTCTGTTTCTGTTTTGTAGATAAGTTCATTTGTGTTGTATTTTAGATTCCACATATAAGTGATATCATACGGTATTTGTCTTTCTCTTTCTGAGTTACTTCATTTAGTTTGATAATCTCTAGGTCCATCCATGTTGCTGCAGATGGCATTATTTCATTCTTTTTTATGTCTGAGTAGTATTCCTTTGTATATATGTACCACATCTTTATCCATTCATCTGTTGATGGACATTTAGGTTGTTTCCCTGTCTTGGCTATTGTGAATAGTGCTGCTATTAACAGAGGGGTGCATGTGTCTTTTTGAATTATAGTTTTGTCTGGATATATGCCCAGGAGTGGGATTGCTGAATTATATGGTAACTCTATTTTTAGTTTTTTGAGGAACCTCCATACTGTTCTCCATAGTGGCTGCACCAATTTACATTCCCACCAACAATGTAGGAGGGTTCCCTTTTCTCCACACCCTCTCCAGCATTTGTTATTTGTAAATTTTTAAATCATGGCCATTCTGACTAGTGTGAGGTGGTACCTCATTGTAGTTTTGATTTGAATTTCTTTTCCCTCAAGATTGTTTAGGCTATTTGGTCTTTTGTAGTTCCATACAAATTTTAGTATTATTCTAGTTCTGTGAAAAATGTCATGGGTGTTTGGATATGGATTGCATTAAATCTAGATTGCTTTGGGTAGTATGGACATTTTAACAATTTTAATTCTTCTAATCCATGAGCATGAAATATCTTTCCATTTATTTTTATCATCTTCAGTTTCCTTAATCAGTGTCTCATAGTTTTCAGAGTACAGCTCTTTCACCTCCTTGATTAAAATTATTCCTAGGTATTTTACTCTTTCTGATACAATTGTAAATGAGATCATTTTCTTGATTTCTCTTTCTGACAGTTCATTTATTAATCTATGGAAATGAAACAGATTTCTTTACATTAATTTTGTATCTTGCAAATTCACTGAATTCATTGATGAGCTCTAGTAGTTTTTTGGTGGCTTCTTGAGGATTTTCTATGTATAGTATCATGTCACCTGCAAACAGTGACAGTTTTACTTCTTCCTTTCCAATTTGCATTTCTTTTATTTCTTTTTCTTATCTGATTGCTGTGCCTAGGACTTCCAATGTTAGGTTGAATGAAAGTGGTGAGAATGGGCATTCTTATCTTGTTCCTGATCTTAGTATGATGTTTGCTGTGGTCATATCATATATAGCCTTTACTCTGTTGAGGTATGTTCCCTTTATATCCACCTTTTTGAGAGTTTTTATCATGATTGAATGTTGAATTCTATTAAATTCTTTTTCTGCATCTATTGAGATGATTGTGTGATTTTTATCTTTTGTTTTGTTAATGTGGTGTATCACATTGTTTGATTTACAAATATCAACCCATCCTCGCATCCCTGAAATAAATCCCACTTGTTCATGGTGTATGGTCCTCTTTATGTTGTTTTTTTTAATTTATTTATTTATTTTTGGCTGTATTGGGTGTTTGTTGCTGCACGTGGGCTTTCTCTAGTTGTGGAGAGCTGGGGCCACTCTTCGCTGCAGTGCACGGGCCTTTTACTGCAGTGGCCTCTCTTGCTGCAGAGCATGGGCTGTAGGCGCATGGGCTTCCGTAGTTGTGGCACATGGGCTCAGTAGTGTGGCTTATGGGCTCCAGAGCACAAGCTCAGCAGCTGTGGTGCATGGGCTCAGCCGCTCCATGGCATGTGGGATCTTACCAGACCAGGGCCCGAACCCATGTCCCCTGCATTGGCAGGCAGACTTTCAACCACTGTGCCACCAGGGAAGCCCCCCTCTTTATGTTTTGTTGAATGTGATTTGCTAATCTTTTGTTGAGTACTTTTGCATCTATGTTCATCACAGATATTGGCCTATGACTTTCTTTTTGTTGCTGTGTCTTTGGTTTTGGAATCAGAATAATACTGGACTCGTAGAATGAGTTTGGAAGTATTCCCTTTTCTTTAACTTTTTGAAAAGGTATTAACTCTTCTTTAAATGTTTAGTAGAATTGTCCTGTGAAGTTGTCCAGTCCTGGGCTTTTTTTTGTTGGGAGTTCTTTGATTACTGATTACTAGTAATTGGTCTGTTCAGATTTTCTGTTTCTTCCTAATTTAGTCTTGGAAGATTGTATATTTCTAGGAATTTATCCATTTCTTGTAGGTTGTCCAATTTGTTGATGTATAACTGTTTATAGTATTCTCTTATGATTGTATTTCTGTGATATCAGTTGTAATTTCTCCTCTTTCATTTCTTATTTTGTTTATTTGGCCCTCTCTCTCTTTTTCTTAATGAGTCTGGCTAAAGTCTTATCAATTTTGTTTATCTTTTCAAAAAACCAGCTCCTAGTTTCATGGGTCTTTTCTACTTTTTAAGTCTCTACTTGTTTCCACTCTGATATTTATCATTTCCTTCCTTCTGCTGACTCTGCGATTTGTTCTTCTTTTTCTAATTCCTTTAGATGTAGGTTAGGTTGTTTGAGACTTTTCTTGTTTTTTTCAGGTAGGCCTGTATCACTATAAACTTCCTTCTTAGAACTGCTTTTGCTGCATCCCATAGATTTTGGAAAGTTGTGTTTTTATTTTCATTTGCTTTAAAGTATTTTCTGATTTGTCCTTTGATTTCTTCATTTGCCCATTGGTTTTTGAGTAACATGTTGTTTAGTCTTCACATGTTTGTGTTTTTCCCATTTTCTTCCTGTAATTGATTTCTAGTTTCAAACCACTGTGGTCAGAAAAAATGCTTGATATAATTTCTATCCTCTTAAATTTGTTGAGACTTGTTTTGTGGCCTAGCAAGTGATCTAGCTTGGAGAATATTTCATGTGAACGTGAAAAGAATGTGTATTCTGCTGTTTTTGGATGGAATGCCCTGTAGATATCTATTAAGTGCAACTGGTCTATTGTGCTATCTAAGACTACTGCTTCTGTATTGATTTTTTGTCTGGATGATATAAGTGGGGTGTTATAGTCCCCTACTATTATTGCATTATTTTCAATTTCTCCCTTTTATGTCTGTTAATATTTGCCTTATATATTTAGGTGCTCCTATATTGGGTGCAAAAAAGTTAATGAGTATTATATCCTCTTCTTGTATTGATCCCTTTATCATTATATAGTGCCCTTCTTTGTCTTTTGTTAGACTTGTTTTAAAGTCTATTTTGTCTAATATGAGACAAAACTACCCCTGCTTTCTTGTCATTTCTGTTTTCATGAACTATCTTTTTCTATCCCCTCACCTTCAGCCTGTATGTCTTTAGCTCTGAAATGAGTTTCTTGTAAGCAGCATATAAATGGGTCTGCTTGTCTTTTCATCCAATCAGCTACCCTATGTCTTCTGATTGGAGCATTTAGTCCATTGACATTTAAAGTGATTATTGATGGTTATGTATTGGTACTAATTGCCATTTTGTTACTTGTTTTTCAGTTGTTTTTGTAACCCTTCTCTGTTCTTTTCCTCTTCTTTTAGTTTCTTCCTTTGTGGTTTGATGATTTTCTTTAGTAGTATGCTTGTACTCCTTTCCTACTAGGTTTTGTGTATCTATTATATGTTCTTAATTTGTGATTACCATGGGGTTCATATATGTTCACCTATAACTATATCGTCTTGTTTTAAACTGGTGGTCATTTAAGTTCAAACACATAAATGTCTACATTTTTATACTCCCTTCTCCCACATTTTGGGTTTTTGATGTCATATTTTACATCTTCATGTTTATCCCTTCACTTGTTTATTGTAGTTATAGTTAATTTTACAATTTTTTTGTCCTTTAATCTTTGTACTAGCTCATATAAGTGGTTGATCCACTGCCTTTATTATATATTTGCCTTTCTTAGTGTGATTTTTCATTTCCTATAGATTCTTACTTCTTGATGTAGCCTTTTCCACTTAAGAGAAGACCTTTTAACATGTCTTTTAGGGTAGGTTTAGTGTTAATGAACTCAGTTTTTGCTTGTATGAGAAGATCTTTATTTTTCCTTCTATTATCTTGCTGGTAGAGTATCCTCAGTTGTAGGTTTTTCCCTTTCAACACTTTCAGTATACCATGGCACTCCCTTCTGGACCATAAAGTTTCTGCATAAAAATCAGCTGATAACCTTATGGGGGTTCTCTTGTATATGGCTCTTTGTTTTTCTCTTGCTGCCTTTTGAATCCTCTTTCCTTCTTTAACTTTTGCCATTTTAATTATGATATGTCTTGGTGTGGGTCTCTTTGAGTTCATCTTGTTTGGGACTTTTTGTGCTTCCTAGACCTGGATATCTGTTTCCTTCTTCAGGTTTGGGAAGTTTTCAGCCATAATTTTATCAAATATATTTTCTGCCCCTTTCTCTCTGTCTTCTCATTCTAATGAGACCCCTCTAATGCAAATATTAGTATGCTTGATGTTGTCCTAGAGATCCCTTAAAGTATCCTCATTAAAACTTTTTTTTTTCCTTTTTGCTGTTCTAATTGGATGATTTTCACTCTTCTATCTTCTAGGTCACTTATGCATTCTTCTTTATCACCTAATTTACACAGTCTAGTGTATTTTTCATTTCAGTTATTATATTCTTCAGCTCTGATTGGTTTTTTAAAATGTTTTCTAGTTTTTTGTTGGTGTTTTCACTCTGTTTCTCTATTTTCTTTAGCTTAGTGAGCATTTTTATTATTATTGCTTTGAACTCTTTATGAAGTAAATTATTTATCTCCATTTTATTAGCATTTTTTCTCCTGGGGTTTTGTTTTATTATTTCGTTTGAAACATATTCTTCTGTCTTCTCATTTTGTTTGACTTTTTCTGTTTGTCTCTATGAAATTAGGCAAGACAGTTACCTATCCGGGTCAGTCTTGAAGGTGTGTCCTTGTGTGGGAGCATCCCTATGCAGTCTGTGTGTGCCCAGTGGCTTTGGTGGGAGAGCTGGATTTGAAGTGAGCACAGGCTGTGTCTTCTCCTAGGGTGTGCTGGCAGCTGCTGCTTTTGTGAGAGGTAGGGCTAGAGTTGGAGGGGTTAGAGCCAAAGCCAGGTGCAAGCCTGGGCTTCTCCCATGCTCAGTAGTGGTTGCTGCCCTATTGGGGGATGGGGCTGAAGCAGGAGCCCTGAGGGAGCTGGGCTTTTCCCTGGGGTGATGGCAGTCTCTGCCTTAGTGAGGAGAAGTGCCAGAGCAGGAGGGGCTGGAGCAGAAACCCATTGTGGGCTGGGGTGGGGGTGCACTGGGGCAGTCCTGTTAAGCCGATGAGAGTACCAGGCAGTTTTTAATCTGCTGCCTCTGTGCTGGGACTGGGAGCAAGCAAGTCTGTGTGCATCGTCTTCAAGAGCAAAGTTCTGGTTTCTTACAGCTCTCCAGTAAGCCCCACTGATTTTCAAACCAGCCAAGGGGGCTCATCCTTCCAGTGCCAGAGCCCCAGGGCTGGGGGACTTAATTTGGCACTCAACCCCCTTGCTTCTTAGGGAAGATCCTTAAGCCTGTGATATCCCCCTCCCCTTCTGAGTCACCCACTAGGGACTTGATCCCCTCTCCTCCCCTCCTACCAGACTCCATGTGGTTCTTTCTTTATAGCCTTGGTGGTCAAGAGATGTTCTGCTAGTCTTCAGGTCATTCTCAGCAAGAATTGCTCTATATGTAGTTGTGGTTTTGATGTGTTCATGGGGGAACAGGAGCTCAGGGTCTTCCCACTCTGTTCCTACTCTTGATCCTGCCTCCTGAGTTTAGATTTGAATCATGCTTCTGCCTGGTGTGCCCTTGGTAAAAACTTAATTTCTAAGCCTTAATTTAATTTTATTTTTATTTAAAGTGGGGATAATACTCTCTACAACATAGGGTTGTGGTAACCCTTAGCCTGATGGGATCTGACAGAAAACTAATGTATAGCAAGCACTTATTATTATTAGTGAAATCTGGCCAACTATAACTCTTAGATGAATAGCATGTGGTGTGCTTGCAGAAAGCTAATTTTACTAAACTACTTGAAAATATTAATTGCTTTAGTGTACATTTGTTTCACAAGCAGCATACAGGTAAATCCAATAAAAATTATCTTAGATTGCAACAAATTCTAGAATAGTGAAGTTGGAATGGATTTTTTTTTATTGCACTAGAGCCACCATTCCATAAATCTTTTCCATACCTGAAGGCATCCAGTTTTCATGTGTTCATTGCTCATTGCTTGGATGTCAGGCGATCTGCCTGGAGCTGGTTATCGGGACCTAAATTCAGAATCTGCCTACCAATAAGGTCCAGAAAGATGGATGACTTCAATCACCTGAAACTGTTATTAGAAAACACATGCACTAACCTATCAAGAGAATGAGAGAGATGGAGAGAGAGGTAAGCCCTGGAGAGCAGGCGGACATGGCTTAAATAGTGCTGGTGGGGTTGTGATGGATTGGTTAGCATCTATAAACAAATATCTGAGCCCTGGGCTCTTCTGGCTGTTGGAAATCCAGTCCAGATGTTCAATGACTGACTGAATCATTGTTCAACTTAAGTCCATGCTATTTGTACATTTGATGGATTTTCAGAGACATCTTACAGCAATTCCCTGCCACTTCTTGGAGAAATAGTGTCCTAAGATCCAACTTTATTTCTTGTTTTGTTTTGTGAGATGCTTCCTGCAAAAATAGCTTTTATGTTATATATATTTATCCATATATATGTATATATAAATGAATTTCTGCACTGTATACCTGAAACTAACACAGTATTGTAAACCAACTATACTTCAATTACAAGAAAAAGCTTTTATGTGGCCCAAAGCACTTGGCTACTGTTGGTTTCTACTAACTGATACCAGCCAGTCTCACTGAGTAGGAGGCCTTTGCATTTGGGTTTCAGAAAGGAATGTGTATGTGAAGGGATTTCCTGGTTTGCCAAGAAGCAAGAATGGCTGAGCCTAACTGTTCTGATGACCAAAAAAAAAAAAAAAAAAAGAAAGAAAATTGTAGTCATGTTGCTGAGGCTCACCTTTTTGTTCTATTACTCTCCATGGGTGGTTAATGGTATGGGCTTTGGGGTAAGATATATTCAGGTTCATCCCCTGCCTTCATGTCTTCCTAACTCCTATCTTGGACAAGTTACGGGATCTCTCTGCACTTTTCCCCCATCTGTAAAGGGGGGATAACAACAGCATTTCCTAGGGTTGATGTGAGGGTACTTAAAATTTAGCAGGCCTGGCACAGAGTTAGTTTTTGATACATGGTATTTATTATAATTATTGGTCTTTCTTCTCTGCTTCAGCTTCTTCCTTGTCTTAGCTGGTAGTTTTGAGGGGTTGGTCTGTTTTCCTTGTCATATATAATTTCCTTCCTTGTATGTATTGCTCTCTGAAATGATCTTGTTTATTGATTTATTTGTTTAGTTGTCGGCTGTCTCTCTCCTCCCACTCTGACGTGAACTCCATATGGCAACCTGCATGCACCTGCTCACACCTGTTCACTCAGTGAGAGCACCTAGTAGGCTCTCTCTACATATTTGTTGACTAACGCTCCTCTGTTTCAACCATTTTTATTCTCTTCTCCATGATTCCTACATAAAGAACCATTTTATTTTAGAATTAATGGTCTAGCCAAGGATGAGAATGAAAAGATGATTGTTGCTTTGACTTGCTTTGATGGAGTCTCAGGTTAGGAGAAGTTCTTAGAAAACTAGGATAAAGACCAGTACGGCTTTTTTTTTTTTCTCCCCAGAGAGTGGTGTGAATATATTCATTAGGACTCTAGTTTCAAGGCCCATAAAATCACATGAGCAAGCTTCAGCAGAAAAGGAATATTCATCACAAGGACTCAGGAATGTTTTTTAATCTAATGACATGGGTGTCATCAAGCCTCAGGAATGGACTGGAACCAAAGCCTCCTTCAGAAACATCTGCCTCTGCCCTTTTTTTCCCCCTACTGTCTGCAGATCTATGTTTGTTTCTCTGAAATCCAGTGTTTCCCAAACTGTCTGTGCCAAAACACAGTAAAAATTATTTATGCCAAAATGAAATACACCCTAATTTTTATTCTTAGATATCACAGTCATAAAATTATTTTTGTCAAAGTTCTATAAGGGTTTCTAAATGCTTATTTTCAATTTCTGTACTTAATTCCTCATGGGCTGTTAACAAAGAGCTTGTGGGTAGGCATGGCTGTAGTGCACATAGCAACTGTAAAGCAGCTCCCCTCAGCTCTCCAGTTTGCACCCCTCTATAGGAAACCAGACCAAAGTGCCCTGTGATCTTAGCTCCCCAACTCACCCCAGTGTGGGTCAGGCTTTGCTTTAAGGGTCTTCTTACACAATACTCTGGTCTGTGCAGCTATGGCCACTAGATGGCAGCACAGGGTAAAAACATGGCAGCCAGGGGTGTGGCCATGTGGGTGGGAACAGAGTTAAGGGGGGAGCCCAACAATACCCCAGAATGTGTCCACAAGGGAGGTCTCCAGCACTATTGACTTCTATCTCTCTTGAAAACGTATCATAAGGAGTTTTGGGTTTCCTGGTTTCCAGGGACTCTGGAAGGTGACTGTGAATGTGTGACAGCACAGAGGAGAAAAGTCATAAGCTTGTGTCACGATTGTCCTCACCAGAGTCTTTTGGGGGAGTTACCATCATGTTTATACTTCCTGCCGGCCTACTTCTATTCCTATACCCCAATATTTTTTGAGCATACAACTTCCCAGATGGCACTAACTCTTAAAGCCATTGCATGCTTTCCACACAAATGTTTTGTGGGTTAATTTTCTATTTCATGGGAAGGGTTTTAAATGTCCACTTGGGGTTTAGTCAAGCAAATGTCGAGATATTTCCAGGATGGTGACGACTTCAAAAACCATTACCATGTAGGGGAGAGGCATAGAGTACATCCTAAATGAATTTGTCAGTGCTTTTCCTTACTTTACCTAAGAAAAGGGTGTGGGGTATAAACTTACATGAGTATAGGCCTTGGTTATAATGGGTGGTCTTCCTTCCCATCTTCTTCTCTTGAAACAGACTTGCTTAGCAGGCAGATACCTGTAAGAACTGGGACTGGTACACACAAAGAAAGACTTTGGTTTAAGAGACTTAGGCCAATTTAAGTCCAGTATTTAAACTGCCAGAAGTTACTGTGATATGGGAATTACACAGATGAGAAGTGGAGCAAAACAGATGAATATTTAAGGGTGTGGACTTTGGAGTGAAGCAGCTGTGTTTGAATCCTGCCTCTCTGTGTGTCTTTAGTCAAGATACTTAATTTCTCAGCATCAGTTTCCTCATCTTTGAATGGGCATAATAGCTTCTTCCAAGGGTTGTTGGTCACTCATTTGACAGCCATTTCACTGAGAGCGCACAAGTGGCCAGACACTGGGTTGACACTGGTAAAGTAGTGAACAAGAGAAATAATCTCTACCTCTCATGGGACATTATAGGAGAGTGTTTGCTTGCAAACCATCTAACACAATGCCTGGCATATAGTCAGTGTTCAAATGATCAGTATGAATAATAATGATGACAGTTATATTTTATTTATTTATTTTATTTTATTTTTTAATTGAAGTATAGTTGATTTACAATGTTGTGTTAACTATTGCTGTATAGCAAAGTGACTCAGTTATACATATATATATATTCTTTTTCATATTCTTTTCCATTATAGTTTATCACATGATATTGAATATAGTTCCCTGTGCTGTACAGTAGGACCTTGTTGTTTATCCATTCTATATATACCAGTTTGCATCTGCTAATCCCAAACTCCCAATCCATCCCTCCCCCACCTCCCTTCATCCTTGGCAACTACCAGTCTGTTCTCTATGTCCATGATTCTCTTTCTGTCTCATAGCTAGGTTTCATATGACACATATGTCATATGTGTCATATTTTAGATTCCACATATAAATGATATCATGTGGTATTTGTCATTCTTTTTCTGACTTACTTCACTTAGTATGATAATCTCTAGTTGCATCCATGTTGCTGCAAATGGCATTATTTCATTCTCTTTTATGGCTGAGTAGTATTCCATTGTATATATGTACCACATCTTTATCCATTCATCTGTTGATGGACATTTAGGTTGTTTCCATGTCTTGGCTATTGTGAATAGTGCTGCTATGAACATAAGGGTGCATGTACCTTTTTAAATTATAGTTTTGTCCAAGTATATTCCCAGGAGTGAGATTGCTAGGTCATATGGTAGCTCTATTTTTAGTTTTCTGAGGAACCTCCTTACTGTTCTCCATAGTGGCTACACCAATTTACATTCCCACCAACAGTGTAGGAGGGTTCCCTTTTCTCCACACCCTCTCCAGCATTTGTTATTTGTAGACTTTTTAATGATGGCCATTTTGACCAGTGTGAGGTGATACTTTATTATAGTTTTGATTTGCACTTCTCTAATAATTAGTGTTGTTGAGCATATTTTCATGTGCCTACTGGCCATTTGTATGTCTAGAATCTTTCAACTTAAGAATGTTGAAATGAGTAGGGATGAAAAGGTCTTCACTAGGAGGTCTTCATGAGGAGTACAGAATTCAGCAGTTAGTTTGGCCATTTGGTGTTTATGGAATATCTTTGGGCACTCAGTGTTTGGTGATGAGGACATTGACGCAAAATGAGCACTTTTCAATAGAGAGATAGATAAGCAAATTTATAATTCAATATTGTGAGGTTAAGTACTATGATAGGAGTTGGGGTAGACAGAATTCTGGGACAGCTCCCATGATTCTGAACTTCTTGGTGTACAACCCTCCCCTTCCCCCTGATATAGTCCTCTCATTTTGACTGTAGGTGGAGCCTGTGAATATGATGGGATAGCACTCCTGAGATTGGGTTACTCATCAGTTGACTTTGAGTTAATCCAAAGAGAAATTATCCTGGGTGGGCCTGACCTAATCAGGCGAGCCCTTAAAAGGGACTGGGTCTTCCTGAGGTCAGAAGAGATTCACAGTGTGAGAGACGCCTTCCTGCTGGCCTGGAAGATACAGCTTCCATGAGTTCCACAGTTGCAAGAAAATGAGGTCTGCCAGCACCCATGTAATTATGGATGAGGACCCCAGCCCCAGCTCTGGCACCTTGGAGGCCCTGAGCAGAAGGCCCAGCTAACCCATGCCCCGACTCCTGACCTAGAGAAACTGTGAGATAATACATTTGTGTTTTTTAAAGGCACTAAGTTTGTGGTAATTTGTGTTGTGGAATAGACAACTAATACAGAGATATCACTTATAGCCAAGTACCCACGTCACCTAGGAACCAGTTAGAGATCCAGATTCTCAGGCCCCCCCCAGACCTGCTGAATCAGAACCTCTGAGGATGGGTCCAGCAGTGTGTGTGTTAACGAGCCCTCAGGGTTATCTTGATGCACATTCATGTTTGAGAACCACTGCTCTACACAGTTCATAGATAGCTGTAGAATTACTAGGAATCCTTTTTTAATGAGTAGATGGTATCTCTGTTGATTTGAGAAGAAGAAATGCATCTGAGTAAGTTTTCAGGGAGCTGGTAGTGGTATTCCCACCACGTGGGTTAAGAATTTGGGAAGGATAGGATATTCCTAGCTATAGCTAATTAACTTTTAAAGAAAAAAAAAGTATCCAGGTTCTTGGCTCATTTGCATTCTGAATTCAAAAGCCCCTCTTTCTATGAAAGTAAAACAAATCAAGTTAATCATGCAATTGTTTTTTCTGCTGTAGATTAAGGACATTACATTCATCAGTGACACTTTACATTTTCAGGACTATTAATTTTATCACTTCCTGGGTTAGAGGAGAAACTTGTTCTTTCGAAGCCTTTGCTGACCTCATTCATGCAAACAGCATTTGTTGAACCTTCTAAGAGAAAATGTACTTGGTAAAGAAACAAGAAATGTAGGATGATTTCCAGTTTTTTCCTGCAGGCAGTTTAAAGTATATGGGTTTGAAATGGAATAGAGACTCATAAATGAGAAGTTAGAAATGGAGACCACACATCTAAAAATGTATAGCTCTTTTGGCAAATTTCTTTCTCTCACACAAGCATACACTAAGAGAACATTTACAAAGCTCATTAATATTACTTGGGATCAGCCCGTAGAATTCATGACCTAACGTGGGGATAAAGAGGTTTCATTTCACATACTGACTTTGATTGATTGAGAGAGACTGCTTAGGTCCTGTTTTGAGGGGGAAAACGTGTCCGTCTTAATCGACCCGGGCTGCTGTAACAAAATACCATAGACCAGGTGGCTTAAACAATAGGAATTTATTTCTCATCGTTCTGGGGACTGGAAGTCTGAGATCAAGGTGCCAGCAGGGTCGGTATCTGGTGAAAACCCTCTCCTAAGTTTGCAGATGGCTGTCTTCTCACTGTGTTGTGTCCTTTCCTCAGTGTGTGCAGGTGGAGAGAAAGGGAGGAAGCAATCTCTGCGATGTTTCTTCTTATAAAGACGCTAATCCCTTCATGAGGACCCCACACTCATGACCTCAACTAACCCTCATTGCCTCCCAAAGGCCCCATCTCCGAATACCATTAACTGGGAGGTTAGTGCTTCAATATGAATTTGGAGGGGGGGATGCAATTCAGTTCACAGCCATGTGTGAGGCCCTACCTGGGTTTAGTGAGAGAAAAAGCTGTGTTCCATTGGTGATGTCTGTGATGGGCACAGAAGTGAGGGAGGTTACATCACAGCTGTTAGGTAATTGTCATTCCTATCCAGATTTCATTCATTTATTCAGATGGAGTAATTTCAGTTATAAGACAGAAAACCAGCTCAAACTGTTTTCTTTTTTTAAAGGAATTTTGCCTTTTTAAAAAAAAATTAATTTTATTTATTTATTTATTTATTTATGGCTGTGTTGGCTCTTCGTTTCTGTGCGAGGGCTTTCTCTAGTTGCGGCAAGTGGGGGCCACTCCTCATCGCTGTGCGTGGGCCTCTCACTATCGCGGCCTCTCTTATTGTGGAACACAGGCTCCAGACGCGCAGGCTCAGTAATTGTGGCTTACGGGGCTAGTTGCTCCACGGCATGTGGGATCTTCCCAGACCAGGGCTCGAATCTGTGTCCCCTGCATTGGCAGGCAGATTCTCAACCACTGCGCTACCAGGGAAGCCCCAGCTCAAACTGTTTTAAGCAAAAAAGGAATTTATTACCTCATGTAACTGAATAGCCTGGGCTAAGAACTTTGGCCCATTTTGATCTTGGGTTCCAATGATACAAGACTGGGTTTCTTTTTTCTGGCACTGTTGACAGTGATCATGATGATAAAGGTGATAGCAGCTAACACATGCAGCACTTCAGTGTGCCAGGCACTCTTGTAAGCACTTTATACTTACTAATTCATTTAATCTTCATAATGAGTCTAGGAGGTAGGTGGTATTATTATTTCCATTTACAGATGAGGCAAGTGAGGCCTAGAGAGATGAAGTGACTTGTTTAGGACTGAGCAAATAACAGAACCAGGATTTGAGTCTATGCGCTATTTCTAGAACCCATGCATTAAACCAGGGGTTGGCAAACTCTGGCCTACAGGCCAAATTCCACCTCCACCCATTTTTGTAAATAAAGCTTTATTGGTACACAGCCACCCTCATTTATTTATGTATTATAAATAGATGTTTTCACGCTACAATGACAGAGTTGAGTAGTTACAACACAGGCTGTACAGCTTGTAAAGCCTAAAATATTTCTCTCTGGCCCTTTATAGGGAGAGTTGACTGACTCCTGCTCTAAACCCCGCCTCTGCTCTATTGGATTTTACCATTCGTAGGCTTCATATGGTGGCAAGACGGCCGCAGCTTTTCCTGTTCCTAATCCCTTTCTGTTCATATTCATCAACAAAGAACATGTTCAATTCTCTCATTGCTCAAACAAAGCCCTAGAATTGAGCCATGCTGGCCCTGACTGGCCTGACTTAGGTCATCTATTATGAACGGTGGCCAGGGCTCATTGGCTTGGCTCAGGTCCCATGCTCCATCCTTGGAGCTAGGAGTGAGGTCAGTTCATTCAAGGTATGTGGCCGGTTGTTGGGAGAGTGTGGTCTACCCTAAGAGATATCTAGGGATTTTGTTGTAAGAAAGAGGGCAGAATTCTGGGTAGTGAAAACAAATGTTGGCTGCATTAATAATGGTCTGTTCAGTACATTTTCCTATTTAATGAGGTAAATGAAAATATTGGATGGAAATATTCCAGTAATGTACCAAGATATTTTGGGAAGGTAATGTCTCCACCCCCTAGTTTCTTGATTGTATGCTTAATCCCCACAAGAAGCTGGGCACTAACAGTGGCTATTCTTTCTTGGGACAGTTAAGAAAACGATCATTGAAGATAGAAGGATGAGGAAGAATTCTGAAAGGAAAGGAGAGAATTTGAATTTACACCCAACTCCCAGGTTGAGCACTTGTTCTCTTTCGGCTATAGCTGCTGTAGCCTCTGTAACTTTCCTTTTCTCTGTTATGAATTTCACGCTTCTTGCCTTGTCCAGCAGCAAACACAGAATTAGCTTGATATTTTATTGATACTCACAGTCATCATTATAAGCATGCTGTCCTGTGTTGTGATTCACTGGTGCCCTCCAGGGCTCTTGACATGTAGTTGGGGCTGTTTTCCCCAACATAAAACAGTCTCATACTGTTAGAGTGTTTGAGTCCTTCTCTAGCATTAAAAAAAAAATCTTTTATAACGTGAAATATAACACAGAGAAAATTGAATAGCTCAAATGGAAAACTTAGTGAACAATTATAAATGGAAAGCCTTTGAAATGGTCAATTGGTTTTGTGTCCGCTTCTCAGAATTCTTCTGAATGCCTCCTCCTAGTGACACCTTCTTCTTTTGCCCAAAGATAATAATTGTCCTTAATTATATAATAACCGATTGTTTTGCATTATGGTCTTACCACCCAAATATTCATCCTAAACATTATAGTTCAGTTTTGCCTGTTTGTGAATTTTTTTAATTGCTTTTGAATTTTATGTAAGTGTAATCACGAAGCACATATTTTTTGTTTGGTTTCTTTTACTCAACCTCATATTTGTAAAATTCATCCATGTTGTTGTCCAAAGTTGTAGTTCCTTCATTTTTTATCGAATTCCATTTTGTGAGAGGAACATACTGTTTCGTTCTATTGGTGGTCATTTGTGTTCTTGTCTAATTTTAGCATTTACAAATAGTGTTGCTGTGAATTTGCCTCTTGGTGTACATGTGCATAAATTTTCTGGGTATATCATTAGAAGTGGAATGTGTTGTTGGGTCATAGGGAATGAATATCTTCAATGTTATTAGATAGTGCCACATTGTTTTTCTTTCTTCTTTAACATAATTAATTAATTAATTTTTTATCTTTGGCTGTGTTGGGTCTTCGTTGCTGAGCGCAGGCTTTCTGTAGTTGCGGTGCACGGGCTTCTCATTGCAGTGGCTTCTCTTGCAGAGCACGGGCTCTAGGCATGCAGACCTCAGTAGCTGCGGCGCACAGGCTTCAGGAGTTGTGGCTCGTGGGCTCTAGAGTGCAGGCTCAGTAGTTGAGATCTTCCCAGCCCAGGGCTCGAACCTGTGTCCCCTAGCCTTGGCAGGTGGATTCTTAACCACTGCGTCACCAGGGAAGTCCCCACATTGATTTTCAAAGTGATGGATTTATAATCTCACCAGCAGTGTATGAGTGTTCCAGTTGTGCCAAAGCTTTGCCAACACTTGTTAGTGTCAGCCCTTCTACTTGCATTCATTTTGTGGCTGTACAGTACTATTTACATTTCTCTGATTCCTAAGTAGAGCACGTTTCTTATGTTCATTGATTTTCTGGATATCTTATGTGAATTGCCTTCAAGTCCATTGCCCACTTTTATACTGGATTTCTGTTTGTTTGTACTTTAATATAGATTTATAGGAGCTGCATTTTTCAGTGAGGGAACTCTACTCCCTTATCTCCATGATATCCTTTGCCTCCGGTTCTTTTCGTGACTCCAGTGCTTCCTTCTCTATTGCTTTGGGTGGCCACCCCCTCTGTCTATTCCTTAACATACTGCTCCCCAGGGCCTACTCCTCAGCTAACATAGTCTCACTGTACTTTCTCCCTGTGTCATCCTCTCTAGAAAGGCCAGGACACACTAGTGACTAACTCTCCATCTTATCAATGACATCTTGGACATAGATCTTTTTATCTTGATACCTGCTGGGATTCTCCCTTCACCTGGCTGCCCCACTAGCTCCTCACACTCACTGTGTCCCAAATTAGACTCATCTTTCTCTTTTCCTCCCGTTAAACCCTACTCTCCCATTCCTTTAGTCTCCAACTCTGTTCATACCATTGCTTATCGTCTTAGCTATCCACCTGGGCATCTTTATTAACTTTTCTCTTTGCTCTCATCAAGTCATTCTCTAAGTTATATTGATCTTACCTCCTCAGTTTTTTCCTCCATCTCCAGTTCAGGGTCTCATCATCACTTTCCTGGACCACTTCAACCGTTTCCTGTTTTCAATCTTGTCTACTTCAAATATGTCATTTACACAGTTACCAGAGGGATCTTTGGAAATGTAATTCCAACTATGTCAATTCTCTCCTTAAAAATCTTCCAGTGATACTCCATTGGCTGCTGAGTAACGTCTAAGCTCTCTAAATGGCCCTCTGCAATCTGGGCCCTGTTCACTCATAAGCACTCCAGCCAGTCCTAGCCAAGAGTCTTTCCTTTCAGCAAAATCAACCTGCTGGTAGTGCTCAGAGACAGATGGGGCTTCTCAGCCATGTGCCTTTGCTCATGTTCACGGTCACCTGGTTGCCCTGTCCTCCTTTAGGATTGAACTCTATTTCATCTCCTCCAGAAGATCAGATTCTTTAACTCTGTACACCCCTAATAACTTACACACCTCTCTGCCATTACCTTAGCCATGTTATATTAAAGTCACCTGTTGGAATTTCATTTCCTATTGGACTATATTCCTTGAGGACAGGAATTGTGCCTTGATTATCTACGTAGCTTACTCTGCAGCACATGATCAGGTATGAATTATTGTTTGGTAAAGAGATCTGTAGGAAGGCAAATAATTGATAGCATTTAATCTTGTAGGTAGGTAATATGTAATGTGATGAATAAAGGCAGTGGGTCCACCTCTGTGAACCTGCGCCAATGTGGACACCAGTGAGCCTGGGTGTGAGACAGTCCTCTGAGCACCACTGAGGAAATTGTCTTTGGTACCACAGGCAGAAATGCTGAATGCTCCTGAGTAGGAATTAAAATATCAAGACCTTCGATCTAGGTTTGAGTCCACCCATTGCTTTTAGACACATGGAAAAATGAAAAACAGCCATGAAGTAAGGCTGATCTTAGAGATTCAAAAGACCTGGTTTCAGCGTTGGTCTTGGAGTGACTCTGTGTAACCTTGGGCAGTTTGCACCACTTCTCTGGTTGTGAAAGTGCCTCAGTAAATTGAAATGTCTCCACAAACAATAATGTTCAATTATTGCTCATCACCAGGACAGTTATTCCACCCAAAGTGAGCAATATCACGAGCAGGTGAAAAAGGAAGTTCTTACACTATAAAATTTATTATCAAGTAAGCCAGTGGGGTTTTCATTTGTAAATGGATCTCCAGTCCTGGTATAAAATACCATAAAACAAATTTATAGCCTTTGTCTCCAGGTTGTGTCATTAATCAGCTGGGAAGCATCCTGCATTCCTAAAGGAAGGATCACAAACTCGTAGATGATGCTCTGAGAGGGGGGTCTGTTAGTGGGGCATTGTGGCTGTGTGTGTGTGATGTTATGTTAAGAAGAATCCATCACATGTTTAATGCTGGAGGAGAGGGAAGAGCTGTAATCACCGCTCTTGCAGGAGCCTCCCCAGTGTCCCTCTTGGGACATCATCTGACACCAGTGGAGTTACTTAACTCTTCCTGTGCTGGTCAAAGTGAAGAGCTGCTTTGAACCACATTCCATTCCTGAAGTGGTATTCTTTCCGTACTTTGGAAAGTTAGCTTTTGAACTGAGAGTTCTTGTTCCATGATAGACACTTTATAAGCTTCTATGATGTTTGTCACATCTTCATTGAATATACCCATCTTTGAGTTTCAGGTGATTCTGTCGAGGACCATTTCAAATATAACTAATTAACCTTTCTGCCTTTTCAAAAAGGATATGAAAACTAAGAGCGGTATCCTTCATCTTGTCAGAGAGGAAATGAGGGGCTGAAAAATGGAGTGTACCATTAAATAAATGCACCTCAGAATTAAGAAAACAACCCTGGTGTCCTAGCCCCGGGCTTCTTCCTGTTAGAGTCCCATCAGAGGCTAAGGAATCGTGCTGCAGTGGACTGCACAGCAGTATTGTGTCGTGGCTAGGATGTACCATGACCCGTTCCACCTTCCCCCGCTGAGAAATAGGTGCTGTTTAACATGCAATTGTTTGCTGTTTCTCTTTGATAAATTCAGGCTGACTGTTCATAAGCCACCTGCACTTGGAGTTGGAAATCACTGGCCTAGATGAAATATGACTTTCAATTATGCCACAGTCAGAGAAGCTGAAATAAGAAAGCCCAACGGGGTGGGTGGGGGGAGTCAAGTTGTTTTTTTATTAGAGTGACCTGGGCATGTAGGATGAAATCCAGCATTCACACCTCACACATCCCCGCCAACCCGACCATCCTCCCCCTTCTCATTTATTGTTGTGCTTCTCAGTTGCCCACAAAACCTCCACTTCTATATTGTGGACACCCGGGCAAATGAAAATGCCCATCTTCTCCCATCCCTGTCTTGCTGCATGAGGCATGGGCTTGGCTCTGAGCAATTTCTTTGGGGAACTGGCTTGCCTTCCCCTAAGAACACCCAGGGGAAGCTTTGCCTCACCTCTTGCTTCCAAGCAGGAGGGTTGTAAATAATAGCTGTCCCTTCCCTTAGCCTTGTTATTGGGAATATTTAGTGTTCGAGCCGGGATGTGGGGGTAATATCTCGGATGTGATAATGTCGCTCCCTGCATCGGTGAGCATGGTATTGATTGTAAGCTGTCAACCTTTTTGCATACTGTGCGAGGTCCCAGAAGACTAACTACTGCTGGGAGGGTAATGCATCACGCGGGCACACGTGTGCTCTATTAACTAACGCTGCTCTCTGAGCTTGGTTGCTTGCTCTAAACACATCTTGGCTCACTGGCTCTCCATTTTTTCTTTTTCATTCCTTGACTCCCCTGAGCAGTCCTGTGAGGCCCTACACCAAGCTCCCCTTAACTCAAACTCCCAGCGGGACACTGCTCAGCTTGTAAGCTTCCTGAGGGCAGAGTCTGTACCTGTCTTCCTCACTCATTTATTTGTTCATTCATTCATTCATTCAGCCAACATTTATTGAGCACCTACTATGAGCCAGACTCTTCTCTATGCTTTGGGGATACCAGAGGGGGAAATCAAGAATACCTTGGTCCTATATATACAGTACCAAATGTAAGGTAGATAGATAGTGGGAAGCAGCTGCATAGCACAGGGAGATCAGCTCGGTGCTTTGTGACCGCCTGGAGGGGTGGGATAGGGAGGGTGGGAGGGAAGGAGACGCAAGAGGGAAGGGATGGGGGAACAGATGTATATGTATGACTGATTCACTTTGTTATAAAGCAGAAACTAATAAAAAAAATAAAAATTAAAAAAATTAAAAAAAAAAAGAATACCTTGGTCCTCATGGACATTAGGGTGGTCAGGAAAGGCTTCTCCAAGGAGTTGACACTTGAGCTGAATTTCTCAATCTATCCCCTGTGCCAGGACCATTCATATTTGTTACATTACAGAAACCTAAAATTCCTCAGTTGAGCGGCTCATAGCCTAGCTATTGGAGAACCCCTGATGTGTGAACTTCACTAAGGCCATGCAATTTTATTTCTCATATCATGCATTACTGTCCCCTGACATTATGTCCCTTTACTTTCCTTGGTTTGCATCCCTGTTTTTTACTAGTCAGTCATACCAGACTATTATAAGTTCCTTAATTACACTATGTGCTCCTTTGCCTTTACATATACCATATTGATGCCTGGAGCACTCTTTTCCTCTCTCATCCCCTGGATAACTAATTTCCTGCTTATCTCTCAGGTTTTACAGTAGTCATCACCTGTCTGGGGAACTCGTGGTCCGGGTGAGGTACTGTTACTTTGTAGTCTCCTGGCACAGGAGATACCCATGAGGGCATGCATAAGAGCACTAGGAGAACATGAGCAAGAAATGCGCATCGACTCCTTGTTGTTGGCTAGGAATCTTCATGGCAATTTTATGAGACAGGTGCCATTTTTATCCTTATTTCATCAGTAAGGAAACTTGAGACACAGAGGTTAATTCGTTAAGGGTCATTTAGCTTATAAGTGGTGGAGCTTCGATTTCAACCCAGGCAAGCATCCTGGGCTCTTACCCTTGATATTCTACTGCTATCATCATCTGGGAGTTTGCCTGCATCTCGCATGACACTATAAGCCCTATGAAGACAGGGACTGTCACTACTGCTTCCCCAGACCACCCTGGCACAGGGCTTGGCAGGTAGTACATGATTAATCTTTAAATGTTTATTGAGGAATGAATGAATGAATGCATGCATGAATATCACCCAGCTGAGTGACTCTTTTATAGAGTGCCCAGATACCGCTTTTTCTTCTGCCAGCGAGGCAGCCTCCTTCCATCAATTCTACTCCAGCCTTCGTGGGGTTCTCTTTGACTTCCACAAGAATTTACTGTTTTGGCTGGGAGGATGTGTAGCACTAGCCAACCACAGCAAGAATCCCAGTGCTTGTGGCTGGTCCCACTTCGCTGTGTTCTCAGGGTTTCCACACAAGGATGAGTTCAGGAGAAATGCTCTCTCTGCTCAAACCAAATGCGGCTACCAAATGACTGGGGGTTGCAGCTGGAAGTGGAGACAGGTGAGCAGGAGAGGCTCTGGTGGGAAACTGTCCATCCAAGAGACCAAGCTTGACTCTTCAGGAAATTGGGGGTAGGGAGTGGATTGAGAATCTGGAAACAGTCACTAAACCCCTGTTTCTGGCCCTACAGTGATCATTGTTTTGACAGCGTCCGAGGTAGGAATCAGCAGAGACAGCAGATCACCTTGGTTCTGCCACCAGCAGTTAAACTAATGGGGTGTGGAAGATCTAAATTGGGGGATGGTTAAGCAGTAAGAATAAGGTCAGGGTCAGTGGCTGGAGACCTCGGTGAGCCACTTGACTTCACTCTCTGCTTTGGTGACAGACCAAATTTGTTTTCCTGGTCAGCTGTCAGGCAGTGTTTGGTCACAGAGAGATGGTTTATGAATATCCTCACTAGTGGAAAAAAATCAGACAAGGTAGCTATGCATTACCTGGAAAGAAGGACAGATCTAGATAAAATGTCTGGCTGTGTCACAGTGACTGTGTCACTTAACCCTTTTGAATCTGTTTATCAACTATAAAAATGGAATAATGTATTTACCGGTCAGGTGATTGTAATGATTTATAAAAATGCCTAGCACAACACTTGCTGCATAATAAGTGCTCATAATTATTGGTTTCCTTTTATTCTTTCTATCTATTTTACATTTAAATACAGTAGTTGTATGAGGGTGCTTAATAAATATTTCTTATTGGATGAATGAAAGAAAGAAGGGGTAGGCCAGTTCTGGCAAATTGAAAATGTGTTTTTAATAGAATTAGAGAAACACTGACTTCACGCTTCCATGCCACACCCATTCTTGCTTCGGTACCTCATATGTGTTGTTCTCTCTCTTGGAAATGCGTATCATCCTTTGTTGAGGAAACTGCTTTAGCACTCGGCTCAGATGTCACTTATTCACTTATGTCACACTTATTATATGAGAAACTTTTTCTTACCAGTCCTCATTCATTAACCATTTCCTTTTCTGTACCATTTCTGCACTTTGTACATTGTATTGTAAGTAGGTCCACCACACACATGGCTGTCATCTCCTGGAGGGCGGGGACCAGTGGCTTATACATCTCAGAAACCCCAGCCCCTCGCCTAGGGCCTGGCTGCCTGGCTGCCTGACACAAACCAGGCACTCAAATGTTTAACGTTGATAAACTTACTGGCCATTACTGGAACTGGTTTTCTAATCGGTAACCTCCATCTATATATAATGTGAGATGGGGAGAGAGGATAAGAACTTTGACCAAACTGTCTGGCTCTGTCCCTTGTGAACTGTGTAAAGTTAGTTATGTTGTATCATCTCTCTGCTTCCTTATCTGTAAAAGGGAACAATAATAGTATCTGCCTCTAGAGTTTTGGAGGTAAATGAGTTAATACATGGGGAATTTGTAGACCCAAGCCTGGCCCATAGAAAGCACTCAAAAACTGTTAGCTACTCTCATGTAGTAGAAGCAGTATTTTAAGAACTCTGGCTTTAGAGTCTGAAACCTTGAGCTGGAGACCTGGTTCTACCACTTACTGGCTATGTGCTCTTGGCTATGTTGAAAGCTTGAGTCTCTTTCCCCACCTGCAAAATGGGAATAACACTGGCATGTATCTCCTGGGGTTAAGGGAAGGAGATATGAGAAATCACCCATATGTCCTCTGTGAATATTGTTGCTGGTGTTATTTGGTGGTGCTTTAAGCTTATCGAAGTGGTTATAAGTAAATGAGTTTCTTGTGTCCCTCACAGTCATTCCATGAGGGAGGGCGGATGGCTTTCTGACCCCTTTTCAGGCGATGTGACTGATATGGGCGCTGAGCGGCTTGCCTAAGCTCCTCACTCAGCGGCAGAGCCAGGAACAGGACCCACATTTCCTGTCCCCTAGTTCCATGTTCTTTCCATTGACCGGGCAAGTCATTCCCACAGCAAGTGGCTCCTGAGACTTGACCTAGAAGTACAGGGGGAAGAGGCAAGTTAAGGTAGGACAGAGGCCCAGAGTGTGAACGTTTCCCAGGGGTGAACGGGGGTTCGCTGTGTCTTGGCGGGGGTAGTGTTTTAAAACACACCAGCCTCATCTGCGCATGGCCATGATGGAAGACGACAAATTAGGAATCGTTCCTTCGTTCAGTCTGTGGACAATAGTGTCCCCACAAAACTTTGTTATTAGGCCTACTAGGGCCTTCTTGAGCCCTGGAGCCAGCCAGCAGAGGGGCTGAAAAAAGAATGGGGCCCAGGGTGGGGGGTAGGAGGGAAGCTTTGGGTAGTTACTCTGCAGGTTTGAAGGAAGAGAAATGGTCTCCCACGTTGTCAGCGATGAAGCATTAGAGGGTCTAACTTTTATTGTAATGGACCCTGGAGGTTCAAAAGAAATACCTTGGAGACGGCTGACTTACTTCATCGGGTCACTGAGCTAAAAGAATCGTAGCTTCATCTTTGTTTCACCTGACAATTGTTCCGCCTTCCACATGCTGGTTGCCTAATGCATGTTGATATGGTTGAGTTAATTACAAGGTCACTGAGAGGTTTAGAGATGCTCCCCCACCCCCAAGAGTAAAGGCAGGAGCCAGAGATTAAAGAGTTAAGAAGCATGTTGGTTCCTGTTGCCCATTCACCTACGGACATCCCACTGCTGCATGCTGCCTTGTGTCTTCCTTCTCTGTTTCTTCCAGCTCACCTTCGTCCTCTGGAGGTGAAAGCATGGATGTCTGCCAACGTTGAGCTTTTGAACTGCTTATTAAAATGTCAGGAATGGACTGTTGCATTAGGATGATTTTAATCAAAGCCCGGGAAGCTGCAGCTCCCGTTTCCCAGAAGTCAACAGACATCCTCCAGTATAACCTGAGGGCTGGTACCAAGCAGCAGGCCTTGTGGGGTAAATTTAAGGTAGGGCAGGATTCTGAGAGCACAACAAACCGTCGAAAAGGTGGCAAGTCAGCTTTCACATAGCTTTGAGTGTCAGCTGGAAAAGGGACTGACTTCTAGGTGCCACCAACCAAGAAAATCGCCAGCCCTGGGGCAGAAGGAAATGGCAGGTGTAAATACCTAGTTCTGTACCTGGCGCAGAGCAGGTCATTGCTGAAGCATGGTGGTGGGGATTGTTGCCAAGGCCTGACCTCTAGGGCCTTCTCCTCCTGCTTCCATTTAGGAGTCTTCGATGTTTGCTCTGGTGCATCCTTTGTTCGGGGGGAAGGGGAGGATGGCGGCCCTCTGCTCTTAGCTCTGATGTCTTTTGCAAGTTCCTCCCACGCTGTAGATCTCAGACTGTACACCTATGTGGTGAGGGTATTGGATTAGGGTAGGGGCTTTGAGATGGAGGCCACAGATAGGCTATAGGGGGGCCTGTGAACCCCTTCAAGCCATGACCAAAATTGTTCATGTATGTGCTCTGGGGAGCACTCTTGACTCCAGTCTGTGAAGAACCACTGTCCATGGCAAGTCTCTGATGGCTCCAAAGGCTTAAATGTTCTGTGGCATCAGAACTCAGTGTCCCGAAGTTTGGTAAGCATGCACGCTGGGGTTCACAAAATGCCTGTAGGTGGTGAATGGGTACATGTTTGTTACATTAATGGTTATGTGATCATTTTAATGTTAGAACAAAACATTAAAACTGACATTTCATGAATATTCTTTGTGTGGAGGAGGCTAAGTCTTGCTTCTAGAAAAGATGACTTAAATAAATGTGAAATGAGGAACAGTATAGAGGTGGGCCGATGCTTAAGTCTGAGGAGCAGTGATCTGTCCTGTCAACTGGTACAGACAGAGGGGCTGAGTCTTGGGGAAGCAGAGGAAAAGCTGTGAGGAAGTTGATGGTCAACTCAGGACAGGAACCGGCTGGTCCTTCTATCTATCTTGATATCACAGTTCTCTGTGAGTTGGACAAGTTTCTGATGCTCTCTTGGTTTCCTCTGAGAAAATTGTCCCCCTCAGGCCAGGCATCCTGCCTCAAGAGTTTCCCCTGGGGCTTTCATCGCAGGAAAGATAAATACGGAGAAGAGAGGCATGGCTTCATCCACATGCTTCCTCAATTTTGAGATGTACTCATTCATATTTTAATGTTTCTGAAATTGAGCCGCGTCTTACAAAATTGTTCATTTAAGTAGTTATTTCCTTGCCAAAAAGCTGTTATTAAATGGATAGTAGCTTAGAATTGAAAGATGGTTCTTTCAGTATTTTTCCCTCTTCCAAAACAAATTACACTTGAACGTTGGGACTTCTGATAAATATACAAAGTGAAAGAAAATTTCTCTTTAAAAGGAAAATTCTCATGTCAAGCCATTTCACTAAATGCAAGTCTGGGGAAATGAGTCACGGTGACAGGAATGGAGACACTGAGCCCAGGCCCGGCTTTGAGTACCTCCCACCTCCTCCCTGAGCCTCTGTTTCAAATTTCTCTGTCTTTTGAATTCATTTAGTCTCCTTCCCAGAGGTGCGTCACAGGAGACCTTCTGGAAGTTATATGTCTGAATCCTCAACGGGGGGGAAGGATGAACCAGCCTCCCCAGTTTCAAGCAGACTTTACTTTGATGTCAAAGCTTCTTGATTCCCCCGTATTCCATTTTTGTAGGAGGAGAACCCTCTGGTCTGTTTTTCTAGATGGTGAGCTTAGGGTGGATTAGAAGCACTTGATTAGCTCTTACAAAGCAGCATTTTTTATTGGCCATTTTTGTTCTAGCTACAGTGGAGATTGATGGATTGTTACTTTTGGTTACAAAACCCAGGAAGAGAGGAGGGGGCTGCTTTGGAGACACTTTCTCAGGGAGCCAGGGGTGGTGCCATGGCCTCCAACTTACTGTTGCATTTAGAATGCCAGATAATAAACAACCAGGACTCGGCCTTAAGAAAGAAGTCAGTGGAATAAATAAGCTGGAAAAGGTTGAAGGGAAAAAGCCAAGGAACATGTAAGTAGAGGATTATATGGAGCCATTTAAAACAACAAAAAGCAAGAGTAACAAAGCAGCAGATGGAATCTGGCCGCACATGGCCTTGCCAAGCTAACTCTGAGAAGCGAAGTGTTCTCTTTATGTCCCCTGAAGCATTCATGGTGTTTCCTAGCCAAATTCTCAGGCTGTTTCTATGGCGCTTACAAGAAAAGAATATAGCAGTGTTGATGTGGCCCTTTCCCCTTCCCATTCTGCATCCTCTTTGCGGCCCTGTGAAATAAATCGCTGGTTCAAATGAAATTGCGGAAAAGAAAACGGAAAATGGGAAAAAAAAGTGCTGTAGGGGCAGGAGATGCTGACTGGTTCTGATTTTTCACAAAACAAGGAGAATTTCTCTAAGAGTAGAGTAAACGGTGTTTATTTTTCATTGGATTTTTTTTCAGTCATCAAAGGGAGTTGCTTAATTTAAAAAAACGTATCTCTTTCTTTTCTCTTTAAATACTACAGACAACCTCATTTTATCTCAGCAGACACCTAGAAACAAAACACTGGACCCACCAGAGAAAACGGGGCAATAAAAGCATCAGAAATTCAAGTCAGCTATGGAAGAATTACTGTTAGCTGGCAGCTCTCAATTCTAAACAGAAGTGTCCCAGAACCTGTTGGGTTTGACAAAATTTCTTAGAACTGGGGATTTGGGAAGGTTGGACTCCACGGACTTCTATTCCATTTGTTTCCTGCAGAGGGAAATTAGAGTCTATGCATCAAATGAACACCCAAAGAAACATTTAAAAACGTGTTTGACTAGTATTCAGTATGTGAGATTATTAAGTAATAACTTGTCTTCCTAGTTAACCTTGTCCTGGAATATATATAGGTTATTTGTAGCCGCCACTGCTATAATATTTTCTGAAGGATGCCAAGCTGTATGCAAGATCTTTTTGCTAAAGTCCAGACTGTCAACACTGATCTCGTCTTTTCTCCGCTTGCCCCCCACGCACACTTTGCGCGGTTTTAGGATAGCTCGGGGTTTGCTGTTTTCCCTCGAGGCCTCAAGGGTAACATCGCGCTTGGTGTTTCGGTCAAACATCCTGAAGAAGTTGTTGTAGGAGCCCGTCATGATGACACTGCAAGGCAGAGAGGAAAAAGGGAGTGACTGAGTGCTACAGACAAAGGCTTTCTAGAGCAAACGACACCACAATGTGGCCAGCTTATGGCACCACACAAGAAACAAACAAGAGATCAAAAACCGCAACAGGCTTTGTAGTGTGACTGTTGAGTTTCTCTGGAATCACTAATAGCAACAAACTCTCTGGCTGGGTGAAGGATCGTGATAACCCTCCTTGTTATTTACCAATAGATTCCTTTTGGTTCTTGGTCTCCATAAATGAGTCCAGTGGTTTTAATGATCCCAGCCCACCTCCCTCACATCAGGATTCTGAGGCTGGAGTGAAGTTATGAGAGTAGGAACACTGAAAACGACCGTCACTGTACTGTGTACATTTAAAGCACGGTTACAGTACGAGGAATTCTGTGTTGCCCGACTGCTAAGGCTTTCTCGCATCAGCACTGCAGGAGGGATGCTGGCAGTACAGCACACATACCAGCATGTTTCCTCCCCCTGCTAAGAACTAGATCTAAATTCAGCCTTTTCCAAAAAATTAGATGCCATCGTGGTCTCACTCGGGAAGGGAGTAAACAAAAATTCAATTCTGAAAGGATGTAGGGTAAGGAAATAAGCCTTTGAGGGGACTGATGGATGGTTTCTACCTTTCTACAAGAGTTATCCATTCTCAGGCATATCTACCATTGATTTAGAGAGCAGTGAATGCCAGAGCCTTCCAGAAGCAATGGACTGACTCTTTAATGGTGACAGTTTGGACAAGATGACAGGCTGAGGGAAAGATAGCAAGTGGCGTCCCATTGTGGCTGCCCCCTGGAGAGGTGGGCGTGGTCTTGTTTGTGGGTGAGGCTCTGAACTGACTGGCTGGTTAGGATGGGAGAACACAGCGTCTCATCTGGGGTTGGAGAAAGGTGAAGACAAGATTGGGCGACAGCCAAGGGGCTGAGTTTTTGGGTACTTTGTTAGCTGTCCAAGAAATTAACCAAGGGTTAGATTTTGTTATGCTGGCCCAGGAAACTGATGCTGTGAAATGTGTGTTTCTGTCATAGAGCGAGCTAATATTACCTCATCAGGCAGGGTGCTGAGTGCTTTTACCCCAGACTTCATTTACTCTTCCTTCATCCCATGTAAGGGATTTACACAGGAGGAAAAGTGAGTGACTTGTACAGTGTCACACATCTAATAAGTAGCCAAGTCAGGTCTCCAGCCCACATCTGCCTGACTCTGGGGCACAAGCATTCAGCCACTTGGCCTCACTGCTTCCCATGCACTGACCTTTGCTTCCCTCACCATGACCCGACTTGTTTTTAAACAGTAAGAGAAAGTCTTTTCTGGGAAAATAATCTCAACCTTATCTGGACCAAGAATAACATTTTCTCATTTATGGAAAGAAATTGTAATGCAGTGGAAAGCATGTTGATTTTAGGATTCAAACTCTTCCTCTTGTCTCTACTGCTTACTAGTTCATGAGCTTGGACAGATTGCTTTATCTGGCTGAGCCTCAGTTTCCTCAACTGGAAAATGGGGATGGTGAAAACAATCTTGATGGATTGTGGTCGGGATTAAAAAACATGATGTGTGTGAAAGTACCTAGTAAGTACAGTTTTTGAACCTTGGTTAAGATAGGAGGGAAACTGGAACAATAACAACCACAAGTATTAAAAAAAACCTATTCTTAATAAACAATGAATAAATGACAGCTGGAAATGAAAGTAAATAAAATAATAGGGCTGGGCTAGCTTCTTTTCCCCTCGACGGCCTTTGTTAATATGTCACAGTTGCTCTGCCCTCTACCTACTGGGCAGTGTGACGTGTCCTCTGCCACGTGGTGATTCCTTCCAGGCCTAAGTGGAAGGCTGATTTTGGATCACTGACCAAAAAAAGCCCAACAAGGGTCACAGAGGGAGAGCCTGCACTCACTAAGAGCTCGACTCTCTGAGTGCTTTGCCGTGATAGAATTTCCCTGCTTCCAAACACTACTGCTGATGCCGCCTTCATTGAGGAACAGCCCCTGGTAGCCTGTGCTTACTTCTCCAGGAAATCAGAGAGTCATCTGTAATATTTGTCAAACCAAAAAGAAACTAAGGGGAGGTAATAGGAAGTACTGTTGAAATCAAAGGCCTTAAAACAGTCATAAATCACTTTCAGGACATGTGATAAATGAGGCCGAGTAGAATTCGGTTAATGAACCACCAGGGCCTTTGGCCAGGTCTATACTGGAAGCTTCAAGGAATAATTTTCCATCTAGAAAGCACACTCTGCAGTCATCTGAACTATTCATGCTGAAAATTTGCTGGTGGAGCTTCATTTTAGGCATGTTGACCCAGCTCTGGGAGTGTCTTGTGTGTACAAGGTAGGAATTTCTTTCTTTTTTTTTTTTTTTTGCAGTACACGGGCCTTTCACTGTTGTGGCCTCTCCCGTTGCGGAACACAGGCTCCGGACGCGCAGGCTCAGCGGCCATGGCTCACGGGTCCAGCCGCTCCGCGGCATGTGGGATCTTCCCGGACCGGGACACGAACCCGTGTCCCCTGCATCGGCAGGCAGACTCTCAACCACTGTGCCACCAGGGAAGCCCCAAGGTAGGATTTTCTTGAGGTTAAGTGGTCACCTGAGCCAGTCCTGAAAGAGGAGTCAAGGGTGTCACTCATCCCTCCCTCCTTTCCAGGCCTGCCTCAAGGGTCATCCAGTGGTCCACACAGTGCGTCTCTGCCAGGCCTCGGGGCTGATTTTGATCTCCCTTTGGTTGCACCCTGCTTAGGATACACAGCCCAGGGCCTTTGCAAGGAGAGGGACCACCTTTGGAAAGTTCCCAGCCACACAGACGTTTCTTACCTGTCTGACCCATTCCACACACATTCAAATTTATCAAAAATGCAGTCATTTTCGTAGAGGGAGCACAGCTTGCTGCGGAGGTAGTCGTGAACCTGGTTGGGGGGGAGGACACATTAAGAGGGTGTTATTATTTTATTATTATTATTATTATCTTTGCTTTACGCAGGCCTCTCACTGTTGTGGCCTCTCCCGTTGCGGAGCACAGGCTCCGGACGCGCAGGCTCAGTGGCCATGGCTCACGGGCCCAGCCGCTCCGCGGCATGTGGGATCTTCCCGGACCGGGGCACGAACCCACGCCCCCCACGTCGGCAGGTGGACTTTCAACCTGCGCCACCAGGGAAGCCCAAAGGGTGTTATTATTTTTAAAAATGATTTCTCTCTGTGAAGCTCCTCTTTGGATGTGAGCTGTTAATTCTTTCAGTGTAAATGTGGCTTGAATCGGATGGTCTCAGATCTGAACCCAGGTGTGGCCCTTTTCAGCCTTGGGACATTAAGATGAGTCGGTGAGCTGCTTACACAGCTAGTGTGGATTAAACAAGCTTGCTTACATAGATGGTGGCATAGAGCAGGGCCCATTAAGCGGGAGAGTCCCATTTTCTAAGCTGCTTTAGAGGACACCGTTCATTCAGCTTTTTATTTGACAAATATTTATTGAATGCCTGCTATGTGGTTGGGAGAGACCCATGAACAGAATACCCCTGGGGGTGCTTTCCTCCTAGTGTTGGGGAAGAGACTGTATAACCAAGTAAATATATAAGGTATTTTAGATGGTTGGTGATAAAGATATAGAGAAAAAAACATGGAAAAAGGGAGTGGGAGTATTATTTTATACAGGGTGAGTAGCCAAGGGTTCACCTGAGGTGGCGGCATTGGAGCAGAAGCCTGAAAGAAATGAAGGCACCTCAGTGGTATCTGGGGAAAGGCTTTCCAAGCATGGGGAACAGCAAATGTAAAGGCCCAGAGGCAGGAGTCCTGGAGGCAGTGCGGTGGAGGGTGGCAACGAGCAGAGTGTGGAGGCCTCAGCGTGTGCTCACCAGTTCCCGCAGGCCCCTTACTCTGAGTGATGTCAAAGACTTCACAGAAAGGATGCTGAGCCTGCTGTGTCGTGAGAGTTGTAAGCCTGCAGGGCCAAAGGCAGGGAGGCTAGGTACAACCTGGGTGATAGATGACGGCTGGGACCAGAGCGGGCAGGGGTGGGAGGTGGTCGGATTCTCGACATGTTTGGAAGGAGAGCTGATGGGTCTTGGGGATGGATCCACTGAAGTGTGGAGAGGAAAACAGGAGTCAAAGAGGGCTCCTGCATCTTTCTCTTGAGCAAGTGGAAAGATGGAGTTGCCACGTTCATTTGGGGGATCTATAATTTGGAGATGTCTATGCAAAGGGAGCTCATCCAGTAGACTCTGATGTGATGTGCGTGGCACAGCCCTGGAGTATGCAGCAGTTTTCTCTTGCTTCTATTTTTCAGTGAAATAAGAAGCAAGGTTATGAGCTGAGAGTGAGGAAGGGGAGGGGGTAGCTGGCAAACAGTGCAGGGTTTCTGGAAGGCGCCGAGGGCCGCTTGAAGTTGTTGGATGTGAATTTTAAATGCATCTGGTCAGCATGATTGGGGTGTTTTTCTCCAGCTGCATTCAGCAACTCAGGTGAAGATGGCAAATAGGCAGAGGATGAGGGCTTGGAGGGTAGTAATCCGGGTACAATTTTGAATTCTTCCTGAGCTCTGTCATAGGGACTGGTAATTGTAACAGGCATACATAATATGCCAGCTTGTTATTATTAGACAGGCGCTTTATCCATAGACTCTTATTTCATCTCTAACATCATCTTAGGATGTAGGTGTTGTCATTCTCTTCGCTTTAACAGAGGATGAAGTACCGGGTATGACACCATTTGTCCGAGATCACACAGGAAAGGAAATGACAGAATGGAAAGTGAACCCGGGATCTGGGTTCTGGAGCACACACACACTTTTGCCTTCTCTAGCAATCTACCTCCCACTGGTTCTGCCTCATTGGCCTCGCCTTATGTGGGGTCTCAGTCCTAGACAGGAGCTGGGAACTGAGGTGAGGCCAAGAGGGAGTTAAAATTGGGTGAAGGCAGAGGGACGTTAGGAAAAGCACTGTTTGACTTTGTTTAGATGGACAGTGATGGTTCACTCTCCCTTTTCCTGCAGCCTAGGCCCCTCTCCTCCCTTGACCCCAGAGTTCTGTTGGATGCTGAGCTCAGAGGCTCAGCTGTGTGCTTAGCACTGGGCAGAGGAATGAGGTCAGATTCATTCCTTGTTCCATTAGATGTTCTGGGTATTTGAAAAGCTCTCTGAGTTATTTGGACAGTGTAAGGATTTCTAAGTCTGCAAATTAATTTCCTCCACCTTTACTCTCTTGTTCCCAAACAGTTCTGGGCCTTGTCAGGGTATCTGCTTCAGTGCTACAGTGACAAGAGAATCCATCTGCAGCTGGGCTTTTGGCTTTGTTAGGTAATGGGATGTAAGGGCGAGGCTTGTGTCTTGAGCTTGGGAACTCTGCTATAAATTAAGACATTGTCCTTCCCTTCCTCCACCTTTTGTGCATATTGGAAGTGGCTCAGATCTGATCTGGAAGGCGATTTTGTTTGTAGGGCCATTTCTGCTTGTTGAAGATCTCTAGTTATCATTAAGAATCCTTGAGCAAAGCAGAAGAGAGTCCTGGGACAAAGAGAGAGCTGATTCCAGGTCTTGACAAACTTTTTCTATAAAGGCCCAGATAGTAAATAATTATACTTTGTGGGCCATAGAGCAACCACCCAACTCTACCCTTGTCATGCAAAAGCAGCTATAAGACATAAACAAATGAGTGGGAGTTGTGTTCCAATAAAACTTTATTTACAAAGATAGGTGGCAGACAGGATTGGCCTCTGAGTCATGGTTTGCCTAACCCTGGTCTTGACTATAATTCCCCCTCTCCCAAATCAGCACAGACTATTTCCTTGGAAGAAATCGATGGTGGAGGTAAGGGCATAAATTGGGGGTCGAACTTTTCTTCTGATGGTTGGAGGACCCTGACCTCAAGAATCCATCTCTTTTCTAGAAAGCAAGCCTGATTCTTGCCTCTCCTTGATTTTATCATTGACTTGCTTCCAAGTTCTGTGTAATAGAGGGAGAAGAAGAAGAGGAGTGGGGCTTCTGAAGGCGAAGGATGTCAAGATGGAATTAGTGCAGTGGGCAAGGGGAGCCTAATTTATTATCCTTGTATTCAAGATCTCCTACTTTTTTGAGGAAAAAGACAGGCAAAATTGATCCTATTTTCAATCTTATCTCCCCCTACTGCTTCCTCTTATCTGTTATGGAGCATTTTTTTTTTTTCATAATTTTCCTGAGACTTTTTATTTATTTATTTATTTGATGCACCATCTTTTTTTTTTTTAAGTTTAGCTGATTTAAAATGTTTGTTGTGTTAATTTCAGGTGTATAGCAATGTGATTCCATTATACACACATATATATATAATTTTTTTTTCAGATTCTTTTCCCATATAGGTTATTACATGATATTGAGTAGAGTTCCCTGTGCTATATATACAGTAGGTCCATGCTGGTTATCTATCTTATATATAGTACTGTGTGTATATGTCAATCCCAAACTCTCAATCCATCCCTCCCCCCCACTCCCTCTCCCCCTTAGCAACCACAGGTCTGTTCTCTGGAGTCTGTTTCTGTTTTGTAGATAAGTTCATTTGTGTCATATTTTAGATTCCCCAAATAAGCGATATCCTATGATATTTGTGTTTCTCTGACTGACTCCACTTAGCATGATAATCTCTAGGTCCATCCATGTTGCTGCAAATGGCATTATTTCATTCTTTTCTAGGCTTAGTGATATTCCATTATATATATATGTATCACATCTTCTTTATCCATTCATCATTGACAGATGATGGACATTTAGGTCACTTTCATGTCTTGGCTATTGTAAGTAGTGCTGCAGTGAACATCGGGGTGCATGTATCTTTTCATATTACGGTTTTCTCTGGATATATTCCCGAGAGTGGGATTGACAGATCATAGGGTAACTCTAGTTTTAGTTTTTAAAGGAACCTTCAGACCGTTCTCCATAGTGGCTGTACCTGTTTACATTCCTACCAACAGTATGGAGCAGTTCTGGGAAGTTCCTGATTACCTCCAACTGAGGGCCTCTACAGGAAAAGATGATCTATTACACTATGAAGGTATACACTATGAAGGTTGAATATATATTCTGTTGTAAAAAAAAAAAATCTTAGGCAGAGAAGATGGACTTTTTTCCCATCAGAGGAGAGAAAAAGGTAAGATACAGACATGAGAAACAAACATCTAGAGAGCAGAGTAAGGGAAAACTTGACTCGTGGTCCTATTTGATGCTTCTCTCTTCATGTTGCAAAAATTGTTTCTATGCTATGTTCCTATGAGCTTGGGGATGGCCTTCCTGACACTAAGCTGAGTCTCCCAACACAGTGGTTCTCAAATCATGTATTTGTGGGAGCCTGCTATTGTATAGTTGATAGACCACTGTGAGGCCTAGCACGATTAAACTCTGTTGGTTTGTTCTCCTATTTCAGGGGTTGACAAACTTTTCCTGTAAAGGATCACACAGTAAATATTCTAGGCTTTGTGAGCCATGTAGTGTCTGTCACAACGACCCAACTCTGCCGTTGTGGCATGAAAACAGCCATAGGTAATAGGTAAATGATCAGGTGTGGCTGTATTTCAATAAAACTGCTTTTACAAAAACAGATGGGGGGCTGGATTTGGCTCCACAGGTCACAGTTTGTCAACCCCTGTTCTATAGGAAAACGTGAACATAGCTCATCATACTTAAGTCTACAGCTTCTTATTCCCAGAAACATGCTTGAGATCAGTTGATGGATGTATGAAGATACAAAAAAGAGTATTTTCATGTAGCAATCACGTAAGAGTATCTATCACCTGTCTCCCTGCCCAGGGAAGGCCGTAGTAATTGATGATGGAATTCCTTCCCACCGGACCAGTCCTTACAATTTTTTTCAACAGTGTTCTAGACACTCACTCACTCAGTTTGTTTACCATCTTTGATATACTATATTACCATCTGATACAGTATATAAACTTAACTAAATTGCTTTGAAATATGTCATCTAAAATAAGTTAAATAATTTTTGTAGTATTTAATTTCAATAATGGGCTATGAGAGCTCTTGCTCAGTGTTCTACTAGGTAAACATGGTTTGAGAACCATGATCTTAAAATGCTGATGATTTCATGTCACAGCTAGCTAGCTTTGTTCTAGAAGTCTTTCCCTAAAATAAAAGTGGTAATTACTACTTAAGTTTATATACTGTATCATATAGCCTAATCTACTTTTCTCTAAGCACGGCTCTCCAGCAGGCCACATCCCTGTCAGGTTCTAGTTCCCACTGCCATCGCTTTCGTACTAAGGGCTGTAACACCAGATGGTTTGACTGCACAGCTGGAGGGGGACACTCCTGTTTGCTCTAGCCCTGTGCTGAAGATGAGGGCTGTGAGCGGGAGCCTGAGGGCAGCATGTGGGGGACAACGAGAACGCAAACACACAGGGGATGCTACTTGAACCACAGGGGTAACCAAACTACCTCGACCACATCTGTGGTCTTGAATTCTGGCCCCCAAACTTTTTTACAGCTTCACGGTCAGCCATCAAAGTCCTCAGTATCCTCAACCTCCTCTCTCAACGTTTCCTGCTTCTCCTGAGGCCACTCACGTGGCGGCTGGACTTCTGCCCTCATGTGCCAAGGTGGGTGGGCTCTGTGCTGCTCAGGACAGTCATCATTCCTGTCTCGGGTCCTCAGCTCCTTCCAAGTCATGCCATCCCACATGACTTCCTGCTACCCATCCTTCTTACAGTCAGCAACAGTTCTCAGCCCCTCTACCCCATTCCTGGAGGCCATCTAGTGCCTCAATCTCTCTTCCTTCGCCATCCCTGCCATCATTCTTAGCGATTCGAATACTCTGGACTCTTGGTTACTTGGCCTCATCATTTTCAGTATGTTTTGTCCTTTGCTTTCTGGGTCATATTATGAGCCTTGTCATTACTATAACTGTATTTGTTTAGTAAGTATCACTCTGGCTACTTCCTATCAATTCTTCATTCCCCTTATAACCTACCTTAGATTCAGCCATCCATCATTCTAATCAATCAGTCACTCCCTTAATAGATACCTTCAACAAACTTGCTTTTCTCCCTCCTTCCATTGTACTCCCTTGGCAAAACCCCATCACTGGTTAAATCTAACTTTCTGCTCTTCCTTACCTATACCAAGCAGGTGAATGTGGCTGGGAAAAAACACACAATCACACAGATTTGTCTCACTTTAAATCAATAATATAAACCTCAAGTGGATCCCTGAGCAACCCTACCATACTGCCCTAGTCAATTCACTCTCTTAGATGAGTTTTACACTTTTCCTTCTCACTCAGCTAGTGACCTTGCTTCTTATTTTACTGGAAAATAGAAGCAATAAGAAGAAACCATCTGTATGTTCCCATCACAAAACTGACAAACCTACTGCATCTGTAGCTATTTACTCTTTTCTCTTTCCTTTGATGGATGAATTGCCCACCTCATCTAAGTCCAATTCTGCAGTGGAATCTATTCCCTTGAGAAGTTGACTGCTTCAGTTAATTATCTCCCTATGAGCTTACTCCTATCAGCATAAAACAAGCTGTGATGACTTCCTCAATCCTGCATTCCGTTCCAGCTACTACCCCATTTCTCTATTCCTCTTCAGAACAAAATCTCTTTCAGAATTTCACTACAGGGCTTCCCTGGTGGTGCAGTGGTTAAGAACCTGCCTGCCAATGCAGGAGACATGGGTTCAAGCCCTGGTCGACCCCACATGCCACAGAGCAACTAAGCCCGTGAGCCACAACTACTGAGCCCACATGCCTAGAGCCCGTGCTCCGCAACAAGAGAAGCCACCGCAATGAGAACCCTGTGCACCACAAAGAAGAGTAGCCCCCTGCTCACTGCAACTAGAGAAAGCCCGCACAGCAATGAAGACCCAGAGCAGCCAAAATTAAATAAATAAATAAATTAAAAAAATTTTCACTACATTTCCCATGCTCTAGTTATAGTCTCTCTTGAACCCACTCCAATCAGACATTCATTCCTACCACTTCACCTATAACTCTTTAATTAAGGTGCCTGATCATCTCCATGTTACGAAATCCAACTGACCATTTCTCAGTCCTTCCTTGATTCAGCAACAGCATACGGCAGTTGGTGACTTCTTCCTCCTCGAGACAGTTTCTTCACTTGGCTTCCAGGACTCCTCTCAGTTTCCATCCTACCTCACTGGCACTTTCTGCAGTCTCTCTTGCCAAATCCGTTTCCTCTCCCCAGCCTGTAAACACTGGGGCCTCAGGGCATGGTTCTTGACCTTTCCTCTAGGCTAGATCTATCCAGACTTACACTGAACTGTCTACCTGCTATTTCTGGATGTTCAACTCGCTCAACATGTCTTTTATTCTTCTGCTTTGTAAGCCTTTGCAGGCAGGGGCTGATTTGGAACCCCTGAAGAAGTGCCCAATCTACATACTAGTGGGTGGTGGTCTGTACCTGGTAAGTCTCGATGGGGCGGTTTTCCATGTTGAGATCCCAAACTTTGACCGTCAGATAGTCTCTGGTCATGATATACCTCCCACTGTGGCTGAACTTCACATCCGAAATCGAAGAGATGATTTCAGAGAAAAACGACCTGTTGCTTGGATCTTCCGGCTCTTCAAAAACTGCAGAACAAAAGCAAAACAAGACAAATTTAGTACATCCTTGTCAGCTGATGCTAACGTGTTTGGGCCAGCTAGAAAGCCAACAGTCTAACCTGGAGTAGGGCTGGAATCTGCAGAATATAAGTTGCTAACAGAAATGTCAGCTCCCTGGCAGCAGAACAACCGGTCACTGGTTTCTACATTTTGTTTCTCATGGAAGGACTCCCATGGGACTTGTCACATCCACAGATCTGGCACTGACGGTTCACAAGCTCCAGGTCTATGTATCTGACTCTTTCACTTTTCCCCATGGTTCCTGGGTATCACTGCATATACTATAACCTGTAGTCATCTTACACACTTAAATTTTTGTTTATGCCTTTTTTTGAGATATAATTCACTTACCATAAAATTTACTCATCTAAGTTTTATAGTTTGGTGGGGTTTTTTTAGTATAATCATGCAACCATAAACAAAGTCTAAATTTAGGATATTTTCATTACCTCATCCCGTGTAAAAAACCCACAACTCCATTCCCATTAGCAGTTACTCCCCATTACCTATTCCTGCAGCCCCAGGCAACCACTAATCTATTTTCTTGTTTTATGAAATTGCCTATTCTAGAAATGTCACACAAATGGAATCATTCTCCCTCTGTGTGTGTGTGTGTGTGTATATATATATATATATTCTTTTGTGGTGACTGGCTTCCTTCCCTTAGTGTAATGTTATCAAGGTTCATCCATGTTGTGGCATGATTCATTCCTTTTTATGGCTGAATGATACTCCATTGTATGGCTATATTACATTTTGTTTATCCATTCATCAGTTGATGGGCATTTGGGTTGTTTCTACTTTTTAGCTATTATGAATAATGCGGCTATGAATAAACAGAAATTTTTGTGTGCACCTATGTATACGTATCTCTTGGATCATGGTGCTTAATAGTGGGACCTTACTGCCAGACTGCCTTGGGCTTAAGGTCAGACTACCATTGACTAGTTGTGTGACCTTGGGCAAGTTACTTAACTTTTCTGTGCCTCAGTTGCATAGGTAAACTCTGGCTACAACGTCTTTTGTATATATTTTCCATTTGCTCTGGTATCTAGCTGCTTATTATTTCATTCAACAGATTCAGCTGAATAAAAGACACTGAAGCTTATTGTAAGCTGCCTTAATTCATCTTTCTAACCTTGTTTTTGAACTTCTCTCGTTCAAATTGGATGTGCAAAATACATCTTGATGTTTCCCATCTTTATGCCCTGCCTGATCATTCCTCCTTCATTGTGTCATATTTTGCTTGATTCATATGTCTCATCTTTTACATGTTATTTTAGCCCCAAATGATCTTTTCTTTTCTCTGAAGCCCCATCACACTTGGTCTGGCCTGTTCACTTAGCATTTGCTCAGGTATTCTCCCAATGAAAGCATCATTTCTCACATTAGCATTTAACAATCCATGGCTTATCTCAACTAGGAATGTGTGCTTCTTGAAGGCAGGATTTTGTTTTTTCTTTTCTTTGTACTGAGACTCTTGCACATAAATATTCAATAAATAGTTGTTGCTTGATTGGAACCAAAGCCAGATAAATTAATGAAATCTTTGCCTTCTGGGTGCTTAGCATGTATGATGTTGAGCTATACATATTTGCCTACATTTAATTATTTTTGATCTATAGTAATGGCAATTGAGTATGGTTCCACTTAATAAGCATTTCTATTACAATTTTAGGCTGAACCAAACATCAGTCTTCAGGTCACTGAGTAACTCATCCCCCAAGGCTTCCTCTTTCCTGCCCGCTCAACACACTCACAGAGTCATTATCAAATCCTATGTAGAAAATCTATAGGCGGAGACAAGATGGTGGAGAAGAAGGATGTGAGCTCATCTCTTCTTACAAAAACAGCAAGATCACAACTAACTGCAGAACAACCATCAACCAAAGTGATGGAACCTATCAAAAAAGATATCCTACATCCGAAGACAAAGAAGAAGCCACAACAAGACGGTAGGAGGAGCACAGCCACGGTAAGATCAAACTCCATACCTGCTGGGTGGGTGACCCACAAACTGGAAAATAATTTTACTACAGAAATTCTGCCACAGGAGTGAAAGTTCTAAGCCCCACATCAACCTCCCCAGCCTGGGGGTCTGGCAACAGAAGGAGGAGCCCCAAAGAATCTGGCTTTGAGGGTCAGCAGGGTTTGACCACAGGAATTCCACAGGACTGGGGGAAACAGAAACTCCCCTCTTGGAGGGCACAGAAACCCCACTCTTGTGTGCACCAGGAACCAGGGGAAAAAGCAGTGGCTTCATAAAAGCCTAAGCCAGACTTACCTGCTAGTACTGGAGGGTCTCCTGCAGAGGCAGGGGGCAGCTGTGGCTCACTGCAGGGACAAAGACACTGGTGGTGGTAGTTCTGGGGAGTACTCATTGGTGTGAGCCCTCCCAGAGGCCACCATTTTCTCACCAAGACCTGGCACCACCCAACAGCCTGTAGGCTCCAGTGCTGGGATGCCTCATGCCAAACAACCAACATGGCAGGAACACAGCCACACCCATCAGCAGACAGGCAGCTTAAAGTCTTCCTGAGCACACAGCTGCTTGCTAAACACACCCTCTGACATGTCTCTGTCCACCAGAGGGACCTGCACCAGGAAACCTGCACAAGCCTCTTAGACAGCCTCATCCACCAGGGGGTCTACCTTGGGGCCTGGAATTACTATTTTAAAAATTTTAAGTTTGCATGAGATAGAGTTTAATAAGTGGAGTTTTGCTATGTAAGGTAGCTTTACTCTAAATTAGGAATAGATGTTTGATAACTGATTGTTTTTCTATGTTGAATTTTAATCTCTAAAGGCGAACTTAAAGAGTCAAGGGAACTTCCTAAATAGTTGGTAAGCATTAGACAGTCACAGGGGACACCACCTCTTATGTGCTTTAAATATCAGGAAATTAGATCAGGACTTGAAGGGTATTTACTAAACACATTTTTCAAAATACGTGTTTTAGCTAACGCTAAAAAGACCAAGGGTCTGTATTACAGGGAACCTCAACTACTCTAAGGGCAAGGCGGGGGGGGACGCTGTCAGTAGGAAATGGGGAGGAAATAGCAGGAGATGTGAGTTAAATTGCCTTGACATGATGAAGGTTGCTGTGAGAGCCATCAGATCTATTTTTTTCATTTTCAAACTGATCTTGGGAATTGAGTGGGATTTTTTTTGTTTGTTTTGTTTTTTAAAAAAGAGCTTAAAGATCGAGAATGCTTAACAAAAACAAAATCAGAAATGCTTCCCTCCGGAAATGTTTTGGCTAATTCTCATACTGAACTCTGTCTTGTTTTTTCCATAATTGTGCTAAGTTTCAGAGCCTGGGTAGTGAGCTGGTGGTCTCTACCGAGAAGGGAGTCTAGAGGATTTATTTTGCATTTGTAAGGCAAGAGAGAATTTCTCTAATATTATGTGAACTATTACTTATTTTAAACTGGTAGTCTAGTATAATTTTCCCTGACGTAAGTGATATTTGTTCCTCTAGCAACAAAGTATCCTCTAATTTCCAGTAGTTTGTGAAATTGGGGCTGAAGTATCTCAATGTGAACATCTTTCATGTTACAGTAAGTGTATGTTTTCTCAAATTTAAACTAGCTGTTTGAACTTTAAAAGATAACTCTAAATTAGCTGTAACTATTTAGGAAAACATTTGCAAATATCTACTTTAATGAGGACATACAATTCATTATTAATAAAATCTTTTTACACTGTAGTTTGAATTAATGTATTTTATATTTTGCAGTAAAACGTAACTCAGATTTCTACAGGCCTTAAAACCACAGACAGTGGTTCCTATTTGAATTGTCTTCTGTAACAGATTTCAATAAAATTGGACCAACTTAAAAAAAATCACAAAAGAACAAAAGAGGAAGGGGAGAAAAAAAAACCTACATAAACAAATCCCAAACAATTAACAAAATGGCAATAAGAACATACATATTGATAATTACCTAATATATAAATGGATTAAGTGCCTCAACCAAAAGACATGGACTGGCTGAATGGATACAAAAACAAGACCCATATATATGCTGTCTACAAGAGACCCAATTCAAATCTAGGGAGTCATACAGACTGAGAGTGAGGGGATAGAAAAAGATATTCCATGCAAATGGAAATCAAAAGAAAGCTGGAGTAGCAATACTCATATCAGACAAAATAGACTTTAAAATAAAAACTGTTACAAGAGATGAAGAAGGACACTACGTAATGATCAGGGGATCAAGCCAAGAAGAAGATATAACAATTATAAATATATATGCACCCACCATAGGATTACCTCAATACATAAGGCAAATGCTAACAGCTATAAAAGAGGAAATCGACAGTAATACAATAATAGTGGGGGACTTTAACACCTCACTTACACCAATGGACAGATCATCAAAACAGAGGAAACACGAGCTTTAAATGACACAATAGACCATATAGATTTAACTGATATTTTTAGGACATTCCATCCAAAAACAGCAGATTACACTTTCTTCTCAAGTGCACATGGAACATTCTTCAGGACAGATCACATCTTGGGTCACAAATCAAACTTCAGTAAATTTAAGAAAATTGAAATCATATCAAGCACCTTTTTTGACCACAATGCTATGAGGCTAGAAATCAATTATAAGAAAAAAAACTGTAAAAAACACAAACACATGGGGACTAAACAATATGCTACTAACAACCAATAGATCACTGAAGAAATCAAAGAAGAAATAAAAAAATACCTAGAGACAAATGAAAGCACAATGATCCAAAACCCATGGGATGCAGTAAAAGCAGTTCTAAGATGGAAGTTTATAGCAATACAACCTTACCTCAGGAAACAAGAAAAATCTCAAATAAACAACCTAAACTTACACCTAAAGGAACTAGAGAAAGAACAACAAACAAAACCCAAAGTTAGTAGAAGGAAAGAAATCATAAAGATCAGAGCAGAAATAAATGAAACAGAAACAAAGAAAACAATAGGAAAGATCAATAAAACTAAAAGCTGGTTCTTTGAGAAGATAAACAAAATTGATAAACCTTTAGCCAGACTCATCAAGAAAAAAAGGCAGAGGGCTCAAATCAATAAAATTAGAAATGAAAAAGGAGAAGTTACAATGGATACCGCAGAAATGCAAGAGACTCTATGCCAATAAAACGGACAACCTAGAAGAAATGGACAAATGCTTAGAGAGGTACAATCTCCCAAGACTGGACCAGGAAGAAATAGAAAATATGAACAGATCAGTCACAAGTAATGAAATTGAACCTGTGATTTAAAAACTTCCAACAAACAAAGTCCAGGACCAGATGGCTTCACAGGAAAATTCTATCAAACATTTAGAGAAGAGTTAACACCTATCCTTCTGAGACTCTTCCAAAAAATTGCAGAGGAAGGAACACTCCCAAGCTCATTCTATGAGGCCACCATCACCCTGATACCAATACCAAAGATACCACAAAAAAGTGCTGTTTACAATAATCAAGACATGGAAGCAGCCTAAATGTCCATCATCTGTCGATGATGAATGGATAAAGATGATGTAGTACATATATATAATGGAGTATCACTAAGCCTAAAAAAGAATGAAATAATGCTATTTGCAGCAACATGGATGGACCTAGAGATTATCATGCTAAGTGGAGTCAGAGAAAAACAAATATCATAGGATATCGCTTATATGTGGAATCTAAAATATGATACAAATGAACTTATTTACAAAACAGATACAGACTCACAGACATAGAAAACAAACTTATGGTTACCAAAGGGGAAAGGGAGGGGAAGGATAAATTGAGAGTTTGGGATCGACATATACACTCTACTATATTTAAAATAGATAACCAACAAGGACCTACTGTGTAACACAGGGAACTCTGCTCAATATTATGTAATAACCTAAATGGGAAAAGAATTTGAAAAAGAATAGATACATGTACATGTATAACAATCACTTTGCTGTACACGTGAAACTAGCACAACATTGTTAATCAACTATACCTCAATATAAAATAAAAAAATTTTAAAAACCCAAATTCTTTGTAGAAAATCTAATATAATCTAATATAATGAGTTGTCTTTCAAACCTTGCTGAATTAAACCGTAAGTCAAACCAAAATACTAATTTTCACAGAACCATTTAAAAGAACAACAAAAAAACTGATCAATCAGAATTGAACTTGAGAAGTAAAAAACCTATTGAAACAGAAAAACATGAAGTCAATACAGTCTCTGACCCCTTGTCTCAGTCTGTGCCCGTTTCCCTTGGACTTCGATGGAGCACTAATGAAGGCCCCTGGACTCTGATTGGTATCTCAGAGTTGAGAACTAGATTTTCACCTTAGTTTCTATTCAACGTAATCTCATTAGGACTGGGGACTTAGAAACTCCACGCATGCCCCCTACAAACATCCCCAAAGAGAGAGGAATGGGGGCCCTGAGGCTTGGTTACCCCTTACCCAGTGTTTCTTCTGCAAGGCCAGCTTGAGGCAGTAAGTGGGAAGGGCTCTGGAAGCAGTCAATTCCTGCCTCTGTCATTTACCAGCTGTCCACATTCTATTTACTGCTCTGAGATTCCATTTTCCCAGCTGCAGAGTGGACATGCATGTTGCTTGGCACATAGCAGGTCCTCAATAAATGTCAGTCGCTATTTTTATCATGAAAAGCATGCATTGGTTCTGTATTAGCCAATCATATTTCATTTACTAAGATTCTTGGTGGGGAGGGATAAGTTCGGAGTTTGGGATTAGCAGATACAAACTATATAAAAGATAAATGACAAGGTCCTACTGTATAGCACAGGGAACTATATTCAATATCCTGCAATAAACTATCATGGAAAAGAATATGAAAAAATAATATATATGTAGAACTGAATCACTTTGCTGTACACCTGAAACTAACACAACATTGTAAATTAACTATACTTCAATTAAAAGACTCGAGAATTTGGGACTGAGGACTACAGAACCTGGGGATATTTAAATGAAGTAAAGAATATTTACAAGGTTATACCTAGGACTCTGTTCTCCAAAAGTTTGGCATACCAGCAGGCCAGTGTAGCAACATTGTAAAGCCTTAAAGTGACAGCCCCAGAAAATGGAGGTGAAATGAAAGAAAAATTTTAATCAAGCCATGTATCGCTAATTATTTATGTAGAATGTAGAGGCCAGGATATAGATAACATACCCACCAGCACAGCATTTTGTAGTTCATTACATGTTTATGCTTATCCAATTCTTAATATCAACTTCATGAATTCCTTTCATTCATTCAGCAACAATATTTAATGGTGTCAATAATTACTGTTTATGGGAAGCTTATTATGTTCCAGGCCCTAAGCTTTGCATGTTTTATCTCATTTAATCCTTACAACAATCCTATGAAGTGGGAACCATGATTTCTTATTTTATAGATGTGGAAAACTAAGGCACAGAGAGGCTTTGCAACCTGTCCACAGACAACGCAGCAAGACCAAGTAGCTCAACCGAGGAAGAGCTGAATTTTGAACGTGGGTCTATCTAACTTCAAAGTCTCTGTCCTTAATCATGATGCAATTCTGCCTTGTACCATCTACAAGACCTTATTTTAGGAGCTGTAAGAAAATATCAGGGTAGAATCTACATAGCATCATGGAACTATAAAGCTGGAAGGCTCTTTCTTTTTCCTGGCTATTGCACTAAGTATTTTTTATTGTGCATTAATTAGATGAAAGTTAGTGGAAGGGCTCTTAATGCTCTTAGTCCTACTCTAGCCTGTTTACACAGCCCAAGTCCTTAAGAGAATGAATCCATTTCAAACACTTAAGAGCACAGATTCTGTACCAAGGGCTCATGAGTTCAAGCCTTACCCCATCATTAGCAAGTGTAGTTTGGAGCCCCCAGGACTTTGAATGACCCTGTCAACACACCACAAGAAGCCCAGGCCGTCAGGTCATCTCTCACCCCTGGATTCTAATCCCTGTGGCCTGTCTGCAATGAGTAAGCCTTTCCTCCCTCTGTCCTTCTCCCCCAGTTTATGTGCACTGACATTTAATATGTATTATTTGTCTTTCCTAATAGAATACAAGCTCTATGAGGGCGGGGGTTTTTGTCTGTTTTGTTCTGCTGTATCCCCTGGAACATAGGAGGTGCTCAGTAAATATGTTAAATGAATGAATACTGATAATCCATTTAAATTTTTAAATGAAAATAATACTTACCTACTAGGTTCCTTTCATGATCTGTTTAACTATCTAAGCGATACTCTATCCACCTGAAATTTGTTTAAGTCCTTGAAAAGTGTGTAAATAATACAAGTCATCTGTAATTCAAGGTTTTCACCAATTCAGGCTGAGCAATCATTTCTCAGCTATTTAAGTGTCTTTTATGTGCATGCACACACATGCACTACACTTAGTACGTCACCTAGAACATGAAAAGTATTTGTCGGGTGATACATGCCAGGTCCCGTGCTATATGCCAAGGACACAAGGAACAACACAGACCCCGTCCTACCATCATGGAACTCACAGGCTACAGGAAGAGACAAACATTAAACAATTACAGAATTTTCATTGCAGATGTGAAAAGGTGAGATTTTACTGCTTTCCCAGAGGGGAATAAGGGTGCTGGGGAACCAGCTAGTGGAATGCAAATGGAACATCACTGTGTTCCGTGTAATTTACTGAATGGGTGGTACAATAGTATCCAGTGCTTGAGTGACACATCTTGAGACAAATCAGAACTGGTATTTCTCCTAAAGACCCTTGACTTGGCATTAGAAATCCTGCTGATCTGCAGTGTTCTACCAGTTTCTAGAAAATAAAGACATCAAGAGAAGAAATGAAGAGAACCATGGTAGAGAGAGGAAGCAGCCTTGAAGAAAATCCTAATAGCACAGACCTACTCATTGGGGATGTGTCAGATTCACCAACAGGGAGCTTGTGTCTTGGAGACCCCAGTAACAACATTAACAGTGATGATCATGACATCTGCTACCCTTTCTTGGTCCTCCTGCTTTGCATAACTTATCCCATTTAATGCTCAGATTTATGAGGAAGGTACTCTCACTGTCCTTATTTATAGATGAGACAGACCAGAAGAGGCTGAGTAGCTCATGCAGGTAGTGAATAGTAGAGGTGGGCTTTCTACTGACCATCTGCCTGTTACCCTGCCTCCACAACCTGCCTTTCCTTGCATTGTCAGTATCATTTCTGTTTAAACAGTCAAGTCAAAGTGAGCTCCCTCATCTGTTAGATATACCTGTGCATTCCCACTACTGTGCCTCTGCTCCTGCTTACCTTTACCTCTTCCTGTGCCCATCAAGGGATACTGGAAAGAACATCAGACTGGGAGTCAGGGATGCTGGGTTGGAGTCTAGGCTAAACACAAATGAGCCAGCTCTTAATAACACCTGCTATCTGTTGAGCACTTGCGCCGTGTGCTTTACATGTATTAACTCATCTGATATTCACAGATACTCTTTTCCACAAATCAGTACAATCAGTCAACTGAGGCACAGAGGTTCTATAGCTACTAGGACGCACAGTCAGGATCTGAACTCAGTCTGCTTCTAGCCTATGCTCTTAACCTCGGCCTTACTGCCTCTCATTTGAATGACTGGGCAACCATCAACTCTCTGGCCCTGTTTCCTTGTCTATAATATGAAGGAGGTAGGACTGCCAACCAGGTCCCTCCCAGCTCTGAGATAATAAGAGGTCTACGAATCCCACTGGTCTTGTATTTCAACTACAAGTTTAAAAAAAAATTGTCAGTTTTTTATTAATGATATACTCTACCAGGGAAACTAGACACAACTAACTTCTTTTCACAGAGAATAAAACAGCAAATAAAGATGGATAGTGGACACATCACACACACATTTTAAAATAAGTGTTCCATAATTTCAACAAATAAAATGCCCAATTAAGAATTTTCACAGATAATTAGAAAATATATTAAAAAGAACCAAACGGAAATAATAATGAAACAAGGGCAATTAGAACACAATAAATGCATTTAGCCACTAAAGAGAGAATGAGTGAACTAGAATATGTGGAGAATGTATCTCCCTCAAAAGAACAGACTAAAGAATAGAAAGTATAAAGAGATTTCAGGGACACAGGGAATATATGGATAAAGGTTAATTATACATGTAATTGGCGCTACCAAATGCAAGAAAGAAAAGAATAGAAAGTATATTTCAAAAAAAGGGATAATTTTCAAAACTAATGAGTTATCTGGACACTATTTAAAAGCACTACAATCTCCAAGCAGACACACACACACAAACACACACGGTACATCATAGTACAACTGCTAGAAAGCAATGTCAGCTTCCTCTACTAATGCTCATTACTCTAAGCTAGCCTTCCCACAGTGACTTTAGCAGAACGCTCAGGAATATGTCAGGGATTCCAGATTCTGAGGTCAACTGAGCTTTGGAAAGTCCTACTCAATTTTGGGGGTTGATAATGCAATTAGCCTATTAAAAGTGCTGAGAAGTCCTGCAGGTAAACAACAAAAAAATATTCTTTATCTAGGAATCCAGGTTTCTCAACCTTTACAGTACTGAATTCGGGGCCAGAAAGTTTGGGACATTGTAGGATGTTTAGCCACATCCCTGGCCTCAGCTCACTAAGCCCCATGACCCAATGGGGACAACCAAAAATGGCTCCAGGTATAGCCAAATGTCCCCCAGCAGGGCATGGCTGCCCCTGGTTGAGAACCACTGCCTTAATCCTGATTTCAGAGCTTATTGGATCACACCACCGCCCTCTTCCCCATTCCATTTTATTTTTTTTAGAAAATCACTTGCAGCCAGCATCTCTCTAGAATGGAGTTCCCCAGAATACATTTTGGGTTACAGGGCTACTGAGACTTCCTTTCAAATGCTATAGGCTATGGTAGGTGTCCTGCACAGACAATGTTTTGTGTTCTAACATGTACAGACATGAACACCTCTCCACGGAGCTGAAAGTATCTTGTGTTTGATGTTATCCTTCATGGTGCCTGGCACAGGGCTATTCACCTGAGACAGTTCAGATGACTGGCTACATGAATGAGGTCTCGGAAACTCATGGGGAAGGGTTGAAATCACAAATAAGAGAGAAGAAGAGTTAAGAAGAAAACTGCCGACTTTAGAGAAGCTAAAGCTAAAACTACATTTATTACAAGTGGGGCAAAAGTAGAAAGGAAGCATGCAGTGTGCTGGGTGTGGAGTCTGGGACAGCAGAAGAAAGAATGTAGGGAAACCACAGGTAAAGGCTGACCTTGGGTGGGCTGCTTCCTCTGGACCTCACACTGGACACTGCACAGGAACTCATGCCCAAGATGGAGGGTCAGGAGGGGGACCCAAGGCCTCTACCCATTCAGTATGGGGGCTAAGCACACAGGTGGTTCCGAGTTCAGCAGGCCTGGGTGGAAATCCCGCTCTGCTGCTTATAAGTTATGAAGCCTTGGACAGGTGGCTTGACGCCTTCTTCTAAGCTTCATTTTCCTTATCTGTCAAATGGACATAAGAGGCGTCTCTACCTTCTAGGGTGGTTGTGGGGCAGATGAGATCTTTCACGTCAAGCACTTAGCATAGGGCGTGTACCCAGAATAACAGGGGAGGCAGCAACAATGCGGAAGTGGGTGCTGCGTAAGGCAAGCTTGCTGTACAGTGAGTCCAAAAGCCTGATGGGTTCTTCCACTGGGGTCAGATCTTAAGAGCTACCAGTTGTTAAACTGATTTCTAGGTCTTCTATCTGGGCCGTTACACAGACACACAGTAGTTTGTCTCTGGACCATCAGTTGTAGCACACCTTCCTCGGTACACACATCTCTCATTTGGTGCTGAAAGATGTCACCACCACCCTGGCTCTGATGACTCAGGCAGATGAGAGGGAGAGTAAAGGAAACCAGGGAGGGGGATGAAAAAGGAACAGACTCAGAATCACGCACAGGGTTTTAAATCGCCGACTTCTGCTGACATTTTTTCTATGCAGAAGCACAGCTGGCGTGCTTCTCAGTTTGGAGACATGGTTGACAATTTCCCCATAATGGGGACACAACTGGCAATTTTCCTACAGAGTAAGGCAGATGGCAATTTTCCTTCAGAGATATATGCAGGCAACAGTTTTGCCCCTGGAGAGGAAAGGCTCGCCGATTGAGATGCAGCCAGTAATTTCTACTCTACAGAAGACACATTCAGTAATTCCGTCCAGTGAGAGAAACAGCCAACAATTTTCCCACGGAGGGTAAGAATGCCCATGGACCAATAATGCTGGCCTTTATCCAGCTGAGGACAGTGAGAGAAGTTTAAGATTTAATTAGTGGCTACTGTATTACCATGGGCCTAATGACATAGTCTCCAGACGTGGGCTGGAGACTGGAACTTAGATCAGATGAAGACTCAGAGGATTCTGAACTGGGAAACAACAAAGCTTGGCTCTACCTTTGCAATTTGCTTTTCATACAGCCCTTCATTAATTCTACAAATAACTGTTCAACAGTGAACACCGTAGCAACACGATGCATAGCATGACGAAGCAGGAGCAATTCATCTAGAAGAGGTTACACTGGTCCCTGGCTTTTGTATAACCGTTTTCACAATATTTCTGCATGTATTATAATTCGTAAATATCATCTCTTATTTTTATTTTATTTTATTTTATTATTTATTTATTTTTGGCTGCATTGGGTCTTCGTTGCTGCGTGCGGGCTTTCTCTAGTTGTGGCGAGGGGGGGCTACTCTTTGTGGCAGTGCGCGAGCTTCTCATTGCAGTGGCTTCTCTTGTTGCAGAGCAAGAGCTCTAGGCGCGTGGGCTTCAGCAGTTGTGGCACGTGGCTCAGTAGTTGTGGCTCTCAGGCTCTAGAGCACAGGCTCAGTAGTTGTGGCGCATGGGCCTCGTTGCTCCGCGGCACGTGGGATCTTCCTGGAGCAGGGCTCAAACCCGTGTCCCCTGCATTGACAGGTGGATTCTTAACCACTGCGCCACCAGGGAAGCCCGATATCATCTCTTTTAATAAGTAATCATTCAAAGTGAAGATAGAATGAGTCAAAAAAAATTTTTTTTTCCCAGACAGAAAAAAATGGACCGGGCTTCCCTGGTGGCGCAGTGGTTGAGAGTCCGCCTACTGATGCAGGGGACATAGGTTCGTGCCCCGATCCGGGAAGATCCCACATGCCACGGAGCGGCTGGGTCCGTGAACCATGGCCGCTGAGCCTGCGCGTCCGGATCCTGTGCTCCGCAACAGGAGAGGCCACAGCAGTGAGAGGCCTGCGTACCACAAAACAAACAAACAAACAAAAAGGGTCTATTATGCTGGACTACCTGGCGGTACCCAGTGTAATAACAAGGGTCTTTCTAAGTGAAGAAGGAGGCAGAAGAGTCAGCGTCAGAGCGATGCAGTGTGAGAGGGACTCGACTGCGATCGCTGGGTTGGAGGATGGAGGAAGGGGCCAGGAGCCAAAGGAGGCTGCCTCCAGAATCTGGAAAAGGCAAGAAGCAGACCCTCCCGCAGAGCCTCTACAAAAGAGCCCAGCCCTGCAGACCCAGTGAGACACACTGTGGACTTCTGAACTGTAAGATGATAACTTTCTACTGTTTTAAGTCACTAAGTTTACCAAGTGTGTGATCATTTGTTATAGTAATAATAAGAAATTAATACTCTTCTTTTCCCAGACTGTCAATAAAGGGAGGGGACAGGGCTTATGAGCCCCCCCTCCCCCCATCTCTGGGAAGCTGCTCTTATTTCTCTGGGCTGCAGTGGCCGCTGGCTCCCTGAAGAGCCTGCTCCCTTTCAGCAGCTTCTCCTCTCCAGCTGGCCTAGCAGGCAGACCAGAGAGGCCCGGGACAGGTTGCTGCTTCCCAGGGAGCTCATGAACCATCACAGCTCAGCCATCATCTCCTCCCAGCATTCCCGTGGCCACCACTGTGGCTGCTGCACCCACAGGCTGACACAGTCCAGAGAAACTAGAACACAGCAGCTGCAAAGCAGAGCAAGCCAAGCGGCTCACAGACCATCGGCATATAGCAGTAGAACATGAGGCTGCCTGTGATCCTGCTGTGCGCTGGGTAACTCTTCCCAAAGCAATGCCACGTCCCTGCTCGGACACCTACAGTGACTCCCCATTGCCAACAGCCACCAGTCCCATCCACTTGGCCTGGCATTCCAGGCCCTTCGTATCAGGCCCTGGGTCAGCACTCCAATGTTTCTGCCCACTTCTCTCCTGCTCAAATTCTCCACTGCAACCTGGCTGGCTGACTCATCATTTGCACCAAGGTCAGAGAACTCTTTACTCCAGGGGCCAATCAGGTAGTAAGATAGATGAAGCATGCATGGGTACACAACAGGGAGTGGTAGGGACTGTGGCAAACTAGTGTCCACACCCTGTTTCCACTGAGCTCCAGCTGCCTGCTGCCACACAGGAATGTGGGTCCAGCATTGCCAGATCATCTCAAAGTCTACATTTTTCTGAGGAACCTTGATGTTTCAATGTTAGTAAGTCATTAAACATTTTAAGTATGTGCTCAAACACAAGCCACCTGTAAGCCATACGGGCTGTAGCGTGTGACCTCTGTTTTACATGCTTCAATAATGATGCCCGATGTTTATGGAGCATTTAGCATGTGCCAGGGCTTGATCCATGCTCATTCCCCTCCCGTCTTAGTTTGTGCTGCTATTACAGAATACCATAGACTGGGTGGCTTATGAACAACAGAAATTTCTCATAGTTCTACAGGCTAGAAATCTGAGAGCAGGATGCTAGAATGGTCTGATTTGGGTGAAGGGCCCACTCTGGGATGCAGAGGGTCATTTTCTTATTGTGTCCACATGTTGTATTCATGAGGGTTCTTTCGACCTTCATGACCTAATCATCTCCCAAAGGCCCTACCTCCTAGTACCATGACATTGGGGGTTAGTATATCAACATAAATTTGCGGGGGATATACAATCAGTCCAGAATACCATTCTATCCCTGCTCCCCTGTTTCTCTGACTCCTGTTCAACCATCAGGGCTCACTGCCTCTTCCAGGAAGACTTCCTTGACCACCTCAGCCCACTGCATCCTTTCCTTCCCCTTACTGGTTAATTTGGTCACTCTCCATACTTCTCCCTGTTATTTAAAAAAAAAAAATATATATATATGCAATATATATAAAACATATATATGTTCAGAATTTACAAGTAATCCGAGTTCAGGGAATGGGATCCACAGAAAGGTGGCACTAGTGATAACAACAGCACGTGCTCCCTGACAGAATGATTTTCATTTCACAGCTTGGAGAGACTGGGACCTGTGCTCCCTGGGTGAGGACAGTGTCCTAAGGGCTCCTTAGCTCTGGGTTAGACCTTTCTCATGAAGGAGCTAGAATCTGTGAGAGGGGAGGCAAGGACCTGTTTGGCTCAGGGCTCGCCTGTCACTCTAAAGGCTGAACTTGGGCTCACATCCACAGGTAAGTTTATTCATGGGGGGTCTGACTGTCCTTCCTTTGTGAGGATGAATCATTTATTAGCCCAGTGGGGGCAGGTGTCTTTTTGAGAACTGTCATTCTGGAAAGATACTGATTGAAGGAGGGCTCTGAGCATCTTCTCGCCAGCTGGCAGCAGGAAAGGACGGCTCCAGTCCAGACAAGATGAGTTGGCAGTGGGCGTCTCGACAGGAGCCTAATGAAGAAATCTGGTAGCAGTGAGGCCCAGCATTACAAGCCCTCATAGTTGGTCTTTCACTCTGTGATATCCCTCTCTCTGTCGGGGGGTGGGCGACAAAGGTGTCCATGGGGTTGTATACCTCCTACTGTGGAATTACGTGTTCCTATAGCCAGTGGGCTCCAGGAACATGATGCAGGGTCCCCAGGTCTCTGGGTGCGCTCCATACATCACAGGTTAGACGTCTTAACTCCCTGCTTTCTCCTTCTCTCTCTCTCTCCCTCTCATAATTTGTTTCCAACAGGAAACTGTGTACAGCTGCTCCAAGAGAAGCTCGAACTCCCTTGGGAGTCTCTGCCCAGGTGGTAGAGACCATGAGTGTGTGGCCATTATTAGGGGCGACTGCTTGGAAGCTGGTTGTCATGGCACCGCGAGGCCAGGGCTGCACTCCCAAGATGCCCCCGTTTTCTAGGCTGTCTACATAATCACTGCAATGAGAGGCATAAACACGGGAGAGGGGAGCAGCTCCCTGCTGACAGTCATCTCCGTGCAAAGCAGGGCGAGGAGGGTCCATCTCGGCATGGGCCAAGCACTGCACGGAGGGACGCTGGTGTGGGCTGGTCACTGCCTCACTGTCTCCTCATGGCTCCTGTGCATGCCTCTGTGCTCCCAGCACCGTCTTTCTATAGGCAAACATTGCTCCTAACTTAGGGACACTCAGCGCTGTGCCCGAATGCTCCTGGAACTTGCATCCATGGAGTGACCAGAGCTACCGTGTTGGAGTAGGTGGAGCCATTGCCTCCCATCCACCGGGCCCTGCGCTAGACTCTTTACGTGTGTGACAGTCCATTCCACTCTCACAAGCTGCCTGCTTTACAGATGCAGAAAGTGTATTGGGAGGCACATATCACACCTTACCTGATGTTAGATCTTTTCTAAACATCTCATTCATTCATTCATTCATTCCGTATGCTTTAGTAGCCATGATATATCAGAGAGTCATCTGGCTTTGTCACAGGCCGGGAAGAAGCAGAGCTAGCATGTAAACCGAGCTCTGGTTCTATAGCCCACTACTGCCCCCCAGGCTGCATCATTTCTCCTCCAGTCCCATGTTTAGCAAGGGTGACCCCTTCAACCTGGTGCGCACAGGCAGAGGGAGCCCCCATCCCCGAGCACATGGTCCCGGTAAAATGAATTGAATTGGTCTAGGGCTTAAACCCCTGATTTGGACTTCATTAGGTGTGTGTCCTCACCAACCGCAGAGAATTAACCAGAGCGGAGATGTCTCTTATGGACCTAACACCAGGCACCAGGGGCGACGTGGAGAACAATCGTCAAGTCTGTTGAGCACCTTATTACCTGCTAGGCCCTCCCACTGGCTCCAGACATACCATTATCACTTCGAGGCCTCTGGGACCTGAAGTCTCTGGGCTCGGATGCAGAGAGAAGCCACATTTTGCAATCACTGGAGAAAATAAAGGCTTTATCCCTCAGCAAGCACTTTTGCTGAATGACTTGGTCATGGGAAAGAAGGGACCGCCTGTGCCCTGTTCTCAGTTTGAACTTGGCTGAAGAGTAAGAGATGTTTCCATCTCCACGGTTGCTTACACCCTGCGCTTCGGGTCACCCGCAGCAGGTGATCAGGAAACAAGGGAACCCTAGCGTGTTGATTTCCTGAAGGCCAGACTCCACCAGTGAAATGCTCGTGCTGTTCTCTGCTCTCCCGGGACCTGGCCTATCCAGCTACCTCCCACTTGGGCCCAGTGAGGCAAAGATGGGAAGCCTTTCTAGGCATTGTCTATCAACAGCTTCAACCACGGGCTTTACCCCTGCGTTTGAATCTCGGTTCCACCCTTGATTCAATCCCTGACTTCATGTAAATTACTTGCTTTTTGGAGTCTCCGCTTTCTCATCTGTAACTCTGTGCTCCTGGATTGTTGTGATAAGAATAAAACATTCATAAATAAATACTGACTGCTTACTGTGAGCCAGGCATTATCTTGCTGAATCCTCACAACCATCCAATTATGCAGGCTCTGTTATTGTCCCCATTTTATAGAGGGAGACACTGAGGCTTAGAGAGAGAGGTTAAGTTCAAGTCCAAGAAGTTAAGTTCACACTGGGTTTGTCTGACCCTAGAACCAACACCACTGGCCACAACAGCATGCGGCGTATCCCCTGCTTTTCTAAATGTTTGCCTTTTGCCACTTTGCTTTTACAAAAGACCTACACTAGTATCTGTTTTCGCTAACCTAACTAAAAGAAATCTGAAGAGAATTTTCATTTTGAAGAAAAAAGCTAAGACCCGATGCCTTCATTTACACACAGTTTAAGAATCACAGCACTAGTGTATTGTGAGACACATACCACATTTTATCTGATGTTAGATCTTTTATGAACATGTCTCACTCATTCCTTCATTCAGTATGATTTAGTAGCCATGATACATCAGGCACTATCCCCAGAATGCTTCTACTACTTAATAACCCTCCTAGGGGCTAGCGACCACGTGTTGTAGTAATACAAATTTGTAGTTTTGTGCTGTTACAATGATATGAACACAGAAGATTCTCAGTAAACAGGGACTGAAAAATGCTACTTGTCAAAACTTTGGGGGATACCTAGGATACACTGAGGATGACGTTTGCCATCACAGTTCATTTCAACATCTAACACGATGTCCAGCATAAACACTATTTGGTCAGCATTTTCTCTCTTTGATGTTGAGAATCTAAATTTCACATTCAATTTAATATAAATATTAGATACCTTCCATAATTTCACATCCTCTTGTCCCACCATGGTAAGTACACTGAAGCAGTAAGTGCATCTTATAAGACTGTCATCCCATTGTGTTTAGCACAATACCTTGCACACACTTATTGACAGATTGCTTGCTTTATTTGATCTCACCATCTTTTTCCTAAGCTTGATGATCCCATTTATCTCAGATGTAACTCTTCAATGACAATTTCACTACATCGTAGGGGTTTTCAAATGACACCAAAATTTTAAGATTAAGTCGACCCCGGGATTAAGGATGACCATCTAGGAGATAAATCCTATTTAAATCCTCATGTTCAGGTTAAAGATATAAGAGAAGATAAAAGCAAGTATCATTTTAAGCCCCCTGGGGGTGAGCATTCTCCTGCCCTCTGCTGCCCGCGGGCTGTGCTTGATGATGATGGCAGGCCAGCAGGTGCTTCGAGTAATTCAGCAGATAAAGGGACCTGCACGCATGGGGCTGGAAGCTGCTTGAGTGGACAGCCGATTTCACAGCTGAGTTATTGATGCCACCTACCGAGCTGTCAAAATAGAATTACGTGAACTGCACGGGGGGCTCAAATTAGCTGATATACTTAAACATGTGTCAATTACACACGAACGCGATTCCCCCTTCCCTTCTTTATCCTCCAGCGCTGGGCAAGTACTGAAGGTGGCTGAATTCATTACATGAGACAAGAAATAAACCCATGATAAACCATGATCTTTGCCAGTGTATCAGATTTATCTTTTCTGGGCCTTGATTTCCTCAAGCTTTAGAAAGGAAGAAAGACTCTGAACCCAAAGAGTTTTATGAAGATCAATTAAGATAATGGGCGAGAAGGGGTTCTGTAAGTGGTAAAGTGTGCAACAGTAAAAGGTACCCGTTTAATCATTTTATGCTTTGTTTTTTTATGTGAATCTTCCAGTCCACGGAATTTGTGAGCTTCCTCCCCAGACTGTCCCTCCCCTAGTCTTTGCCAACTCATTCAATGCCCTTCATCGAAGCAGGTGCTCAGGCCAAAAAGCTAGGCATCGCCCTGGATTCTTCCCTTAACCTCACCTTCCACATCTAGTTTTTTTTAAAAGGTCCTGGACCTGGAGATTATCATACTAAGTGAAGTCAGTCAGACAGAGAAAGACAAATATCATATGATATTGCTTATATGCGGAATCTAAAAAAAAATTGATACAAACGAACTTATTTACAAAACAGAAATAGACTCAGAGACTTAGAGAATGAACTTATGGTTACCACGGGGGAAGGGTTAGGGGGGAGGGGTGCATTGGGAGTTCGGGATCGACATGTACACACTGCTATATTTAAAATAGATAACTAACAAGGACCTACTGTAGAGCACAGGGAACTCTGCTCAGTACTCTGTAATAACCTAAATGGGAAAAGAATTTGAAAAAGGATACGTGTACATGTATACCTGAATCAGTCTGCTGTACCTCTGAAACTAACACAAGGCTGTTAATCAACGATACTCCAACATAAAATAAAAATTAAAAAAAAAAAGTCCTGTTAACTTTACACTCAAAATGTAGCCCAAATCGGCCCAATCTTAGTCCAAGCCACTATCACCCCTTGCCTGGACCATTCTGATGGCTTTCTAACTCTTCTCCCAGTATCCACTCTTCCTCCTGATGCTTCTTTTTTTTTTTTTTTTTTAATTTTTTGCGGTATGCAGGCCTCTCACTGTTGTGGCCTCTCCCATTGCGGAGCACAGGCTCCGTACGCGCAGGCTCAGCGGCCATGGCTCACGGGCCCAGCCGCTCTGAGGCATGTGGGATCTTCCCCGACCGGGGCAGGAACCCGTGTCCCCTGCATCAGCAGGCCGACTCTCAACCACTGTGCCACCAGGGAAGCCCAGATGCTTCATTCTTTACATAGCCACAGAGTGATATATTTACAAGTATAACCACGTTACTCCTTTCCTCAAACACTAGCAGATTTTCCTTCTTAAATAAAATAAAAGCCAAATTCCTTACCTTTGCCTACAGGGCTACCATGTTGCCTAACTCCCAAGTCCTTTGCATAGAATCCAATGAGAATGAGGCCCCTGGGTTGTTGGCGGTGACTACCCTGAGTGTAGACCCCTCGTGTGATCGGAGCCACCAGCCTCCTCCTCCCATTTGCCCTCTTGCTGCTCCTTCTCACGACACTATAGGTGGCCAAACTGGTCTTCCTTCTTCCCCCTGACTTGCCAAGCACAGTGCAGATTCACAGCCTCTGTATTGCTGCTGCTGCTTCTCCAGAAACACTTTTCACCCAATCTTGCCTTATCTTATTTACCTATGTGTTTGTTGTCTCTCTTAATCTACCTGGATAGAGTGCCATGGGGGAAGGAGGTACCATTTTCTTAGTGCCTGGAACAGCCCCTGGAACATAGTAGCAACAATAAATATTTGTTGAATAAATGAACAGTAGGTGGATTACCATCATTTCATAGACCCCACTCCCCTTTGCCTACAAATTCCAAAGCGTTCCAAAGCTAGAAATGAGTGAACACAGATGGGGTAAGCCACTCTTTGGTGGGAGCCTCTTCATTTGTGTAAAGAGAAGCACTGGGTGGGTACAAGTTTATCAAACTGCGTGACTCTAGTTGTTCTACAAGCATTTATTTAGCACCTTCACTATGCTAAGTGTAGAAGGGAAAAATAAACAGCCTTAGCCACCCTGGAGGAAAACCATTTAGTGGGACAGAAACGGAAACAGGTCATTTCAACCTATCATATCAGGTGCTCTGATGGAGGGTACTTAGCTTACTTGGTGAAACTTGAAGAGTATGATAGGCAGAATAATGCCTTCTCAAGGATGTCCATGTCCTAATCTCCAGAACTCATGAATATGTTCCCTTTCTCGGCAAAGGGGAATTAACATTGTAGATGGAATTAAAGCTGCTCATCAGATGACCTTAAAGTAAGGGGATTAGCCTGGATCACCTGTGTGGGCCCACTGTAATCACGATGGTCCTTATATGTGGACGGGGGAGGCAGGAGAGTCAGGGTGATAGGGCAGGAGAAGGGTTTGTCCCCCCACTGCTGCTGGCTTTCAGATGGAGAAAGGGACCATAAGCCAAGGAATGCAATGGCCTCAAGAAGCTGGAGAAAGCAAAGAAACAGACTGTCCCCTTGAGCCTCCAGAAGGGAACACAGCCCTCCTTACACCTGGATTTTCGCCAGTGAGACCCATGTCAGTCTTCTGACCCACGGAACTATAAGATGACAAATTCATGTTGTTTTAGTCACTAAGTTGGTGGTAATGTGTTACAGCAGCCATAGGAAACTAAATACAAAAAGGAGGGGCTTCCCTGGTGGCGCGGTGGTTGGGAGCCCGCCTGCTGATGCAGGGGACACGGGTTCGTGCCCCGGTCCGGGAGGATCCCACATGCCGCGGAGCGGCTGGGCCCGTGAGCCATGGCCGCTGAGCCTGCGCGTCCGGAGCCTGTGCCGGGACAGCAGTGAGAGGCCCGCGTGCCGCAAAGAAAAAAAAAAGGAAGAGGTGAACTTTGATGTCCCCTCTGGTGGGAAGAGACAGGCTATTGTAAGACCCATCCTGCCCTGGCCAGAGGCCCCCCTACGCTCTGTCAGGTCAATGTCCCTCCCTGGGGAAAATTTTCCTGGGTATCCTCTTGACTGGCGTTCTCCTGAACCTCAAATTGAGAATGCTCATCCAGTGTCTGTGACTGCTTTGCCAGTGATGGCTTGTCATGGACCACGATGACAGGTAAGTGGCCTTGAGACGTCCCAAGCCCAGAGCAGCCAGAGCCACCTATAACCTCATGGCCAACCTTTCCTGTTCTGTGTGTCTCTGGGGCTGCAGCCACATGCCTGAACCAGTTTCAGCCTCTGCTGCCTTCTTATCTAAGACCTCCTGCAGGGGAGAGGGCGGGACCTGGGACAGTGGCAATTGCTAATGAATGACACTTGCCTCCAAAATTAATAAGCTTTCTTGTTCTTAGGACTCAACTGGAGTCTCCAGGATGACTAATTGACAGAACTGGTTAAATTAATCAAAAATGGAAATGAGGAAGGGGGAAGGGATTCTCTTTATACTATATGGTTTGGGCTTTGCCTGTTCTGTTGCTAATTGCTGCTAAGCTTGAATGGGGTAGACACTGGACTGGGGCAGTGGATGGGTTTCCGTGAATTCTACTGCTTGTAGCAGGGCTCTGGCTTTTCTCCAGGAGCAGGGGCGTGGGTGTCTGTGTGTGTTTGTAATCCTGTCATCAGGATTTTTAATAAAATTAAAAGCATTTTTAATAAAGGGCCTTGTCTTTTTAACCTAACCAAGCCCCCCTGAAATAAACACTGTTAATTACACCCCCCAATCAATACTGAACCCCTTTTGGAAGCTGTCCCAAACCTCAGAGGTTTTAAGATGCATTGCAGCTGCAGCCTGAGCTGATGCCTTTGGACACATTCTATCAGAGATCTGGGGAACGAGCTGTAGGTTTAGTAAGGGATCTAGTGGCCTATAGAATGAGGACTTGGCAATTAAGTTTGTAGAGGAAGGTGATGAATGAGATAGTGGATTTCATGTTCTGTGCAAGGGCAGAGTTAGTGCTGTCACTGGAAGCTGTTGGGCGGAGGAATCCAGCTCATGGGGATTATATAAAATGGAGTCCCGTGAAATTATCCTTGTGGATGTTAGAAAAAGATCACACTCTTTCTCCTGCTGTCAAATACCCAGGAGAAGAATTCATTCTTCTCATTCTTCTCCCAGAAGCAGACAGACCTGGGTTCAAATCTTGTTTCTTTCACTGTGATCTGAGGCAAGTTTCTTCACCTCTCTGTGCCTCATCTGTAAACTGGAGTTACTAAAACCAATCTTCTTCGGTTGCTATGAAACTTAATTGAGACCTAGAAGAGCTCAAAACTAATATCCGTCCCCCTCCGCTATATGCACCTTTAAAGGAAAATGGAATTTCTGATTTAGATGATTAGGTTAGGCATCAAACTTTGCCCCGTTTGCATTGAGTGCACTGTACTCAAACACCTCAGACTTTAAAGCCTTAAGTGCTTATACCTTTTCCCCACAACATGGAAAGGTCAGATCATCTTCAAACCAGGCCTATGACAGGCAGATTTAAGTGCACTGCAGGGTTGTGGCTGACTACCCCTGGACAGCCAGCCTGCCTTGGTTTCATCTGAAGGAGGGAATTTCTGTGGCCACATTTGGAGCTGCAGATTTGCCAGTGTGGAAGGGCCTTGGGGCTAGAATAGAATGAGTATGAGCACCAGGCTCACCGGTAGAGCCAATGCAAGAGGACAGGTGCTGCAAGGCTACCCGTCACCGCTGCTGAGAGGACCCATGGCTCCTCATCCTGGCCAGCTTCACCTCCTGCAAGTCCCCAGCACAAGCCACACCCTCTCAATAGGATGGGACCTCTGGGGCAGGTGAGGAGTGAGGCAGGTCTGGCCAAACTATGACGGAATTAAGGTGCAACTGAGGAATCTGCTCCGTGTCATTAGACACTGAGCGCGGAGTTCACATTTGTGATTGATTTCATCCAGCAAATATGCTTTGGGAACCTAATGCGCCAGGCAGTCTGCTAATTGCTTTTACTTTAACTAATTAATGGCCAAAGATTTCCATGAGACTAAATCACATGATCACCTCTCTACTCTCATCTTTCTTCACCTCGCAGAAGCATTTGACATAACTGATCCCAGTGTCTTTCTAAATCACTCCCTTCTCTTGGCTTATATGCTTACTCAACCCCACCCCTTGGTTTTCCTCTTACCTCCCTGGCAGCTCATCCTCAGTCTCTTGTAAAAGGCTGCCCCCTGTTCCCCCCAGCCCCACTGGCAAATGCTGACGTGCCCTTGGCCTCCATCCTGGACTCTCCACTCCTCTGCATCTACATCGTCTCTCCTAAGTGACTTCACCTTGTCCCATGGCTTTAAAGACCACGAGATGCTCATGACTCCTAAATTTCTATCTCCAGCCCAGATCTCTCCCCTGACTTCCAGACTCAGGTATCCATTTGTTACCAGGCTTCTCTAACTGTGCGTATCATAGGCATCTCAATCCGGACGCATCCAAAAGAGATGTGTGTTTGGTCTTTCCACACCAAACCTGTTCCTTCCTGAGTCTTTTCATCAGTATGTGTTACCACTATACCCTCGGCAGCTCAAAACCCAATCCTAAGTTTTCTCAGAATCCTCCCTTTCTGTCGCCTCTCCACTTTCAGCCTCTCAGCAAGTCCTCTTAGCCTTACCGCCTCAGTAGATTCTGTGTCTGTCCACTTATCACGCCATCACTACCCACCCCAGCCCCAGTCAGAGCCACTATCATTTCCTCCCAGACCATGGCAAGGGCCTTCTAACTGGTCCCAGAGCTTCTTGGCCTGCCAACCCTTTTAGCAAATTAAGACCATAAACAGAGTATTCACTTGCCTGCTTCGAACTGTCTACTAGCTTCCATCACACTTAGAATGAAATCCAGGTTCTCTGCCCTGGTCTGCAAGGCTCTCCATGATCTGGCCCCAGCCTGTCTCTTCGGCGTCACCCTCCACCCTGTTTCCCAGCTCACCGATCTCCATCCACTGGTCTTTTTTCTCTTCTTTGCACACACACGGTTGTCCCTATGTCAAGGTCTTCCTATTTTGATATTATCTCTCTGTTTGGCTCCTTTTGACAATTCGGGTCTCAGTTCAAAGACTTTCCCTCACCACCCTGGCTACTCGCCGACCCTTTTAATTTTCTTATAGCTTTTATCAGTGTCAGAAATTATCTCACTCATTTGTGTACTAGTATATATTTTCTTTCCTCCCTTCACGCTAGAATGTAAGCTCCCTGAAGGCAGGAATGAGTGGATGTTGAATAAACCTTAGTTGAGCAAGTGATTTCTGGAGTCCTCGTTAAGAGGCACAAGTCTGGATCAAACCCCAGGTGTCACTTGTTCTTTGGTGGCCGTAGAGTATCATTCCTCCTCTTAGCTAGTTTCCTCATCTGTAAAATGTGACAAATACTAGGATGCCCCCCATAGGGTTGTCAGGACCTTGGCTTACTTTCTGGATATAGTAAATGTCACAGAAGTTCCCTGTGATTATGGCTGCTGACATGACTACATCGTGACTATGGCTGCTTTTCCCCTGTTCCTGCTCTTAGACGCATTTGGAAGGGAAGTAAGAGAGCATCATCTTCACAGCCATAACAAACACGGAGCTCTTATCATGGGCCAGGCACTGTTCTAAGGCTTCATGGTGTCTTCTCATTTAATCCCCCCATGTCCCCTGATAAGGTAAGTGCTGCTACTAGTCATATCTTATAGGTGAGCAAATTCAGACACAGAGAGGTTAAGTAACCCGGTTAAGATCACCCAGTTAGGCCACGGACAGAGACTGATAAGCGGACACCATGTTGATTTTCCTTCCCTATCTTGGCACTTCTCTGAAGTCACTCACTACTGTCAGTTTAGTTTGACGAAAGGGAAGAAACAAAGCAGACATGTTCTGGGCTGTGCTTACAGGGAGTGCTATAGACTGAATGACTGTGTCCCCTGAAATTCGTACACTGATACCTAATCCCCAGTGTGATGTTATTTGGAGAAGGGGGTTTGGGGAGGTGATTAGGTCATGAGAGTGGAGCTCTCATGAATGGGATTAGTGACCTTACGAAAAAGAGACTCCAAGGCTCCCTCACATCCTGCTGCCATGCAAGGACACAGCAAGGGAAGATGGCCATCTATGGACCAAGAAGCTGGTCTTCACCACACACTGGATCTGCTGGTGTCTTATCTTGGACTTCGCAGCTTCCAAAAATAAGTGTTTGTTGTTTAAGCCATCCAGTCTGTGGCATTTGATTATAGCAGCCCGAATGGACTAAGACAGGAAATATCATCCTGGGCTCCCCACCTCCTGGCCCGCCCCAGTACCTAAGACAGGTGCTGTCAACGGTGTGTGTAGAGGGAATCTCCTCTTTCTACCCTTGGAGTACCCAGTGGGCTCTCCTGTTATCCACCAAGCTTCTCCCAATTATAGAAGTAAAACTACAACCTTGAGGAGAATCTGGAAAATAGGAAAGCTGCCCGAATTTTGCTGCCCTGACATCATCCCTTTCACGAAGAGCCCCAGTCTTTGTCTACACGTATTCTTCTTCACACTCTGAATTCAGGGTGGGCTTGTAATCGTGCGTGCTGCTTTAACATTTATCATAAGCATTTCCCCACCTGCTCCATCATTAACTGTGTTCACAGGTAGTTGGCATGTTACATCTCTATGGACCTTCACAGGAACCTCTTTCTCTATTCCCACTCCCAGTTGAGGGTTCAAACTGCTACTTTTCTTTTTTTCTTAAAATTAAAAAATCTATATATTTATTTATTTATTTTAATTGGAGTATAATTGATTTACAAGATGGTGTTAGTTTCAGGTGTATAATTGATTTACAAGATGGTGTTAGTTTCAGGTGTATAGCAAAGTGATTCAGTTATATAAATATGTATATACATATACATATATATATACATATTTTCAGATTCTTTTCCATTATAGGTTGTTATAAGATATCAAATATAGTTCCCTGTGCTATACAGTAGGTCCTTGTTGTTTATCTACTTCATATATAGTGGTATGTATCTGGCAATCCCATACTCCTAACCTGCTGCTTTTCTCTCATGCTGTAAAAACAAACTACTTATTCAAGACCCCCTCCCCTTATGAGTGGTTTTTGAATAGGAACCAGGCTTCTTAGCACCTCATCGCCTCTAAAATCAGTTTAAGTCCTCTTTGTTCAGAGAGCAAGTATGTTTCGGCACCATGGGAAAGTATCCAGGCATCGGCACCATAAAACACATGGATATCACGAGGGAGTGTAGAGGCTCCACATGCAGGTTTCTATTGCCCCTGTCCTCTGTCCCCCACCACGTTCAATAAGAGCCACACACACCGTGTGCTCACGACAGGTCAGGGGCTGTACTAAGAGCTGGTCCATGACCACTTGTCACCCTTACCACCTGCAGCAAAGGATCAGCATTGGCGCCTTGCCCGGGCTGCCTGCAACGAGCGGGCCTGGGACCCACACCTGGAGCCGTCAGCTCCAGGGACTGTGCTCTGGATGACTTTCAGGTCTTCTATTAGGGGCTGAATTGTGTACCCCCTCCCCAAATTCTTATGTTGAAGTCTTAATCCTCAGTACCAAATATGTAACCATATTGGAGGTAGGGTCTTTAAAGAGGTAATTAAATGAAAAAATGAGGTCATGAGGGTGGAGCCTAATCCAATATGATGAGTGTCTTTATAAGAAGGGCAGTTTTGGACACAGACAGGTGAAGAGAGGAGATGATGTGAAGACACAGGGAGAGGATGGTCACCAGCAAGCGAAGGAGAGAGGCCTGGAAGAGATCCTTTCTTCACAGCCTTCAGATGAAACCAACCCTATTGATACCTTGATACCTTGGTCTAGGACTTCTAGCCTCCAGAACAGGGAGACAGTAAGATTTTTTTTTTTTTTTGCGGTACGCGGGCCTCTCACTGTTGTGGCCTCTCCCGTTGCGGAGCACAGGCTCCGGATGCGCAGGCTCAGCAGCCATGGCTCAGGGGCCTAGCTGCTCCGCGGCATGTGGGATCTTCCCGGACCAGGGCACGAACCCGTGTCCCCTGCATTAGCAGGCGGACTCTCAACCACTGCGCCACCAGGGAAGCCCAAGATTTTGTTTTTTTAAGCCACCCAGTTTATGGTATTTTGTTATAGCAACTCTAGTAAATGAAAACACCTTCTTTCATCTGTCTTCTCCCACCTGCCTGCTTTTCTACTGCAGTGGTTCAGTGAAGCCCCATTTGTAGCTGGGTTGGTAATGCAGGGGTTGGTAAAATAAACTCCCTGCCTTTATGGAGATTACATTCTAGTCAGGGAGACAGAGGAAGAAAAACAAACATCTATAGCTGAGTACTAAGAAATACATAAAGAAATCAAATAGGGTGATGCAGTAGAAATAGGGTGCAGATGGGTGGAAAAGAGAAGTCCTCTCTGAGGAGGTGATATTTTCCCAGAGACCTAATAAAATGAGAGCAGTCTAAACAAGCGAGGGCCTGGTGGGAGAGCATTCCAGGTGGGAGAAGAGCCTGTGCAAAGGGCCTGAGGCACAAAGGGCTGGGTGTGTTGAAGGCACAGGAAGCAGACCAGTGTGGCCAGACTACAGGGAACTGAGGATGGGAAGGTGGACAGGGACCAGATTCCTGTGGGTCTTGGAAAGGAGTTTAGATCTAATTTCTCTCTCGTTCCCTTGGTTGTCATTCATCACACCTGGCCAGTTTCTTCACTCAACTCCCAGTACTCACGCGTTAAAAGGGAACAGCAAGATTCAGGCCAGCCACTGCTGCTGCCATCAACACCCTATTGTTTCAGCCATTAGAATCTCAAACTGCAGATACAACCCTCGTCATTACCGCCAGAAGCGATAGAAAAAATACTGAGAGATGAGGAAGAGAATCATCCTTCCCAACCCCTGCTGAGTATGCAGAGCGAGGGACGTATGGAAATTAATATATGCAGCTCTGATAACACGGAACTCCTCGGCATTTTGATTAAACATTGATGGTTATTAAATACCCTCCTTCTCAGAGTTCATCTCCGAAAGCCAATGTTGCTTTTCATTTTGAACTCTGATGAACTGTCTCCATGCCGTTCGCACACCCGGGCTGAACCGTGGTCGACGGAAGGCTGGTGTTGGAGGAGGAGGGAGAAAATCAATATGAAATGTCAGGTGCGGGGTCAGATTGAACTTGTTTTCCCAGCTGGCGGGAGCTCGGGCCGCTGCCGCTGCAGCAGCCAAACAAAGGGAGATGCACACTGACGAGGGTCGGCACTTCGGACGAGTCAGGAAAATGAATTTCGTTCGCTGCTTCATTAGATTAGGAGGCTGGCGGCTGGCAATTCAGAGCACTGCTGGTGTCGGGATGGGGCATGGGAAGGCAGGGCTGCAGCAGGGGTCTGCAGGTGGCCAGCTAGCTCCCAGCCTCCCTAGGGACTGTCCCCTGGGCTCTACTTCTCAAGGGCTGTGTGGGACCAAGGCTGCAGGGAGCAGCAGCCCCCAGGGGGTTCCTGGGTGTGAGGGCTTGATGACCCTTCCCAATATTTTCCCCAGGGAACGTCTCAGTCTTTAGGTAGCAGCTCAGTGGTCCCTGCCTTGAGGTATAAGGTCCTTGTCACATCCCCTCACGACACCACAAGACTCTTTCTCACACCACTTATTACAGTCACCATGTCATTATCTATCTGTGATTCTCTGATGAATGCATCTTTCTTCCTTAGACAGTGTGATAGTTCATCTTATGCATCAACTTGACTGGACCATGGGGTGCCCAGATATTTCATCAGACATTATCCTGGGGGTTTAGGAGGGTATTTTTGAATGAATTTAACATTTAAATTAACAGACTGAGTAAAGCAGATTGTCCTCCCTAATGTGGGTGGGCCTTATCCAATCAGTTGAAGGCCCGAATAGAACAAAAGGCTGACCCTCCTCCCAACAAGAGGGAATTCTCCTGTGTGACTCCTTCGAGCTGGGACATCAATTTTTTCCTGCCTTCGCACTTGAACTGGACCATCAGCTCTTCCTGGGTCAAGAGTCTGCTGGCCTTTGGACTAAAACTACCTCATCGGCTCTCCTGCAGCCCCACTGAAGATCCTGGGACTTGTCATCCTCCATGATTGCATGACCTTAATTGTTATGAATACTTATAACAATCTTTTCACATATACACATGTGTATATGTGCACGTGTGTGTGTGAGTATATATATGCATATGTGTATATATATGATATATATATATCTCCTATTGGTTCTGTTCCCCTGGAGACCCTCACTAGTACAGACCTTGAGCTGTAAGAGGGAAGAAAGCAGATCTAGTTTTGCTCACCATTGTGTCCCCAGAGTCTGGTACAGTACCTGACATATAGTGTGTGCTCAACAAGTATTAATTAAATAAATGACTAATGGGGCTTGTGGACATGGAATAAAGGTTGGAGGTTCAGGCCTCTTAGAGCTGCAGCTCTGGAACCGGGGGGTACTCAGGAGGCGTAACTGTGGTAACTGCTGCTGCCATTCACTGTCTCCTGTGTGCCTGGCAGAGGGGTAGGCTGTTACACACTTGAGGACAGTTACTCCTTGGGAACAGCCAGCCCTATGAGACAGTCTTTATTATATTATTTCTATGTTCAAAGGAGGAACTTGGGATTCAGAGGGATTCAAAACTTGATTGGGGGGTCACACAGCTGCTGAGCAACAGAGCTGCATTCTGATTCCAAAGCTTCTTCTCTAAACAATTCTAGTTCCGGAAATGCCTAAGGCCTTATCTTTTTTCCATCTTGAGTTCAGAGTTCACCAAGCCTCCCAGTCAGCTTCCTCCTCACTATCCAGCCCTCCTGTGGGTCTGTCTGACCCCAGAGCCCAGGCTGGTGTCGGCCACTTTGGGCTGTGAACACACCGGGCTTCTCGTGCCATCTCTGGCATCCACTTTGGGTTGGTGGCCCTTCAAGCCTGGTCAGACAGCTTATGTCACCTCCCACACAGCATGTCCCAGACTGGTCCTCAACTGTTCACTCTCCTTCAGTATGGCTTCTTATTAGTCTGCAATCCACATGCCATTTATGTCAACTCTCAGGCATAAATTTATTTATTGAATCAATATTTACTGAGCACCTGTTTGTGTGTCAGTCCTTTGTGATACAATGTGAGCAAAACAGATTCAGTTCTTGTCCTCAGAGAGTTTAGTCTAGAGGGGAAGGATATTGAACAAGTAATATCCATGTGTGATGAACACCAATCTCTAATATTGCTTTACATCCTCACAGTTATTTTGAAAGAAAAATATATCTTTTTCCCTTTCCTTTCTTTCAATTTCCATAGCTATCATCCTTTTATTTTTCTTAATTTTTATTGGGGTATAGTTGATTTACAATGTTGTGTTAGTTTCAGGTGTTCAGCAAAGTGAGTCTGTTATACATATACATATATCCACTCTTTTTAAGATTCTTTTCCCACATAGGCCATTACAGAGTATTGAGTAGAGTTCCCTGTGCTACCATTCTTATCTAGGTTATGAATTTCCATTGTATTGAGACTAAAGCAAAACCTTCTAATTCTCCTATGTTTCTTCCCACCACCACTGTGTTAATCTTCCATAAAACATAAATTCTATAGCTCTGTTCTCCAGCCAAATGATCTCCAATTGCTCTCCACATATTGGACCTGTGTTTCTCAAACTGGGGCACATGTATGCATCCTTGGAGGTCAGGAAGGAGGACGATATGGGGGTGCACCAGGTGGTATAGGAAGCCGTAGATAAATGCTGCATCTTTTGGAAATGTCAATTTTGCTTGAAATTTGGGGATGGGTAGAAATGTAATATTTAAATTAAATGGAAAGTAGTCATTTTATGGGAATAAAATACAAAATCCATGTGAAATTTTAAGATGACAAAATAAGACTTCAAAGAAAATCCACTGTGGTTAGCACCTCCCCTGGAGCCTCAGGCCTCTGGCAGGCATGTGCAGTTTTGCCTTTGCTGAGAGACCGGGCCACCCAGAGCACATCAGAGAGGCTGGATTTCCTTTTGGTGCCCCTCCTGCAGAGCAGCCAGGCTCACAGCCTGGGTCTAGGAGTGCTGTACTTGGTGGAAAAGTTTAAGAAGGACTGGCTACCATAGGAGCCAGACTCTGAGTATAGAGCAGGTGCTCAATGAATGAATGAATGAATGAATGGATGAAGGCATAACTTCTGATTCTGACCTTCAACGACTGACTTGATATAAACCATCATCCCTATTTGACCTCTTTTCCTCCATATTCCCCTTTTACCCAAGCCCAACACTTCTTGCTAAGGCTCTTTAAAGGTTTCATGTCATTTCCTAACTTCAGGTTTTTGCGCATTCTTGTGTGTACAACCCCAAACACCCTTCTCTCTATTTCTTACCTAACCAATTCCTACTTGTGCTTCAACACTACCACTCAGCCTCTGCCTCCCCTGTGGGGTCTACCTCCAATGTCCCTCCCTCCCCTCTTCCCCAAATATCCCAACTCCTAATCGTCTCTACCACTCATTTGGGTGTCCTGGGTACATCTTGCCTCCCCAGCCAAACTTGAAATTCCTTGAGTGTTAGGAGATGTCTCACCCTTTCCACTGTACCCCTCAGAGTGCTTAACAGTAATGGATACATCATAGATACAAGAAGATCATGCTGAAGGATTGCCAGTGAATTTTAGTCTAGATCTGTGATTCTCAGCTGGGAGCAATTTTCACCCCAGAATACATCACAATGTCTGGAGACATTTTTGGTTGTCATAACTGGCCTTTGCTGCCTGCATCTAGTGTGTAGAGGCTGGGGATGCTGCTAAACATCCTATGATGCATAGGACAGCTGCCTCCCCCAAAGAAAGGATCGGGTGCCCCCAATTCAATAGTGCATCGTTAAGGAATCCTTGCGTACGTTATAAAATCTTCCTAACCTCTTTTCTTGACTCTTTGTTCTCCCAGACAGAACCCAACCTCCACCCTTCTGCCTTCAGTCTAAGCAACTTCTCCAAAAAATAATTCCAATCAGTCCCCTGGTTACTCTAGGTGCTGTTCACTGACTTTGAGAGAAAATTCAAGTCCATTATCATGGCCATTATGACCAGTCTCCTGCCTTCCTCCTGAACTTCAACTCTTCCCTCTCCAAGTCATTCCCTATAAGCCAGCCATATCAGTCACCCTGCAGTTCCAAAAGTGTTATGATCTTTCATGCCTCAGCACCTTTGCACATGCTGATCCTTCTGCCTTGGACATTTCCCCCTTTTTGGCTTATAAGTAAGTACCACTCAAAGATCAATACCAGCACAGACACCAGCAAACATCGATAAAGCATCTGTCATGGGCCAGGTACTGTTTCAGGTGCTAGGGAAACAGCAGTGAACAAAACAAAGTAAGTCCACACCCTCAAGGAGCCAATAGTATAGATCAGTCAAGAGAACCTTCTGCAATGAAGGAAATCTTAAATCAGCACTGTCCAATATGGTAGCTACTCGCTACACAATGGCGATTGAGTACTGGAAATGTGGATCATCTGAATTGAAATCTTCTGGAAGCATACAACACACTTAGCATGAAACAACTCATTAACAATTCTTAATAGTTATCTCATCTAATCCCCATGACACACCCATGAGGTGGATGTTATTATCTTACCCATTGTACGTATGAGAAAACTGAGGCTCAGAAAGGTAAAGGAAAGTTGGACAAAGTCAGATGGCTAATAAGGGGTGAAGCCTGCCTTTGACCTGGGTCTGTATGACTCTGGAATCCACACAGTCTATATCCCACTACACCAGACATACCAGCTCCCCTGTGCAATACTCCTCACAGCGAATGAGCAAACAGAAATGATCGAAATGACCCAGATATTCACACCTCTCCTAGACATACACCTACACGGACAGTCATCACATCACTCAGGTCCCATAGGAATTAGAATCGAAAGCTGAGGCTGTGGGAGAGAAAGGTCTTCACTCCCAGCTGTCCAGGCTGTAGTGGCAGAGTGGCACCTGGCAGAAGGTGCTGGCCAGACAAACAGCTCTCATGGCTCCTGAACATCTTGGCAGCTGCATGGTATTTAGTCTGACACTGGACATGGGTGACCACTGCCCTCTGCTAGCTCCAGGCCCATTCTGGCTACCACAGCTGACTCTTGCTTCACCCGCTTACATCGGTCTTAGCCTTTGGCCCCCCAAGCACTCAGCCCCCACTAGTTCCGAGCTGCTTTGCTCAGTCAATGCCCTGAAAACTCCAGCGTGACCGCAGGGCCTGTCAGCCTGGTGGACTTTATCCCATCCCTTCTCTCTGAAGCCCTTCCCTGGTGCCCACTAGAATCACTGGGCCTTCTAGGGTGCTGGTTCCCAAAGCCTCACTCTCTCCAAGAAGCCACTAACCCTTTCCCCCAGCTGCTATTTCTTTTTTAAGTTGAGGTATAATTGACATATAACATTATATTAGTTTTAGGTGAACAGCATAATGATTTGATACATGTATATATTGCAAAATAATCACCACAATGAGTTTAGTTAACATTCATCACCATGCACAGTTACAATTTTTTTTATGATGAGAACTTTTAAGACCTATTCTCTTAAGAACTTTCAAATACACAATACAGTGCTAACTTAGTGTCCCCAGCTGCTATTCTTGATTCCTGTATATTCTCAGCCTCCCACACTGTCCAGCAAGTCCAGTTAACTCTACTGCCAAGATCTGTCCAGAGCCCGTCCACTCCTCTCCATTTCCACACCCTGCCCTTGTCCAGGTCACCTGCATCTGCTGCCTGGATATCGCAACCATGCCCTAACTGGTCCCCCCACTCCTACTCTGCAGGTTCATTCTCCCCAGAGCAGCAAGAGGAATCTTAAAACATAATTCAGATCATGTCACAATGTTACATGACAGGGCTCATGTCTTATTCATCTCTGTATTCCACAGCCGGAAGCCAATGTTTGTGGGATTGGATGTGAGGTTTCCTCTTTATCAAAATACCAAACATGGAACTGACTCCCGGGTCAGGCCAACACGTGTAGTTTCTTTACTCTCAGTGTGTCTGAGGTGGGAAAGGAGATCAAACCCCTCCAGGCCCTCCCCCTTCTCCTCCCACACGTCAGGGGCCAGTGGCCCATCCCTGCCACGAGCCCTGGGCTACTGGCTACTCACATTTGGTGTGCCTGTCACACAGGGCCGACGCCCGCATGTCACACAGCCGGATTGTCCCTTTGCTGCTGCTGTACACGAAGGTGTTGCAGTGATGGGGGTGGAACTCGGCTGCTGTGATCACCTCTGTGAGCTCCTCCATGTTGGCCGGCTTGATGTCAACGATATCTGGCACAGACGAGTTAAGGAGGGGACCAGGAGAACGGGGAGCCTTGGGGGTAACTATAGCATCACCGCCTTATTTAGTTATTTATTTATTTATTTATTTTGCGGTACGCGGGCCTCTCACTGTTGTGGCCTCTCCCATTGCGGAGCACAGGCTCCGGAAGCACAGGCTCAGCGGCCATGGCTCACGGGCCCAGCCGCTCCGCGGCATGTGGGATCCTCCCGGACCAGGGCACGAACCCGTGTCCCCTGCATCGGCAGGCGGACTCTCAACCACTGAGCCACCAGGGAAGCCCTCACTGCCTTATTTTACTGTACCATGTTAGCAATGAGCACACACGGGGGATCCTCATCATAACTCTGTGAGCAAATAGGCAGGTATTAGTGGTCCCAGGCAGCCGAGGCCCAGGGTTACTCAGTGGCCATAGGCAGCACTAGAACTCAGGTCTCCCTGGCTCCTTTTCAGGATTTCGTCCCTCATAACATGTAGATGCCCCATCACATCAAAGTTACCTGCTCATGCAATCATGCTAAAATGTATCAAGTTGCAAAGGCTTTCATTTCTCATTTTACCACAGTGGTTAAGAAACCAGCCCCATTCCAACTAAATAATCCAATATATTCCAACTAAATAATCCAATATATTTGAATCTTTATCTAAACTCCTGGGCTGATACATGATATCTAGGACAGACTGCAAATCCTCTTCCATGAAATCCCTTAGATGTTTTTAAATAATATGTTTTTAAATAATATGTCGATAATAATAATAATAGCAGCTACCATTTATTGAGCACTGACTATAGGTCAGTCACTGTGCAAAGCATAGCATGTACTTTATTTCATTTAATCCTTATAACAGCTCTATAATCAGCACTTTCTTACCCCCATTATTTCAAGGGGGGAAACGGAGGCTCAGCGTATGTAAGTAACTTGCCCCAAGTCACATGGCTAAAGAGTGTCAGTACTAGGATTTTATCCCAGGTGCAAGATTTGTACTCTTTAGTAATTACGCAAAATTTCTCTTATTGAAGATATACAGGACCTCAAGTCTCTGTAAGCTGTGATTCGCTTTAGAGCTTATGTGGGAGTTTAAGCATTAAAAAGAGGCCATCCAATTGTACAGCATGACAGTTTTAGCCTCCAATGGAATATACCGTTAGTTTTATCACAGGGTTTTTTCCTCCTCAGTATTTTCCTTTCTGATCAAGAATTATTATACCTCTATTTTTAAAGACCACATCCTTGGGTAATGAAATGAAACATTTGGCCTTTCATCTATGACGGTGACCCAGTGGAAACAAACGTCTTCAGTAGGAGTGAGTTTGGGCTGATCCCTTCCCACCTCTACTGACAGCTCGGGATACCTGGGTCCAGGTACGGTGGTACCTGGCTGGGGCTGAGGTGCTGTCCAAGGACCCAGCAACTTCCTGCAAAGGAACAGGCCTTGTGATGTGGACATTGTGAACCAAAATGATTCTCACTTTTGAGTCACATTCGTGATTTCACCCCACCTGTATATCACTAGGTAGCATTTTTTAACTTAACCTTTTTTCTCCACAACTTAAATCGACTCACTTTTTTCTTTACTTAGCCTTGTCTAAGCAGTAATCCAATATTCATAAAATCATGGGTTTAATGAGCTAGTTACATTTTAAATAATATACCGTACCTAAGATAAATCCTTTTAACCATTAAAATGAACATATTTATGTCTGTGCCAGGAGCTTATATATCACATTTTGGAAAACACTGCCTTGAATCAACAAGCAGTGACTTGATACAGATGATGCTATTAGACTGGGTTGGATAAAAGTCTCCTATGCTTTTTGTGAAGTTGGGAGCATAATCTCCTCCGTAGGGTTTAGATGAGGTACGAGTAATTGTACTGATATTTTTAGTCACATTAGCACTAACAAAGTAGTCACCTATTATCAAACATCACCCATGCTCCGGCATGTAATCTGGTGCAATAATGGCTTTATATTTGGTTGTGCCTCTTTCCCTTTCAATTACCTCTTATAAACCCTGTTGGGTTTTTTTCCCTAAAATTAGCTTGAGACAACTAACATTTCCTTTTACTACGATTTCCCTCACGAATCCAGATGCAAATATTTCTTGGGTCTCCAGAGCATGTCGGTTCCTTTGATTCACAAAATACTACCTTTCAACTCAACTGCTACCAGAGTTATAAATATTATTGCAGTTAGCATCACTTGCTGGGGAACAGGGGCCAGTGCCCCCCAGAAGGAGGCCCCAAGCTTCAGCTCTGATGTTCTCCCCAGTCCCCTGACCCATGCCCTGGGCTTTGTGGCCACGATACAGGGTGGGGTTAAGCAGAGGTTAGTGTTCAGCTGTTGTCAGATTTTACCACCCTCCAGAAAGAGCCTCCATACCCTACTGTGCCAGTGAGCATGTTTCTCTTTTCCCAAAATAGGGCAAGAAAATCTGGTGTCAGCTTTCTCAACCTCTACCAGTATAGCTCTAAAAACAAGCTTAACTGGAAGGGATCTTGGCTGTGTGGTAGCGTGAGGTGCCACATCTACGGTTATTTTTTTCTCACCTAAAAATAAAGCCCAAAAGTTAGAATGTGTGAAAATGAAGGGCTTAAACATACATGTGAAACCAGGCACATCCTCCACCATCAAGAACTGCATCAGAACTGAGTCTGCTTAGGGCTGCTGCCTCTGGACCCTTCCTCCTTCCTTCCCTCCCACCCATCCTGGACCTCTAAGCCTGCCCACCATCCCTCATCCCCAAGCATCTCCCTTTTGACTAGAGGGCTTGTCTGGGTCTGACTCTATGGGGTTCAGGGGAGAAACCACGACTCCAATCCTCTTTTTAGTAACAGTGATGATAAGGACAAAAAGGAAGATAATAATAAGCAGTAGTTAATGTTTATCACGTGCCATGCACTGTCTCATTTGACCTTCATCTTACCCTTATGACGTTAATATTATTAATAGGCCTATTTTCTGGCAGAGGAAACAGTGACTGATGTTCAGTTACTCAAGGTCATATGACCATAGAGGGTGGAGCTGGGATTTGAACCCAAGTTTGTCCAACTCTAGAGCCTGGGTTCTTGACCACACTCCACTCTCCTCCCCTGATGAATGGCCCTCACAGAGCCAGCCTTTCCGAGTGATGTAATTCTGGCTCTCTGGAAACTCCCCTGGCTAATCCAACAGGGATTCTGCTTTGAACCTATGCTCTCTCAATTCACCGACCACGCTGGGGGCTACATGTTTCAGAACCAGAATTTGGACACAGCATCGGACCTAGGATTTTTGTGTTCTTTGATGTGATGAATTTTTTTTTTTTTTGGAACCGTAAGGTGAGACAGAAACGTGAGAAGGGATTTCTTGAATTGTTAACTGCCGAGGATTTTCTGAGTTCTAAAAACATTTGGGAGAAGGAGTCTAGTTTCCAAAAATCCAATGGCTGACGGGGATGACAAGAGAGCATATTTCACATCTGCATCACCTAGAAACCCAGCCTTTTCCCTTACACTGTTCTAAAGGGAGATGCACGCCTCCAGCATACGTGGTTGTGCCCTTCATGTTGGGAGCGAAGGAGAAAGGAGAGGAGCAGTGTGGGGCTCCCTGTGTTATCTTGGAAATGGAATGATGCATGTTGACAGTCAATTTTCTCTCTCCTATCTTTTGGAGCTCTCTATCCAAATTATTTCCCTGTTGTCCCAAAGAACCAAACGGCAAAAGCAAAACAGAGCACTGGAGTCACGGCTAATATACAAGGCAGAAAGCCAACAGATTGCTATTAAATTAACCCTGGGGCTTGACAGATCTGTTCATCCTGACCCCAACCGCTTACGGCATTCCTTATTAATGCGGAGCCCAGGCAAATTACCTCTGCTAACAAAAGGGGTTAATCTGCCTCTCTGCTGGGACTCTGGAAGCAGTGCTGAAGACCGGAGGGGGCACAGCCAGTTTGGCAGCTGAGCTCCATGCTTGGAAGGCCGAAGGTGGGAAGGTGAGGGCACTGCTGTGCCAGGCAATGGCCTAAGGCATCATTTAAAATAATAATTGAAGACACTGGGAGGTCACCCCTTAAGGGATGAGCTTCAAACAAATAAGAAGCCAGAGCCATAAATTACATCAGCAGTGGGGTGAGGGGATGAAGGGGATTATGGCAGGATGCTAGAGGGTAGCATAGGGACCATTCAAAAGTCATTTCCTTAAACCCAAATTTGGAAAAGCTTTTCAAAAAAAATGTCTATTGCGATATTATAAAAGAAAAAAATTGACAACAGCCTAAATATACAGAAATAGGGAAACGATTAAGTAAATTCTGATCGATCTCATTTAACTGTTTATGCAATGAAATGCCAAGTCTGTTAAAAAACTTGTAGGAAAAATTCTATCTTTAGTGTGACCATAATGTCATTTAAAACTTACACTCTGAAACTGATGACCTAAAAGGCAAAAGTACCAAATGTTAGTGATAATTCCAATGGGATGGGTCTATGAATATTTTTCTTTTCAATTGTGAGTTTTCATTTCCACATTTTCTTTTAATGAAGTTGTAGTATTTTAAGATGGGAAAAGATATTTTCTATGCTTATTATATACATGTATAATTTTAGGTGAGGTAAGTTAGATACATAATATATACAGTCTGATCATAGCCATGTGAAAAAAATGAGAGAGAGAGAGAGAGAGAGAGAACAGAATGGAAGGAAACATAGTTATATCTTACAGGGGGATTAGATTCTAAGGCTGGCATTAAGTTATCCTTCAGTAACCCTAGATTGGGTCCATTCATTCATTTGTTCCCTCATGTATTTCATAAACATTCACAAAGAATCTGCCAGGGTTTTTCTAGGTACAGGGGATACAGCAGTGACCAAAGCAGACCAAAAATCCCCCTGATCTGTGGAGCCTATATTCTAGTAGGGGACATGGTCACTAAACAAGATAAATAAATAAATAGAATATACAGTATATTAGGTAGTAATAACTGCTAAACAGACAAATAAAGCAGGGAAGTGAGAAAGAAAGTGTATATGTGTGAGTGGGTGGGGTGTGTATGTGCACACGTGTGTGTGTGTGTGTGTGTGTGTGGCCCCAGACTGAACAGGAGAAAGCTTCCTGGATAAATCAAGAATTAAAAAAATTTTCCCTTTTATTTCCTTATTAACTTATTTTTCTGAGCCCTTATTGTTGAGTTAGCTAACATTAAGTTAAAATTTCGATGTAAATTCGTTGTATATACACAAAATTAGATGGTGAGATTATAGGTCATTTTATAGTCTCTATAATGAATACATATTATTAAACCAAGAAAACAAACAGTTAAAAAAAAGTAGTTTCCTTGGCTTAGAACCATCTCTGAGAGAGTTGAGAGACCAGGAACCTCATCTCTGGGTAAAACTGAAGATAATACTGTGATAAATACTGTAATTGTAACAAAATGGGGTAAAAAGATTGGGATTCAGTATTGATTCCAACTCTATTTTGCTCGGAGAACATGGGAAAATCATTTTATCTCTCTGGGTTTCAGTTTCTTTGCCTTTGGATGGGTATCATTCTGTTAACTCTGTCAGTCTCTGAGAAATTTTGATGATCAAATAAGATAATGGAGGGCTTCCCTGGTGGCGTAGTGGTTGAGCGTCCGCCTGCCGATGCGGGGGATGAGGGTTCGTGCCCCGGCCCGGGAAGATCCCACATGCCGTGGAGCGGCTGGATCCGTGAGCCATGGCCGCTGAGCCTGCGCGTCCGGAGCCTGTGCTCCGCAACGGGAGAGGCCACAACAGTGAGAGGCCCGCGTATCGCAAAAAAAAAAAAAAAAAAAAAAAAAAGATAATGGAGAAAAAGCTATTTATTAAAGGGCTTTACACTGGACTGAATAATCCCAACTTTCGAAGAAAACATCCATTTTTCCAAAGATAGCTTTTATATGCATTAGGTTTGTGGGCTTTTGAAGGTGTCCTCATATGCTTCTGTCTTTATCACTGCTAATTTTGCTGATACTGACAAGGTTCTTTTTTTTTCCCCTTTCTTTTTATCTAAGCCAACCAATGACAGCAGAGTCCAGCAGGAGGCCTGTCTGCAGGCCGAGCTGGAGAGTGGAATCTAAGTTTACCTGGGTAAGATACCCATGTGCAAAAGCAGTTGAAGATTTTCAGATAGCACTTAAAGTCTGCCAATACTGAAGGTGGAGAATAGCCTTACCATGGCCTTGAAAACTGAGCATATTAGAGTTGGATTCCATTTTAGGGCACATGAGTTTCTTTGAAGTCTTTATTTCCTTTCCAAAGTCTCAATTTAATCTTTGGATATAAAGTAGTGATTACAAAGCATCCAGATCTTGTCAGCTGAATGGACATGTTGCTTGATGATAACACACTGGAAATCTCCAAAGAGGACTCCAAGGGATATTCCTCTCTTAAGAGCTTAAAAAAAGCCGGTGTGCAAATATTCATGGAGGGTTTTGCCAATCGCTAGACTCAATATGAGAGGACTGACAAAGAGACACATGGTGCCCTATTAGGTACTGCTTTCACGTATGTGTTGAGCTCAAAAGACACTGGGATAAGATGTCCTTTATGACTGGGGGTGGGGGGGTATGTGAAAGTCCCATAACCACAGCCTCTTTCCTATTCATGTGACACAGAGCTTGACATTTCTCCATTAGAAAATACTCAATACTTCAAAGGCCAACCCAAGTGTTACTTTCTGTATGAAGTGTTCTAGCCCTTCTTTCACGACTCTTTCTACCTGTGTATCCACAGCACCTTGAACGCACCTCTATGAATACACTTAACGTGTATTATTATTATTTGAGTAATTTAAGATAGTGTGATAGAGTACATTTTACTGGAGTATAGAGTGAGACAGATCTAGATTTTAATCCCCAATCCTGTGACCAGTTACCTAATCTCAAATGCCTTTGAACTTGTTAGTTTATCAACAAAGAGAGGAAGAAAACTACAGGAGATGATGTAATATACCTGCTACTTCATAGAGGCTCCCCCAAACTGTTAGTCTCATCTTCCTTAGTATGGTTACATGTCTGTCTCCCTCTGTCCACATACTCACTTTGGTAGCTTTGTGATATGTTAACTTGGTTAGGCTAAACAATTCTAAAATGTTTCTGGTTGTGGTAGGCTAACAAGGTTTGTTCTCTCAGGTGAGTTGAAGGACAAAAGAGAGAAAGCAGCCACTTTGCACATATGCACAAGCTTTCCCAGTTATTCAGTCAAACAGTAATCTAGGTGTTGCTGTGAGGGATGGTGCAGATATGGTTAAAGGCCCTAACCAGTTGCTTTAATTTAATCATAAGGGAGATTATCCTGGGTGGGCCTGAACTGATCAGTTGGAAGGCATTTAAACAAAGACTTAGGTCTTCCTTGAGGAAGAGACTCCAAATGGATGCTGAGACTACAGTTTCTCTCCCTTCTCTCTAAATCTTCCTTCTTGATGGCCATGTGTGGATGTGGCCTGTGATGCTTATGCCTGTGGTGTTCTAGCTTGCTTATGATTTTTCTGTGCCTGACTGCTGGCCTTACAGACTTTGGATTTGCTTGGCCAGTCACACAATTACAAGGCTAATTCATGGTAATATGTCAATCTGTCTCTCTATCTCTTTCTCTCTCTTTCTCTCTCCACACACACACACACACACACTCTCCTACTGGTTTTGCTTCTCTGGTTGAACTCACCTTCCCTCCAGATTACATGGACCATGATATCAGGGATGGAGTTTTACTCATCTTGGCATCTCCAGTGCACATAGTAAGTGCTCAATAAATGTTTATGGGTTCTTATTAGTTATCTACAGGGAACTCTGCTTAGTACTCTATAATGACCTATATGGGACTCTAAAAAAGAGTGCATATATGTACATGTATAACTGATTCACTTTGTTGTACAGCAGAAACTAACACAACATTGTAAATCAACTGTACTCCAATAAAAATTAATTTAAAAAATTAAATAAAAAATGTTTCTGGGTTTTACTTTACTTCATTCTTATGACTTAGCAGCCTTCTTTAGGGAAGGTTTTTTTTTTTTTTTTTTTTAAGATGCAGAAAACTCACAGTAGGTCAATAGGCCAAGATGCCAGGCCTGTATAGTGTGGCTCATTTAGCCTGTGGTTTTCTTAGGAGAGAATGGGATCCAAGCAACAAGGTAAGAAGAACAGGGGGCTGGGGATATGCCCCAAATAATAAAAGCTACTATTTATAGAGCCTTCTCTTTGTGCAGGCACTTGGCTAAATACTTTACAAGACAACCTCATTTAAACCTCAAAACAGCCTTCTAAGATAGGTGGTATTATTATCCTCACTAACTGATGAGGAAATTGAGGGCCAGAGAAATGTTAAGCAACTTGTCAAGGTCACACAGATTTTAGGAGATGGAGCTGGGTTCAAATCCAGTGAATCTGACTCCGGAGTCTGCCTTCCCAACTACTTAGTGATAACCACCCCAAGGACATTCAAGAAGTCTGAAAGAAGTCTGCAGAGTTGCATTCTTGCCCATTCCCCTGATAACATGAGGCTCAAAGGGCTTGCTCTGTGGGAGGAGAAATCCCCAGGCCCCAAAAGCCCTAGGTCTGGTGTCAGATACAGAGGGTCAGCAACCACACAAGCAAGGCAACAGGCCTCAGACAACCCACCAAAGGCTTCATTTAATATGGCAAGGAGGGCTTCCCTGGTGGCGCAGTGGTTGAGAGTCCGCCTGCCGATGCAGGGGAGATGGGTTCGTGCCCCGGTCCGGGAAGATCCCACATGCCGCGGAGCGGCTGGGACCGTGAGCCATGGCCGCTGGGCCTGCGCGTCCGGAGCCTGTGCTCCGCAACGGGAGAGGCCACAACAGTGAGAGGCCCGCGTAACGCAAAAAAAAAAAAAAAAAATATGGCAAGGAGGGGGCTGCTCTGGCACACACAGGCCAATGTGCTGGACGTGTCACTGGAAGGAATGTTCTCCTATTACACTAAATGCCAGACTAAGATTGATATGTACAATTGATATGTACAGGTGTGGATGAAAGTCACAGCCGCAACAAGGGAGAGAAATTTGTACGAGCCCCACAGCGTCCCTCAAAGCTTGCCCGGCAGAATCCTATTGGATTAAAAGGAAGACTGCTGTCCATAGTACTAAGGAGGGACAGAGCTAGAAGCCAAGAGTTGTGGTTACAGTCCCCTGATAGGGAATCAAATCCAAAAGGGCCTCAGCTCAGTTGACAAGTGAAGCTGATGCAGAGGGCTGATAAAGACCAAGGCAGAGATCAAGTACCCCTGGAATCCAGTTGTTTTCTCCCAGAGAAATCCTCTGTCTCATGCCTAGAGACTGGATTTATGCAAGGTGCGTCTTGGGCTCATCTTTCTAGCTTGCTCACGCCATGCTTTACTTCACCCTCGGGCCTTCTTGAGTTCCTCCAACATACCATGCTCCCTCCTGCCACAGGACCTTTGTACATGGTGAACTGATCTTTTCGCACTTCTTTGCCAAGTTAGCTCATACTCTCCCTCTTACAAATCTCAACTTAACAATCAGTCCTCAGGAAAGCCTTCTTTTATTCCCTAGTCTACGTCAGGTTTTTAAAAATGCATTCACAAAACCATATTCCCTTTCTTCACAGGACTTATTTCCATTTGTAATAATACACTCATTAGTGTGATTATTTGGTGAATGTCATTCTGAAAGCAGAAAATTTGTTTCTTTTCACTCTTATATCCCCATGGCTTATCGCAGTGCCTGGCACAAACTAGTTGCTCATTATATAGTTATTGAGGACTGTATATTTACTTTTTACTTGATGTGGCTTTATTTAATAGGTCCCATATTGGACTAGGTAGGAGCCCAGGTCAACTCATTCTTAGCTCTGAGAACAGAGTTCAAAGGATCCTAGGTATACCATAATTTTCATAATTAAGAAACCTCCTTTTATAGCAATTTTCTTTTATTGGAAAGTTAGGGCTGCCTCTTGCCCTAGAAAATCACTAATCTAGAAATGATTTATTATTGTCCTGATGTAGTTAACCCATTAAGGCCAAAGTTTGACCACTTTAAGCCAGAACCTGTTACACAAAACAGGGACAGACTGGCAACAGATGGAAGGAAGAGGATTCAAGACCAGGTGCCATAAGGCTAGGAATGCTTCCCTCTGATATGGTGCTAAATACAAGGGCTGGACCTCAGAGACCCTGCGGATATCTGGTAACTAGGGTATAATGAGTAACATTTTGCAAAGAACATCAAACTGCAGAACCAAAAGAGGTGTCTAGAATTGAGATGACCCAGATAATGAATCCAGCAGAACAGAATCCACCCTTCTAATACTCAACTTTTCTAGTTTCCTTTTGTGGTGGTCCCTGTTTACTGATCATATACTTAGCAAGGTACTGCCCTAAGCATATATGTATGTGTATATATATGTATATACATATGCATATATATACACACACATATATATATATGTGGATATGTGTGTGTGTGTGTGTGTGTGTATAAACACCTTTTAAAAAATTCTAACAATCCTCTTTTTCAGAGCTCCTCTCTACAGATCATGAAGTAGAGGCTTGGCTAAGTTAAAAGACATGTTAAAGCTTACACAGCCAGCAAGTAGTAGAGCTGGGTGAGAATTTTAAGCTTGTTGGACTCCAAAGAATCTGCTCTTAACTATAATGCCAATGTCACACCAAATGCTAGTCACTAGAAGTTATGACTTTTTAAAAAACCATATTGCGGGCTTCCCTGGTGGCGCAGTGGTTGAGAGTCCGCCTGCCGATGCAGGGGACATGGGTTCGTGCCCCGGTCTGGGAGGATCCCACATGCCACGGAGCAGCTTGGCCCATGAGCCATGGCCGTTGAGCCTGCGTGTCCGGAGCCTGTGCTCCACAACGGGAGAGGCCACAACAGTGAGAGGCCCACATACCGCAAAAAAAAAAAAAAACCATATTGCAAGGCCACTTGCCTTAATATTTACTAATACTTTACGTATATGCACTTTGAAATTTAAATGGATTTTTCAGTATCTGTAATATCATAGGATATGATAGTTGTATTTTATAATATTCATTATCACAAAGACATAATTATGAAAACAAAAAACGTCCATGTAGTATTTAGAAGAATCTCGCCTCCCACCTCAGGGATGCTCATACCATACTTTGGGAACCCCACATGTTTATATACTGACCCATGTTTCTTCTGCCTCCTTAGTGGATAAGAGGCATTACAGAAATGGTGCTAAACAACATATGATTTATCGAGGCCTGTCTTGTGGTTGGTGTTTTTCCGAGGCTATTTTGAAAGATGGCCGCTTCCTACCCCAGAGGTGGCTGCACTTCAGAGACGATAAGCAAAAGGGTCCCAGTTTGTACAGTCTGCTCAGTGCTTAGGGCGGTCTGGTGGAAAGAAACTGTATAGATATCAGTTATCATCATTCTCATGATGACAATGATTATTTTACATATGGCTGCTTTAAGGGTGAATGGCACGGTCTCATTTGTATGCCAGCATCTGTCAGGCTGTCACACATCTGCAGAATATAACCTCAATTGTGCTATTAATATGTCCCTTTTGCATTCTCCCCAAGGCATCTGTCTCCTAAAATGCCTAACGAAACTCCCCTCCCTCTTGAAGGCCTAGAGGCAAAATTTGGAAAGCATGTCACCTAGACTGGGGACAGCAGAAGCTCAGCTGAGACTGAGCAGATTTCTGGCTCTTGGAATAGATGTCAAGGGAGAAAGGGAACCACCACCCACACTCGTTCTGTTAGCAGCTGCACTTCCAGGCAAAATCTGTAGGCAGATTCTCCTAGGCTCAGACAGTATGTCGCGTCTGCTCTGTGATCAACAAAAGATGCCAGTCACGGTCTTAATGGTCAGTTCTCAGTCTCCATAATCACCACGACTGGCTTACAGCTGCATTCTCTGAAAAGCCTTGGGGAACTCTGAAAAGCCTTGAGCACTCTTCTGTGGTGAAGGTCAGGTGACTGTGTACCTAAACCAGGTCTTTTTACTCATTTGCAACAGCTATACTACATTTCCCAGCCTGCCTTGCAGTTAGATGTGATCACGTGACTGAGTTCTAGCCAATGGAATGCACACTACTTTAGAACCTGGCTCATAGGAGTCTCCCATGTGTGGTCCTACACAATCTTCCTCTTTTGCTGTACAGATGCAGATAAGCATGGTGACACTGGGGAACCACAAGATGGAAAGAACCTGAATCTCTGAATCACTCATTGGAGGAGGCTGCCTGCTGATGGAGATCATCAGTATTGGACTTTACAAGAGAAATAATCTTCTATATGTTTGAGCCATTTTGGAGTCTATTTTATATCAGAACATTCAGAGCTGTACTGTAACTAATATACACTTAAGGTGAAATTGCCAGCTTCTATTTCATGATTAATTATCCACTGGATAGCTCCACTTTGGTGACCTACCAGTATTTCAAACTTGACATGTCCAATCAAAATGGTACTTTCTGTATGTCAGAATATTCTAGGTACTGGGATACAGGAATGGATCATACAAAGTTCCTTTTGTCATAAGATTCACATTCAAATATGGGGAAACCCAAAATACACAAATAAAAAAACGAATTTCAAATAGTGATACATGTCATGAAGTTAACGGGGATATAGGGTTATTGGGGGTTACTTGGGAGTTAGTGGGAGGAAGTGCCTCTGAGGAGGTGCCAGGAGACTGAAGTCTATATGATGACACATAGTTAGCCATGTGGACTCTGGGGGAAGAGTATTCCAGAAAGAGGGAACAGCACATGCAGAGAATGGAAGTAAGAACAAGGTTTATCCAGGAACAGAAAAGAGGATAGTTGGCTGAAGCAGAGTGAGTCAGGGCAGACTGGTATGAAAGGGTATCAAAGAGGGATGCAGGGCCACTATCATGTGAAATCTTGCAGTCCAGAGTTAAGAACTTGGATCTTATTCTAAGTTCAATAGGAAGCTACCAGTGTGTTTTAATCTGGGGAGGAATGATATCTGAATTACATGTTGAAAGGTCTACTCTGTTATGTGGAACACGTATTGTGTAGGAGAGCAAGAGAGAATGGAGACTAGACAGTAGATTATTGCAGTCACATAGGTAAGACAACAGTGGTCAGTACTAGTGTGGGTCGGTAGAATGGAGATGGAGAAAGATGAGTTGATTTGAGATATATTTTAGATGAAGCAAAGGCAGGGCTCACAGATATTGGGTTGGGGGGTGGGGAGGCTGGTGAGTGGGAAAAAAGATCAATATTGACTCTTAGGTCAGTTGCTGAGCTACCTGGATGGTGAAATCATTAACTGAGGTTGGGAATTCAAGCAAAGAGTCAGGTTTGTGGTGGGATGGACTACATGATAGGTGCTGAATAAATGACCGATTTTTAATATTAAATAGAGGGTCAATATAGTAGGGTGAGAATACTAGGTCAGATACTCATTCAGCAATTGTCTTGACTTCTCTAAATTTTAGCTAAACAGAAGATAATAATAGAACCCCATTAAGTCAATATGGGGTTGTTATATCAAATATACTCTTGGCAGGTAGAGACTGAAGAAGTGTGATGGGGACATGAGCATTGCTAATAAAGTTTGGTTTTCTGATCTGGATGCTACTTATCCAGGAGTACTCTGTCTGTGAAAATTCATCAAGTTGGACAATAATGATATATGCATTTTTCAAAATGAGATTCTATGCATTATATTCCCAGTTCAGTGCTTGGAATTCAATAAATGGCAGCCATTATTATTTTCATTATTATGATACAATGAAAGCCATCTCCTGTGTACCTGTGGTCCATAATGTCCATATAGGCCATTTGTGAATCCATTAACAAGAGGAAGGAACCCTATACTGAACTCTATGTTCTGGTCTTATAGTTGATAAAGTCAAACCTAGTTGTAATTCATGACACATCAATGCCTCTGAATGAAGGGATTGACTCAGAGTTCTAATCCAGAGGCAGTCCTGGTCCACTACTTGTAATTCAGTACTTCCCTAACTTTGTTTGGATGAACGAGTATCACAGATGCCAATGTAATTTAAAAGGGAACAGTTCTCCACAAGCCCTAGGTCTTCAATTGTGATTGCCCCTTTCTATTCCACTTTTCCCCAAGCTTGCTCATACCTGAATACTCTTGATTCAAGCCAACTGGTTATTGGCCCCAAAGAAAGGATACTAAAACTTTGATTGGTTATTTCAAAGTTCCATAGGTTAATCCTCAGGTCATCAGCTGACATGTAGGTTTCATAGTCGCTGTTGACTGATATGGAGTTGATGTGATATGTGTGTGCATTGGCAAATACTCTTCGCGGGGTGGCCTCCACCATCAGGTCCATGGGTCTCAGGACAGGCACCTGGAATGCAAGAGAAACAAATCACTTCAGAACCAGAGCTCTTTACTAGGAAAAGAGTGTGCATGTTTATGTCCTTTATTATCATATACAAAATCATGACTATGTCAAAGGAGCTCTGAGCTAGAAAAGGAGATTGATAAATTACATGTTGTTCCTATTCCCTTTGGTTCCTTTTAGTTTTATTCCTTCCTCAAAAATGTCACCATCCCTTAGCCCTGATGGGCAATTTCATCCTTTATAGATTCTAAGATATTTTCAAGTGGCCCTCAAAGTGGCCTCATCTCAGGGGAACTTAGAAGCCACTGTGGGGTCATTAGCTTCCAGAGCTGTTGTTCCAGATTGTTTGTTTTTTAACCATGAAATCTATTTTTGAAAGGAAGTTGTAGGAAAATTTTAGAAACGTCTAGTTCAACTGAGATTAAAATTTGTCCTTCATGGCTTTGGAGGTCTAGACCCCATCCTGGCTTTATCCTCAATCCTTAAGGGAATTTTGGGAAAGCATATAATCACCCAAATTTCTAGTATCCCAAATTCAGCCATTAATATATAGGGCACCCATTGACATCCTTGGTTTAAACCTGTTGTGTTGGAGTACCAACAAGGCAGTGTCCACTTTCACGTCAAAACTGTCCTCATTTGGACAATAAATTATATGGTCCTCTTACTGATATATGAAGGATAATCAGTAAATATTTGTTAAGTGAGTAAGAATATGTGAGTAAATGTTACCTTCCCCATGGGTCAGAGAATCAGGCAGTTAAATATAGTTTTGCACACAAGAAGCTCTTCCTGGCAAATAGGAACAAAGACCCACCTCTGTTCTGACTCCCTCTTTGAATTCAAGGGCACTTCTGCCTACACCTGAGTGAACTGGCTCCTGAGAAAGTAGTGGGAAAACTAACGCCTCAGAGGACAAAGACTAAAACACAATGCAACAAACACAAAACACAGGTCTGGCCCTTTAACAGAAATGAGAAAATAAAAGCATCAAAAGCGATTTTCTTTTCAGGGAAGTCATCTCTTGCAACTGAGCCCTGATTTGATACCAGGTGGTCGATCAAGACTGCAAATTCTGGATTTCTGTCAACCCGGTGGGTGGGGGGAAGAAGGCGGAGACGAAGGTTAAATTCTGTGGAGTGCAGTCACCTCAACAACATAACCTTTTACAAAACAGAAATTCTCCCAGCTCAGCCTGGAAGGATTTTGAGGTAGTTTTTAAGTTAAATGAACAATTCAGAGGAATCACAGAATTCTAGGCAAATGTGGCAGTGGACATCCTAGAAACCAGAGGAGCTTGATATGCGGATGTAGGAAGAGCCACGGGTCCTCTGAAAACCAGCAGTGGGATGGGAGGGAAAGTCTTTGAGAGCCCTCCACCCTGTTCTGGATAATGGTTCTATAGTATAAGCCCAGGGATGGCAAAAACTAGGAGCCCTGGGTTCTGACCACAGATTCGCCCCTCACTGACAGGCTGTGTGACCTCGGACAATTATCCTGCCCCTTCTGGGCTCTGGTTATACTATCTGAAATACTCACTGTGCCCTACGTATCAAGAAGGTGGGGATCTGTTGAGATGATTTGCCCGTCAGTTCAACATCCCACTCACCCTTTCAGCAACATTTCCTTGAGCTCGGTACACGGTCCTGGGGGATTCAACTGGTGAACAAAACCAGACACAGGTCCTGCCTTCATATGTCTGGTCCAGTTGGTAGAGTAGGTACAAAATCATCTCATAATAAAATGTAGTAAGTACATTTTATTTGTAGTAAGTACAAAAGGAGAGGAAATAGCATTAAGAAGATTTAACCTGGTCAGGGAGGTCTGGAGAAGTTTTGCTGAGGAAGTATAAATTGGTTGCTTAAAGTATGAGAAGGGGTTTACTGGCCCAGGAGGGGAAGGAAGAATGCTCCATTCAGTGAAAAAAAAGAGCATGTGCAAAGGTCCTGTGGTGAGGGTAAGGCAAGAATGAAAGATCGATGGATGGGTCAGTGTAGTTGAGACAGAGAGTGATGAGAACCATGGTGGAAGATGAAGTGACAGGGCAGGTAAGAGGCAGGCCCCAAGAAAGATTTTTGCCATAATCCTAAGAGAAATGGGAAGAAATCAAAAGATTTCCAATGATTCTGATATGGTCAGGTTCAAAGTTTTGATGAGATCATTTCTGATGTAGAGTGGAGAACAACTTAGAGGATGAATGAAGCAGAACTTTGAAAAGGAAGGTGATATACCATCGAATGCCAAATGAGGGTGTGTCTGAGTTAAGGCTTTGTAATGGATAAGAAAAGTACCTTTGCCCTTAGGAACTCTCCTGCAAATATTTATTGGGCCCTGACTCTGCGTCAAACATTCTTCATACACCATCTCAGTAATTGTTTCAACAACTCTGTGAAATAGATACTAGTAGTACAAAATACTATTACAAAGAGAAAACTCAGGCTCAGAGAAGCTAAGTCACTGGCCCAGAGTTGCCCAGCTATAGGAGGCATAGCCAGAATTTGATCCCAGAGTCTATCTGACTGCATGCAAATCTAGTGCTTTTTCCACTGTATCACACCACACTCAAAGAGCATACATGGTAAGACATGGTAAATGCTCTGTAAGGGATACGAGTACAGTGCCCATAGAATTTATGGAATCAATAGGATTATTGGTAGTAATAATGGTAGTGGTAGTCATAGAATTCTGTGCTTAAGCTGCCTCTAGAAATCTCAGTTCGGTGCTGTAGGTGTTCATGGTATTTGAATAGATTGTCTATTCCGTGTGTTTTCAGAGACACGTGCCTGCTCTCGCGGTTTGTCATAAAGGAACTCCCCACCTGGAGCTTTTGAGCCCTGCCCAGCCCCGCAAGGTAGTAGAGCTCAAAGCAGGCTCCCCAGGGCTGTGGAAGAAATGGAATCTGTGAGAACTTCCTGTGGCTTCTCCTCAACTCTTCCCTGGGCCTCCTTCATTACCATGCACTGTCCGCAGAGGCTTCCCGTGGCTCTGGTGGCAGGGAAGGGAGCATGACAGCCAGGATAAAGAGGCATCACCAAGGGGTAACTGCCAGCCCAGAGCTTCAGTTTAATGTGATGGGCCTGCCTGCTAATTCAGGCTGACATATTGCATGATGTGGCACTTAATGGGGAAGCTCCGGGTAGGTATCTGGGGAGGGAGCGCTAATGCTTTGCCCAGATAAGGCAGGGGATGAACGTCACTCATGATATTCCAACACCATTCCCATGCCCAGGTCAAGGCTATCCACTGCCCAGTGACATCCCACACAAGAAGGAAGAGGGAGGTAAGGCAGTTCAAGCTGGACAGGATGACCAGTTAAGAAACCCTGTTGAGGGCTTCCTTGGTGGCACAGTGGTTGAGAGTCCGCCTGCCAATGCAGGGGACGCGGGTTCGTGCCCTGGTCCAGGAAGATCCCACATGCCGTGGAGCGGCTGGGCCCGTGAGCCATGGTCGCTGAGCCTGCACATCCGGAGCCTGTGCTCCGCAACGGGAGAGGCCACAACAGTGAGAGGCCCGCGTACCGCAAAAAAAGAAACCCTGTTGGGATTGTGTTTTCTACTACTCCTCCTGGGGCCAGGCAGGAAGAAGAGTGGGACACAGCTCCTTGAGTTCGGCCCACAGGCAACATTTGGGCTTTCCCTGTAAGATCATGGAGGGCTTCCTGTAGTAGCACCCCTGCCCTTTAGCCCTCTCAGTAGCCGACCTCACAAGGAAGACTCCTTGTTTGCCATTTTACAGGAAAGGTGAAGTATCCTGTCCAATGTCACACAGAGAGCAAGATGAGGGGCTCAACTTGGACAATTTGGTTCCTGCGTGAGCACACGTAACCACTGTTACAAATGAAACTCTTAGGTTGAAATATGAGAATGCCATTTCTGAAAACTCAGTAATTTCACGTGGTTCAGCCTAACAGTTTGAAAGGACTGTGCCATATGGATGTGACATTGAATCACGGAACACTGAATCTTGGAAGGGCCATGAAAGCATCTTTCAAGGCTGTCGTGTGTGTGAGTGTGTGTTGGGGGGGCAGAGTGGGAGGCCATGGTGTCTAGGCCTTACCCTCTTCATCATTCCTGGTAATATGTTTGGATTCTCAATCAATATCTTGCTTAAATAACTATTTCTGTGGTTAAGGAAATTTTGAGACCAACTGGCCCAGACAGTTCCTAAATTCTGCAGATGAGGAAATCAGGAGCCCGAGAGGTGACATGCCCCGTCTATGGTCACCCAGTTGGGGTCGCCAACACAGCCTGGGTTTCTGCCACTCATCCCAGAGCTTCCCTTCCTCTGCCCCCCCGACAGCAGGTGCCTGAGTCATTTTCCACAGAACCAGACAAACTCCAGGATCAAACCAGGACCTTTAAGTGTTAGTTCAAACCCTCTTTTCTGAGCTATCTTGGCAGTGGCCGTGGGCCTAGACTCAGCCCTGAGACAAGGCTGGTGCTGCACTGTGCTTGCGAATGAGAATGGGGGTCAGCCCTTGGCCCTCGGAGGGTACAGGTGGTTCTGGATTGCAATGCTGGAATTCATGTCCTTCCCTCAGGAGCCTCATACTCCTCCCTGACCTTGATTCAGTTTCTGCTCATCACCCGGAGCCTGATTCTGAAGGATGAGCACCCTGGCCTGGTTGGCCAGATAATAAGCATCGTGTTAGAGTATCAGCCGAATAATGTCCCAGGGCCCAAGAGAGCAGCCTCAGAGTCTAACCTGCCACGGGGCTTACAGAGCTGTGTCTCAGCTGGGGTATTAGTGGATGAGAAGAGCCCAGAGCACCCCGTGGCTCCCTCCCTCACATCACTCAGGGCTCTGTTCAGTGATCACCCCCCGAGAGAGGGCTGATCCCCCACCCACCCCACCTCGCATAGCACAGCCTCCACTCACCATCCTCTGACCCAGCTGACTGCTCATAATGTTAAGCAATTCATCAGTGAATCCTCATCAGTATCCTATCATTTAGCTGGGTGGATAATATGATCTCTGCTGCACAGATGAGGAAACAGAGGCCAGAAAGGTGAAGTAATCTGTATAAAGTCACACAGCTCATACTCATGCCTGGCACTCCCGACTCTGGAGTCTAAGTCCTTGGCTGCTCTGTCCTCTGGGCTTGGAGGAGCACCCTCAGGTGTGTGGGACAGATAAGTACGCATGTGGATGTCTCACTGCAGGTGCACTGCCCAGGACAGTGTCAGCCAAACGGGCCCCATGTCTGCTCGGGGAGCTCAAGGGGGACCCCAAAAAGGAGAGGACTAGTAAGTGAGCAGGAGGTGAAGGGTTTATCGGAATCCACCAGGCAGAAATTGGGGGCGGGGAGGGGACGAAGCTGTGCTCCAGTCAGAGGGACCGGCGTGTGCAGAGCTTGGAGGGGACGGAGCAAAGCGCATGCGTGCAAGTGTGTGATTCTGTGTGTTTCTGGGCGTGGGGGGGGCGGTCAGTGATTTTGTTACTCACACAAAACATGGAATCAATCCCTCCTCCATATCAGACATGAAGAAAACCTGAGCTGGGTGAGGGTGTGGAGGATGGGCGTCATGCTATGTGAGGTGGGGTGAGGATGGAAGGCCTGCCTCCCTCAGGGGATGACACTTGAGCAGAGAGCTGAATGGAGGGAGGGCGCCAGCCATGTGGTTTTCTGGGAAGAGCATTCCAGGCAGAGGAAACAGCAAGCGCAAAGGCCCTGAGGTCGGAATGTGCTTAGAGGGTAGATGGAACATTGAGGATCCTTTGTGGCTGGAGAGGAGTGAGCAGGGAGGGAAAGTGGTAGGAGAGGTAGGATAAGTAGGCAGGGCTGCATCACAGGTCTAACTGTGGGGATAAAGAAGACTCAGGGAGGTGCAGGGAGCTGCCCAATACTGATCCCCCTCCGTGTTAAGAAATCCCCTTCTCCTTGCTCTCTTTCCCTTCCCTCTCCCCTCCTTCTGTCTCTCCCCACCTCTCTCTCAGGTTTCCTCCCTTCCAGTCTTTCTCATTATCTTTCCTGCCTCTCCTCTTGGGAAATATAAGATTATCTGTCACCTCTCAGAACCCATTTACTAACAAAATGAATGTTGCTGCCATTTGGCTTGTTTGGTGACCACAGTGGTGATGCGTCACAGCCTTCCACGACACCTAAGCAGGTGTTGGCGGGTCACGAAGCCCCCTTCAGAGACATACGATGAAAGAGGAGCAGAATCCTGGAAGCCCCCGAGGCCCCCACTTTAAACGACACCTGTGAAAATGCACAGCAGGGAGACAGGCTAGAGGTGAGGGCTCTTTACAGAGGAAAAACAACAGCTCTGCTCACCGTGGCAATATCCAGTGCCCCTGTAAGTTGACGGATTCAAGGCAAGAGTCTGAGAGAGAAGAGACGGCCGGACACGAGCTCAAGAAAAGAAAGATGGAGCCATGGAGAAGGAAGGAGAGAGGTGTCCATCAGTACAAGGATGTGAATGGATTTCAGCAATTTTGTAACTCTGGGTCAAATCTGATTGAGTTCAGCAGACAAACACGTGAATACCCTTGGAATATTAAGTACAAGCAACATAATCAACATGAAATTTGAAGAAACTGCTATCAATTTTTTTTTTTTTTTTTCAGTACACGGGCCTCTCACTGTTGTGGCCTCTCCCGTGGCGGAGCACAGGCTCCGGACGCACAGGCTCAGCGGCCATGGCTCACGGGCCCAGCCGCTCCGCGGCATGTGGGATCTTCCCAGACCGGGGCATGAACCCGTGTCCCCTGCATCGGCAGGCGGACTCTCAACCACTGCACCACCAGGGAAGCCCAAAAACTGCTATCAATTTAAATTCATGCTTGCTCCCTATCTCCTTGTCAGTATTCAATAGATGCTCTCCACTGCCGTCCCCAATAACTGAGATTACTCTGTATTGAGACTGACAGGACATATTCAGGCCATGGTGTTATGGGGGTTCCATGTCATCAGTTAGGAAGTTCACATAGGAATGTTATGACCACACACTGGCCCCAGATAAAACCTTCCATAAACATTTATTAAGCATTTACTACGTGCTGGGCAGTTACCACACAGAGTTTCCTTATAAAGCTTGGTGGGGGCAGAGAATACACAACCCTCTACCCACCCCTTCTTGTTCATAACCAGCCCTTTTGGGAAGCTGAAACCACGTTTGTTTGATCTAGAAAAGAAACAGGTAGGAGCTGTCCACCTTTCCCTTGGTGCAGGGAATCCCTGACCCTGGTGCTCTGGGACCACAGGTTCAAGGCCTGGTGGGGAATCTGGGGTGATAATACAATTCCATCTAGAGGCCCTAAATGGTCTCTAGACCATTTCCAATGGAGGAAAGGGTAGAAAGTTCCAGATTTCAGCCTCACTTCAAGTTTGCCACCTTGCCTTTCCTGGGCTTCCTTCAAAAAAATATCCTCTGTGACTCTCCAACGATAATTACTGTAGGTTTGGGATAAAGCCAATAGCTAAAGAGCATCCAGACTTCACTGCCAAGGAAGAGGGAGTGAGTCATCTTGAAGATGGGAGAGCCAGTGGGGTCCTGCTATAAATATCCCTGTTCCAAAACAACCCAGCTTAGCAGTGCAGAGCAGCTGTCTTCAAACAGGAGAATGTAATGACTTCCCAAGAGCTATCTGGAACAGTTTTAAAGGAAACCACTTCTCCATCTCTAACTTAATATAATTTCCTTCTTAAAATCAAATCATGTCAGGACATACCCACAGCCTAGGTTCTCCTTCTCGCATTTGGAAAAGAAACAAACCTTCCCCATCCTGAATCTTACTGTGGGGCGCTATCCAAGGTATAAACACTTCAGGGAGGGACAATCAGACGACACCTTTAATCAAAGCCCCACAAATGCCCCGCCCTCAGCTCATTATAATAGGAATTTCTAATCAAATTTTACTTCTTATGTTTAATCATTATTTGTCAGAATTGCATGTTTTATGTTGTTTTGGTCAATTGTGTTCTATTAATAATTTTAGAGACAATTAAATCCACAAGAGAATTTTAAACTCTTACAGTCATACAGTCATAGGGAGGGGAAAAATCTTCCTATTTTTCATTGTAGAAATGATAAAAAAAAGCATTTAACATTTATTTGGGGGAAGTGCAGTGAAAAATACGTAATTAAAGAAGAAAAAGGAACAACAGAAAGTTCTGACTTTTAAAGAACCTGTTCATTATTCTTTTAATGGATATTGATGGGTATCCAGTTACAATGGTATTTAAATTCCATGGGATGCATTAAAAAGGTGATATAACAGTTTTATTTTAAACTGCCTATGTTTAAAATACTCCTGAAATCACATCCTTTATAAGTATTTAACATTCTGATGGAAGTGATTAGTTGTCTACTTAAAAATGCTCAAGAAGCTATGTGGCTTTTCAAAATTCTTCTAGTGGGTACACAAGCACAAAATTTGAAGTTGCATGGTGTTAAAGAGTTTTTAGAGTCATACAGACCTGGGCTTGAATCTTGGCTGGTCTATTTACCAACCATGTGGCCCTGGGCTTCTTACTTCATCTTTCTCCATTTCAAGGCTCCTTTCCACAATGTTAGAGATAGCAGCTCTCTGTACCTTTGTTGAGAAAATTTAGCACATGGCCTGATACATACCATCTACCAAAGAGACATTTCTGGAGAGCTTACTTTTGCCAAATTGTGCTAAGCTGTATGTATACTGTATGTATACCATGTTATTGAATCTTCACAATGACCTTAAGAGGTGGATACTAATATTGTTCCCACTTTACAGGTTTGGATCCTGAAGCAAATGAAGGGGTGAAACTTGCTCAAGGTCATACAGGTACTTGGAGGTGGATACTAATATTGTTCCCACTTTACAGGTTTGGATCCTGAAGCAAATGAAGGGGTGAAACTTGCTCAAGGTCATACAGGTACTTGGAGGTGGATGAACTTGACCATCTGGCTCGAGCCCCTATGGTAGTTATCACTAGAATCCTTCACATTAACTTTCAGTTGTCGAAAAAATGGTCCATTCTGAGAGACTGCCTAGGGAAGATTTTCTGGATTTTTCTATAGGCTGTGGGGCTTAGGCATCCCTTCCATCCACCCTAGGGATTTCAGTCATGATTATAGAACTTAGCAATGCTCAGGAGAAGTGGCCAGTGGAATGATTGGTCATTGGGTAGCAATTAACTTTGTTGGGAAAAAAGGTGGAAGGCTTTTCTGGTTGGGAGTTTTCCTAATAGCTTCTGTCCACATTGTCATGAAAACCATGTACAATATGGTCGTTCATCCAATTATCAAACCAACCTGGGGGGCACAGTCTGGCATTCTGTATACCCATTATCAGAGGGTAATTCAGTGTAACAAACCAAATCGAGTATGTACAAAGACTGTCAAATAAAATAAACCACTCACAAATTAAATTACTTCCCATTTTCAGTGGGAAGAATGCCAGTCATTTTTCATTTTAAAAAATATGCATCTTAATTCCATTTTTTAAGAACATGAAAAGAAGCCTTTAAAGGCGTCTTCTGCTGTCTGTATTGAGGTTCATCTTCCCTAGGCCCATCTCTCCTGGTCCTGGGGTATTTTCTCTCAGAGAATTAATGGAGCATTAAGCCTCACCCTGGTCAGAACACTTGTTTCCTCCATGGATCAACGGTGGATGGAGCTCAGAAAGCAGGAGTGAGAGGTTGGCTCCAGTTTACAGAGACATATCAGAGCTGTTGTTTCCAGAATGAAACTGCCACTCAATACCACCCCGCCAAACCCCCAGGGAATCCTATCCAAATAATATAATTTTTAGATTTCCTGGATCACACCCTTCAACAGCCTCAATATGTCCCTGAGTTCTTTTACTGGCTTTGTCAAATAGATTGAAATAAGCCTGAGAGGAAAAACCCCTTTGGACCAAATCAGGCTTTGTGCTTCAGGGTCTTAAATATCTTAGGATTATATTCTTTGACAAACATTTATTAAGTGCCAGTCGCTGCTCTGGGTGGTATGAGTACAGGGTGAACAAAGCAGATTAGCTGCAGCACTTAAAGTCTAATAGGGAAGAAAGACATTAATGACTGGAGGTAGACACATTGTTACAAACTGTCACTGATGCTATAAAGAGATGTGTATTGTTTCAAGAGAGGAAAAAATATTCTTTCATTAAATGAAACAGGGGCTCTAATTTAGATTGGGGAGTTAGGTACATTGCTTTTTGAAGAAGTGATGGCTCCTTCAACCCCAAAAGCAGAGCCATAAGCATTGCTCTTCACTGGGGGTCAAACTGCCATCTGACAATGTCTGGAGATATTTTTGATTGTCAAAATGGGGCCTATACTATTGGGTAGAGACCAAGGATGATGCTAAAAGCCCTACGATGTACAGGACAGCCTCTAGCCACAAAGAATTATCCGGCCCAGAGATGTGGGGATATATGTCTATGTATAACTGATTCACTTTGTTATCAAGCAGAAGAAGCTAACACACCATTGTAAAGCAATTATACTCCAATAAAGATGTTAAAAAAAAAAAAAGAATTATCTGGCCCCAAATGTCAACAGTTCTGAGACTGAAAAATCCAGTTCTTAAGGAAACCTTTCTGGAAAGAGTCTAAATCAAAGGTGGATAAAAGAAACCCAGTATTAACTTCCACAATAGGCAGCAAAAAGTTTCAGTCCATAAAGATCTTCTGGTTTAAAAAGTCTTTATATACACATAAAATATAGGAAAGAGCGATCATCCATCTATCTATCCATCTATCTATCTATCTATCTATCTATCTATCTATCTATCTATCTATCTATCTCTCAAAGACTTATCCCTTATTGCCAGCTACAAGAATAACACACAACCCATAAAAAAAAATACCTGGGGAATTAATACATATTTTTTAAACCCAATGCATCAAAGATGGTTTTTATGGCAGACTAACAATTTCATGCTCTCAGTGTCTTTGACTCCTTTTGGCCTCTCTACAGAAAAGAGAGGAAAAATATCTTTCCCTCAGAAGATGAACTCACTCTCTAATTACCAGCCCATGCAGCAGCCTGTAATTCTGCCAGTTTTATCTTGTTTTTTTCTCCCAGACACTTCCATTTTCTGCCAACATTGCTATTTCTCAAAGCGTGTTTCCCTGCATTCTGAAAGGCATGTTCACTGCCTTTCCTGTTATTTCCCTTGATGTTTCACATTGTGTAATTCCACAGGAGAAAAGGAGACATCTTAAAATATCACAGTAGAGGAAAATTTCAATTAACGTTTATAGGTGGGGAAGGGGATGGGATGGGAAGAGGCAGTGGTTTAAGTCTGGTTAGGATTAATCACAAAAATTATTTTAGTTTTGTTTTTTAACTGCTATTGATGTAAGTTTTTCTGAAATCTGCCCACACGCTTTTTCTCCTACTAACAATGAGGATAAACATCACTGAATCTTTGATGATCAAGGATCAACAAGACCTCAGGAGTATCATACTATATTCTGTCATTCACTACTGTGGCTTATACAGATCTAAGAAGATAAGTATAAATTTGATATAAACTTAAAGAATCTTAGAGTTGGAAGTTATTACACTAAAAAGTCATCAGTGTCTTTACACTAAAGAAGTCATTACACTAAAAAGGTGTGGGTGTACGCAAAGATGCATCTCTAAGACCTTTGAAACACAACCTTTCACAGGTAGGAACAAAGCTATATACAGAACTAAACTGTGTCAGTTCTGCCTACTATGGTGGTACTGGTTACTAGTGACATTCTGATTTAGGAGCAAAGTGACTTTTCAGGATTGCATCGTCTGGTTCCCATCCCTGGGTGCACATTAGAATCAAATGAGGCTTCTTACTGAAAACTGATGCCTGGGCCCCACCACTGGGTGGTGGTGCTGGGGAGTTGTTGTTAAGTCAGAATGCCTGGGAGGTGGAACCCAAGTACTAGTGTTTGGAAAGCCCGTGGATGACCGATACGTAGAGCCAAGGCTGAGAGTCAGTGAATTGGAGGGGGTAAATGGAGGAGCTTCCGTACAACAGACTCTTAACCATGGTTGGAGTATGAGATTATACGAGTTTAAAATTATTTTTAGAGTTCTATACTGATTGAGGTTTTTATGTTAATATTGTTCTAAAAACCTCTGATTTTAATAAATGGATTAAAAGGTAACAATTGATGGAAGGTAAAAAGGACAGGAAAGGGTTACTATTTGTAATACATAAAAAAGTTTCCCCCAATTGATAAAAAGACAACTCAGTAAAAATATGGGCAAAAGGACACGGAGAGAACATTTAGAAAAAGCTAGAAGGAAATCACCAAGAAATACATAGAAATACGCCCAACCTTATTCGTAGTCAAGGAGATGCAAGATTTTAAAATCTTTAATCTTATAGAAGATTAATCTTATTAATCTTTAATCTTATAAAAATTTTAGTATATGCGACTACTGTTCTAAGCCTTTTCTAACCATTAATTCATTTAATACACAAAACAATTTTATGAGGTAGGTATTCACATCATACCTCTTTTTACAAATAAGTGTAACTAAAATACAAGGCAGTAACGTGTCTCAGCTTAAAGTCACACAGCTAGTGCTTGCTGGAGCTCAGATAGGTACTTGGGTGTTCTGGCCAAGAGCATCCTTATCCTTAAGCACTATCCTACACTCCCTTCTCAGTAGTATCTCTACTGGGATGTGCAAAAATGACAATGACTGATAACATTCTATCCTGGAGATAGTATGAGGAAATGGGCACTTGCTGGTGGGAGTATGAATGCAACAAGATTTTCAGAAGGTGATCTGGAAGTAGCGATTAAAATACAATAATGTGCACATCTTTCGACTTAGCAAAACCTACCTTAATGGAAACTATCCTATAAAAACTAGACATTGGTTTATGATGATATATGTTTGAGATCATTTATTGCAGCATTGTTAGTTACAATGACATTGTAACAAAATCTGGAAATAAGGTGACTCTCTATGAATGGGGGACTAGTTTAATAAGTCATAGTATACCTATACTTTAGAATATCGGCAGCTACTTCAAAGAATATGAATGACCAGGAGGGATGTTTATATTACTGAGCAGAGTAGTGTGTATAGTATGATCTTGAGTTTGTAAAAACAAAACAAAATCATATCCATCCATTAAGGTTAATACATGTTTGTGTAGACATAGAGAAAGGTATGGAAGGACACACACCAAACTAGTAACATGAGTTACCTTAACATGTGGGGTCACGATATAGCATTATTTGACTTGTTGCTATAACCCTGTGTTAGTTTCGTAATGTAAAAGAAAAAAGAAGGGAAATCCTTGCCTCTCATGTCCAGCCAGGGCGGGATTCTCAGGATTCTTCAGCCTGCACTGGACCCTTCCTGGGAAAGCATAAGCAGCTCTAAATCAGCATGGCTTCCTCATTCCTTTGAATTTAGATCTGCTTTCCTTAACTGTCCACCTGTTAGTTCCCTGGGTTGACAGAGAGCCAGGCTACCCCTTCCTCTATGAAAAAGCCCTCCAGATATTTGAGGACAGACCTCAACCCATCCCACTCTCCATTCAATTATACCAAGACTTAGCCTCTAATCTTTATTCCACACCAGTGGTCAGGGCTTGGGTCACCTCTACTGATGCTTTGCCTTACTGAACACAATCTGCCAGAGTTCAGAACACAGAGGGACGTGTATGCTTCTGTACAGTACAAGACATGTGCTTTCTACTCATACAGCTTAAAACGGATTTACACTTGTAATAGTCCATATCGCAGTGTCAACTAAAATTTCCAGGTCTTCTTTCAAATCAGTTAATGTCAAGTCAAATCTTTTCTACTAACTACTTTGAACATGAATGTGATTTCCTCAATTCTCTCCCCTAGGGTTTATCCTTTTCTCTTAAAAGTGAAATGCAGGAATAGGAAAGAGTATGTATGTGAATGTAGGAATCTAATGAATTGTGGATTCTGGATAATGGCATTTTTCTGTATAATGAAGATGATGGGTCAGCAGACGGGTGAATGCGCTAGGTATATGGAGAAGACAATGACGGTGTTCTGAAGTTTGGCTGGAGGCTGGGAGGTACCTTAAATCCTCCGTTCCCCAGTGGCGGGGCTGAATTTGAAATGTAATGATCCTGGCAAATAAAGTTGTTATGTGAAGTGGGCGGGGGAAGATATAACTCTCCAGGAGAAGGTTTGCTAGTTCCAAGGAGAGAAAGCAGGAATGGGCCAAGAACAGAGGTGAAGGAATGGGACAAAGAAGAGAAAAGAGTGTTTGAGAAAAGCAGCTGCACACAGGACTATAAAGAAAAAAGGATGGCAAGCCTCCAGGGATGGGAACGGGGAAAGAGAGAAAAAAAGCAGGCTGGGGGCAGGGGGAAGTTCTATTCTAGTCTGGACTCTTTAGAGGCCAAGAAACAGAAAGCTTCTCAAACTTACGCAAAACAAAACCAACTTAAAAAACAAAAGGATTATTGTAGGAGAGAAAAATCTTGCAGTTTACCAGGACTAAAACCAGAGGATGTGAAATGGAACAGGGGCTTGGCCTGCTGTTAGGAGCCTGGGGGTGGGGGTGGAACTTTACTTTGTCTTTCTGGCTCTGTGTCTGTCTCTCTTAGGGGCCACCTGGCTTCTTAAACTGCTTCTCTCTTCATGTCAGGCCCTCTCTTCTCTCTTTGCCAATAAAAGTTAACTCTGTCTGTTTACCAGTCTGAACATGGCCTTCAGTGAGTCACTCTAGCATTGACTCCATCCCACTTTCAAACCAAACGTGCAGCACTATCAGAAAGGAGAGAAGGGACCAAGCAGAAAGGGAAACACAGTAGGGAGAAAGAAAGACATAGTCAGAGCCTTCTAGGGAAGTCTCATCCCTGCCCTTGAACATGCTGCATTCACAATCACCTGCACGCCTTTTCCTACAACGCCCCCCTTGTTCACCCCACTTCCATCTACCCCCCCTTCCCTAAGCCTTCCTTGATCCCGATCGCTCCAGAACTCGCCCCATTCCTCATACCGTGTATGCACACAATCCAGTGGAGAATAATCTGATATTTTTAAGAGTTCTAAATTCTAGCTTCCTTCTTCACATTGGCACTGTTTTGACAGCCTTCTTGGAATCATTTCCTAACTTGAGTTCCTAGTGCTAATAATTTAGACTTCTAGCAGTCTCTTGTTCAAAGAGAGTAAAGCACAATTGGTCACTATGCCCTGGATAGAGATTTTATTTTGTTTGGAATGCTGTTATAATTGCCTTTCAATCTTCTTCAAGCAATGAATCCACTGCTTTAACTCTCTCTTATACACTCTCTCCCCATGTGCCTGTCAATCTTACACGGCAATCACATTTTTTCAGACTAGCTCATTAAACTGTATTAGGCTAAGGGTGTATCCTGAACTGAATAAGATTTGGTAATTACTTCTTCTGGAACAACATACTATTTTGGATGACTTATTCCCGGTCGAGTTTTAACTGACACTTTTATGTTATTATTCACTAAGACCCTGGGGTCTTTTTCACACATGCACTTTGTCTTTCCACATTCTACACATGAATGGTTGAATTTTCTCTCCACATGCACTAGCTCTGTGCTTTGTCCTCTTAGAACTCTACACCCTTTCTGTCCCCCTCAAGTTTTCAAGGTTGTCATCCATTTCCTTACTCACTCCTGACCTCTTCTTTGCCCCCTAGTTTTGTGAAATGGGAGCCTATATAATGATGAGGTGGAGGAGGAAGGGTGACAGGGTGGATCTTATAGGCTTTAAGGTTGACTCATAGGATTAAAAGCTCCATTCATTTTTTTTCTTCCTGAAGGAAGAAATATGAATTATTTTCTCAAACAGGCAAAGCAGAGGACCTCTTTAAAAACCATAAGGTTCTGAGGCTCACAGTGAAAAGGAAGGGAAAACTAATCATACAGAGGGAAAAGAGGACAAATCTGCATTTCATTTAAAATCACTGTAGTTGAACTTCAAATTACTCTACCTCACTTCCACCTACCTCACATTCTATTAAGAACTTATTTTGCCCTTCATCTAGGAATAATTATATACCTAACTGCATCACATATGCATTAGTATATGGATTCACGTACATATGCTTAGCATAAGCCAGAAAAAAAAAAAGGAAGGAAACACATTTGAATAATGTTGACTGTTGCAACTGCATTCCATTCAATGGTTGGAGGCACCCAAGTAAGTATGAGATGTGGGCAGTGGATCTGCTCTTTCGTCAGGCAGATCTGTGCAGATATCACCTCCCAGCATCTTGATGTGTTGAATGAGCTACTAAGGTTTAAAGAAGTCTATTTTTTCATAAATGGCCTTCCACATTTGGGGTATAGCTTTATATTGTACATTATTCTTTATATTATGCATATTTATGTGTAAATATTATTTTGTACAGAGTTTATAAGAAAAACTATGTACACTATATCATATGGGTAATTTAAGGGATTCTTCAAGGATATTTTTATGGGATGACTTTGGAATCTAGCCTGTGCAAAATTGCCCACTTTACTGACCCTTTTTCAGGATCAGCAGAGGCAGGATTCAAACATAATCTGAATTCATAGACCATACTTTTTCTATTACACCAGGGAATCTAAAATCTTGATACTTTTAAGACTCTTCATTAGATTATCCTGGGAATCTTCTATCTTCCTTTGTCAAGGTCTAACTTACAGTAAGATATTCTAACACTTGGAAGAGTTAATGTAACTATTTCCAAGCAATATTTGTTGAGCACTTACTAGATGCAAGGCACTACTGGTATACTATGGCTATGGAATCATCTTTTTCCAAAAGCAGCTCACAAATTGAGAAGACAAAACAAAGAGTCTAATCATACAAGAAACTCATCACATAATTTGTAGGCAGGGGTCAATAACAGGGCCTTGTAAGTAATGATAAGGACTTTGGAATTCATTCTAGGTGATAGGGGAAAATATCTGAGGCTCTTAATAGGGTAATGAATGATCTGATCTATAATTTTAAAACATCATACGAAGTGCAATGTGGTTATCGATTGTGAAATGTGAGGGGGAAGAGAGTGAGTGAATGTAGGAAGAAGCATTGGAAGGCTCTTTTACATGGTAGTGATGGATATAGGCAAGAAACAAGCTAGCTGAACTTAGGAAGGAACTGAAAGAGAAAATAAAACAATTATAGAGATATAAGCTGCTTTGAAGGAACAACAGTAAAACACAGAGAAAAATCTGAAAAACATAGTTATCAACATGGTTTATAAGCATGAGGAAATGACACAAAGCAAAGTGGAAAAGTACTAAGACATAAAAATCAGTGGAAAGCAGATTATACTTGCAGAAAAGAAAGAGGATCCAATGTATGTATTATTGTTGGTCATGAAGAGACCAAAAGAAGTGAACAGGAAAAAATACTTAAAATATGTTTCTTAAAAATGCCTGAAACAAAGACTTAAATCCAAGACTGCAAGGATTGAAAGGGTACAGTATATGAACAAAAAGTGATGAGAGTTAATACCAAGGCATACTCTGGTGAAGTTATTTCACTTCAAGTATAAAGATTTATGGGTTATACAGAGCTTTAAAAATGAGTCAAATTTATAAGAGGTAAAAATAAGGCTGGTTTCAGACTTCTCTGCACAGTAAACCCCACATCAGAAACAGAACCAAACAGTGTCCACAAAGTTATAAAGATTTTATATTCTTTCGGGCTGTGATTTAGCATAGAAGCAAAATTCTTAAGCACGCAAAAACTCAGGGAACACAATATTTATGAGCTTCTACTAGAATGTAAGCTCCGTAGTGGTAGGGTCTGCTTCCATAGTGTTTTCCATTTTCTCGCCAGCACCCAACACACAGAGCATTATACATAGTAGACACTCAACAAATGTTTGTTGATTGAATTAAAAAACTTTTTTATATAACGAAAATTGGACACTTTCTCATTCAGAGAGTCCCAGACTGTTTTTTTCATCAGAACCACCTGAGAGCTGTTAAAGAGAAAAAGAAAATACAGATTGCCCAGATTCACACTTTGAGATTCAAACTCAGTTGGGCTTGGGTATCTTGATTTTTAAAAAGCTCCCAAATAACCGCAGGGAAATTAGCCTAGTGCTTGTCAAACGTCAGTTCTTTTAGTATTCTTTTCAAGTTTTTTTTTACCTTATCTATTTACCAAGACTATTATTTACTTAATATTTTCTTTAAATGAATCTGCTTTTTAGTAAACTCCATTAGTTTTGATAGGGATCTTTACATCACAGCAATACATGAAAAACTAGTTTTCAGTGAACTGCCAAAAAACCAGAAGAATGTTATAAAAATAAATACAATGAAAAAATGTTCTTAAATTCTAGACAGATACGGTCACCTGGAAGGACTCAGAGCTTAAGGCCAGCTCTCAGTTTAAAAAAAATTAAGATTTATAAGTGTTATTAGACGGGTTAACACAGTATTAACTCAAAGTAAGACTCTGGGCTTCATGTAATCAGAACAATTTTAAAAAGAAATGAAAAGAGAAAAACTTCAGTTATGTGCTTCAAAGACAGTTACTTAAAGCTGTCTTGTACCAAGAGAAGCACATAGCCCAGACTTTGGGGAACACAGTAATCTTTGAAGGTGACTCTCGTAGTATCTGGACATTCAGTGATTAGTATATGTTGATTTCAAGTATTTATAGGTAACCTACTTTGTGTAAAGCACAAGTCTGGGTTTTGGGAATAAGACAACAAATAAGATAGTCTCTGTCCTTAGGTTGTTCAATGCTATTTCACATGCCTTTTCACAGAGTTAACTGCATAAACAAAGAGTAGTCCCCCCTTTACCCGTGGTTTTGCTTTCTGTAGTTTCAACTACAGTAGTCAACTACAGTCAAAAATATTAAATGGAAAATTCCAGAAACAAACAATTCATAAGTGTTAAGTTGCACGTTGTTCTTAGTAGCGTGATGAAATCTAGCAGATATGACTCACCCCTTTGTCCATACCCTGCCCGTGAGTCACTTAGTAGTCCTCTTGGTTATCAAATCGACTGTGGAGGTATCGCAGTGCTTGTATTTAAGTAAGCCTTATTTTACTTAGTAAAAATATTACTAAGTAATATTACTCTTACTGTTACTTAGTAATAGGCCCAAAGCATAAGAGGAGTGATGCGGGCAATTCAGACATGCTCTTATTGTGCCTAATTTATAAGGTAAACTGTACCATAGGTATCTATGCACAGGAAAAAACATAGTACCAATATATTTAGGGCTCTGTACTATCTGCAGCTTTGGCCATCCAGTGGCAGCTCTTGAAATATGCCCCCTGCAAATAAGGGGGGCCCACTGTAGAGAGCTGAGACCCCTGAATGGTCACTAACTGTGCGTCTCTCTCACCCATGTATGGCTGCAGCTTCCAAACCCAAAAAAGTGTGGGATTGTGTCTTTTACATTTGCTTCCTATAATCATAATAGTACCTAATGTTTCCAGAGGGCTGCTATATGCCACCCCATGAAGCACATGGCATGATTTATCTCACTTAATCCTCACAACCACTGTACAAAGCAGGGATGGTAAGTGGTGGTAAACCTCATTTCTCAGATGAGAACATAGAGGCACAGCTCTGACAGGAAGCCCTATCCAGCCTGGAGAGCATAAATCTACCTACCTGACTAGCTGAGATCCTTACTATAGTAAGGCTTTTCTTCTATAGTATTACCTGCTACTGCTATTTAAATCCCATTTCCTTATCCTGGTGTGATCAGAAAAGGAGCATGTGACTCTAATGGTTAAAGGGGAAAATGCAGAGAATCAAGGCAGGTGCAGATGGGCACTGTTGGACCGAGAATTAATTTAAATGATAAGCAAAACAAAGGGAGAGAATAAGGGGAAGATTTCACTGGAAGTTAAGAGAAAAATAATGGGCTCTTTTTCTAAACACAAAAGGAGAATGTAAGTGGTAAAGAAGGAAGCCAGGCTGCTGGAGCCTGGCAGGGGGTAATTTATTGATTGACAAGTTAAGAATGTGACAAAAAGAAAGACATAAAGGAGGAAAATTATTTGCTGCAGTTTTCACAATGGGAGATGTCCAAGGAGGCAAGAGATGTAAATTTCCCAGGGGAAGAAGGTTATGTAGTTAAGATGCTTGTCTTCAAGTCCTCAAAAGGCAAAGCACTGATTATTGTTTGTTTGTTTTAAAGCATTGGGTTTGATGCTGAACAAGGATCAAATGATACAAGTGGCCCTTGATACTGGCAGGTGTCTGAAGCTGTTTGCAGTACATGAAAGTTAGGACTAAATATTCCTAAATCTCATAATGATTGAGTCAGAGAAGATCTAGATTTGCTTAGGGAGTGGGCTCAATGGATTTCTGTGGACTCTCCCAGAGAGGGGAGGAGAGTCTAGAATTGGAGGCAAAAGAATAGCTTCTCAACTAGGATACTGCTGGAGTGGGGGCATGCCTTGAAAGACACAGAAAGGGTAAGCAGAGTTCATCCAAACATTACAGATGAAAGTTACATTATCCCTCTTGACAGGGGAAACCACTAGTAGAAACTGAGATAATTAAGGGCAGCTAGGGAAAATGGAAACCATATTATGGTTTAGCATGCAAACAAATAAAGGTGGAGGACAAAGCTCCCTTCCTATATAAGCAGTATATGCAGCTGTTCAGTTTGGAGTGTTCATTTAACTTCTTGTTAATTTCCAAGTCTTGGAAGGAGTCTGACTCAAGACTCTCCCCAACTATTTATTTTTCCTTCGTGAGAACTCTTTCATTTAAAGTGACATTCTATTCTAGATATATTTATAGGCATGCAATTTCTTTCGTCTTGAATTATAGAAAATGAGACAAACCAGCTCTTGAGTTATGACACCAAATACAGAGAGGCATTTTCATTTTTTAAGGTTGCAGATTTAGGCAAGCTAAGTTTACAGACTGTTTGGAATTTCAATCTCTCAACATATACGACACTTGCAAATGCTTCTGCTCATACTTTTTTTTTTCTTCCCCAGAAGGGACCAATGCCAATAAAGCTCATCTGCCTGAGTTATGGCTTTTTCCCTCTGATAATCAGTAAAAATTATGCAAAGGCACAGTGCTGTTATCAAACAGAAATAGAGAGCAATGTAATTCTACCTGATAATTTGGCCTGGCACATTGTTTTTCCACAATCTATCTCACCACAGATGCTGGCAGAATGCTTTCTATATAAAAAAAAAACCAGACCAATTAAGGGGAAAATTTCTGGAAAGCCTATTTTGATATCCAATGTTGTATCTGAATTTGCAAATGTTAAACAGGTTGGTAATGAGCTTGTGCTGGAAGAGAAAAATAGAATTTTTTTTAATGATCAAGACAAAGGAGAAAATATCAAGAGAACTTCTTTTGGTTGTTCTTATTTAAGGAAAAGTGACCTACTTGGAATGTTTCTCTTTATTGCTAATGGAAAATAAAGACAGAAAGTCTAACGTCTAACATCTGACAGTGGATCCTTTGACCTAGGCAGAAAATTCTGCATTTCTGATGACTGATGGTTAGAGGCTAAGGCGGAGAAACTAAAGGAAGATTCACAACCAGAGTCCTGGGTCAACTTTGAACAACATTACAGGCAGTTCTTGAGGCCACCACCCCCTAGGCCGCTCACCTGAGCCGTGGCTGCAGCTTCTTCCCTACAAAGGAGTTACTACTAAAGCACATAAAGTTTCTTAGCTCAGGGAGAACTTGAAAGTTCACTGGTCCTTCAAAAACAGGTATGGCACTGTGGGAACACACTTACTTCAACTTATCCAGAGAGATTCAAATTGATGATTTATTTTCCATTATGTCCTAATCTTTGCTTACAGAGTTTCATTAAGAATCTTTAATGGGGGACTTCCCTGGTGTTGCAGTGGTTGAGAATCTGCCTGCCAATGCAGGGGACACGGGTTTGAGCCCCGGTCTGGGAAGATCCCACATGCCGCGGAGCAACTAGGCCTGTGCGCCACAACTACTGAGCCTGCACGTCTGGAGCCTGTGCTCCGCAACAAGAGAGGCCGCGACAGTGAGAGGCCCGTGCACTGCGATGAAGAGTGGCCCCCGCTTGCTGCAACTAGAGAAAGCCCTCGCACAGAAACGAAGACCCAACACAGCCAAAAATAAATTTTAAAAAAAGAAAAAGAATCTTTAATGGGAATTTCTTTTAGGCCAGAGATGTGTCATTCACTAAAGAGTCTTAAACATTAGGGTTGATATGTCTTAGGCAAATAAACTCTAACCATAGGATCAAGTTAGAAGTTTCTTCCCTCTTACCTATCCTCACAGAACTGTATGCTTCTATCCAAAAGCAGCAGCTGGGGTCTACCAGTTGTCTCTCTGTTCTGAGAATTCTTGATTTCCAAACTGGAGCTAGTTACCTATTATGGAATGGTCACTACTGAAAGCTGGATACTGTGTTAGTATTTTTTTTCTGATAACAAGTCCTATGATGTAGGTACTTGATTGATGATAAAACTGATACTTTGAGAGCTTAAGTAAAAGCCCCAAAGCCATACAAAGACAGAGCTGGGATCTGAATCCAGAGCCGTTCCTTTAAAGTCTGTTAACCGCTACACTAGACTCTTCCCTAGAATGGTTCCCACTGTGGGCTTTCCTCCCCTACCAGAGGTTAAGTGGAAAGAAGTTGGCCTCACGTTTCTCCTGGCAATGAGGATATTTTGCTCACACCTTCAGAACAAACAGGCAATTATTTTGTTTTATTGTATCCATATGACTTGTTCCTTCAGCTCCCACATCTCTTTGTGTACTGTCTTGACTCATATTTTGGGTTTGTTCACATAAAATATATTGCATTTCTCTTCTAGGTCCTAGGGAATTTTAACTGTCAGCCAACACATTTCAGGTTATGTTGTAGTTTTGAAGATATGTTTCTCTTTAAAATACGCAAAAGGTGGAAAAGAAGAAAGGCTCCTCCATTATTGGCAGCAGGAATATCTGGGCTGGACAAATACCTGGCCCCCTTTTCACACAACTGCCACTGACCAAAGTCCCTTTCAAAAGCTCTGGGAACCGGATTTAACTCTGACTATCCTGGAGAATGAAGCAGTTCCCCCACAGTTTTGCTCACTCTGTCTAGAGTAGCCCAGATGAAACACAAAAGAGTGTTTCTTGAGGTCTGTGGCATAAGTTAGTAGTTTGAGTTTACTCTGTGCTGGGGCTTCTCCACCTGGAATCTTCCAGGCTCTCATGTTTTGCTAGCTACTTGGTATTTTATGGACGTGAAATGCAGTGAGGATTTGGGCACTGCCCAATCGATTTCAACTTTCAAATCTATATTGAACATCTTCTGACTTCCTGTCCTTCATTCAATCTTTTTTCAGTTTTATGCTTTTTTTTTTTTTTTTTTTTTTTGCCCCGAGAAATACCCTGATATCCTGGATGATAAGAGAGCAGGTTAGCCACTGTTGGCCCCTAACTCTCAGAGATTTCTGCCCAGTGAATGAGAGAAAGGAAAATGGCAACAATAGCAATGATGATTATGGTGATTACACAATCGGGAAATCTAGAACTACACAGAGAGCAAACACAGTACCCAACTTGCTCCCCCTTTAGAGTATGGGAAAGCTTTGGTGGCTGCTATTGCTAGATTAGCAATAGAAGCCTTAGGAAATGCCAGGGAAACAACTTGCCCCTTCCTAGGGCCAGTGGGCATTTGTCTCTGTCGTTCCTCTGGGCATGGGGCCCTGTTCTCTCTGCATGGATAGCAGAGCAAATCCTGTTTAGGCGCCAAGCGAGAGCTCTTTGATATGGTTCTGCACTGCTACACAACCTCAGTCCTTGCTTTCTCTCTCTCTGGCCCAATTCTTGCATGGAAAATTGAGGTAATGATTTATATGCCGTTAGTAGTTCTGACAGGTGCACTCGATCTTGGCTTCCTCCAGTCCCAGGACTAATCGGAAGCTTATCTTTTCCTTTGTGTAACAGGGAGCTGTCAGGTTCTCTGACCCTCCAAACAAGTCAATCACTCACGGGAGGATTCACCTTGGAGGGAGGACACCTTGATATTGGAGGAGCTCCATGGAGGCCATGCCCTGACATATATCAAAACAGTGGCAGTCAAGGGCTAGAGGGCAACATGGCCACACTAACCAAATGCCACTGGCTTCTGGAATTTAAACTTGTCATACCCACCAGGGGGAAGATAGTGAGTGAATGTAGGAAGAACAATTGGAAGGCTCTTTTACATGGTAGTGATGGATATAGGTAAGAAACAAGCTAGCTGAACTTAGGAAGGAACTGAAAGAGAGAATAAAACAATTATAGAGATATAAGCTGCTTTGAAGGAACAACAGTAAAACACAGAGAAAAATCTGAAAAACATAGTTATCAACATGGTTTATAAGCATGAGGAAATGACACAAAGCAAAGTGGAAAAGTACTAAGACATAAAAATCAGTGGAAAGCAGATTATACTTGCAGAAAAGAAAGAGGATCCAATGTATGTATTATTGTTGGTCATGAAGAGACCAAAAGAAGTGAACAGGAAAAAATACTTAAAATATGCTTTTTAAAAATGCATGAAACAGGGCTTCCCTGGTGGCGCAGTGGTTGGGGGTCCGCCTGCCGATGCAGGGGACGCGGGTTCGTGCCCCTATCCCGGAGGATCCCGCGTGCCGCGGGGCAGCTGGGCCCGCGGGCCATGGCCGCGGAGCCTGTGTGTCCGGGGCCTGTGCTCCGCGGCGGGAGGGGCCGCAGCGGTGAGAGGCCCGCGTACAGCAAAAAAAAAAAAAAAAAAAAAAAAAAAATGCATGAAACAAAGACTTAAATCCAAGACTGCAAGGATTGAAAGGGTACAGTATATGAACAAAAAGTGATGAGAGTTAATACCAAGGCATACTCTGGTGAAGTTATTTCACTTCAAGTATAAAGAAGATTTATGGGTTATACAGAGCTTTAAAAATGAGTCAAATTTATAAGAGGTAAAAATAAGGCTGGTTTCAGACTCCTCTCCACAGTAAACCCCACGTCAGAAACAGAACCAAACAGTGTCCACAAATTTATAAAGATTTTATCCGCAGCTTTTCTGCCTTGGTGTATATCCTGTCTTGGGTGCAGAACATTGAGCTATGGAGCAAAGAGGAGCTGTTTCAAAAAATGACCAGAGCAGAGAAGAAAGGGTTTGCATTGCTCTTAGGAGAAAGAGCAAATTCCCTAGCAAGGTCTATGATGGCCGTAACCTGGCTGCCTTGTCACCTGCATCTTGCTGCTACTACACATCCCCTGGGATCAGCATTCCAGTCACTATGGTCTTCGTTCCATCGCCTGTTTTCTGGTGCAACTTCCCACCTCAAGGTCTTTGTCCACAGCAGTGCCTCTGCCTGGAAGATGCCTCCCATTCCTCTCCTCACCTACCTCCTGCTTCAGCTCTATTATTAACTACTCAGGAAATTATTCTCTGTGCTTCCTGAATGGAGCAATTCCTCCATCATCCGCTCTCCCATGCACCTCTGCAGCCCCCATCCCAGTGTGAGTTTTATATCAGGGGCATTCAATTCATGTCCTTCCCACCAAAAGAGACTGAGGGCATGAGTTCATGGGCAGGGACCATGCCATTCATGTTCACTGCTGTAATTCTAGGGCCTATCACCATGCCTGGCTTACAGTAGATACTCAATAAATAGCTATGGAATTAGTGAAAAAATGAAAAAGCAAGAGACCTAGGTGGCACCTATGTTCTTCATGGATTTGACCATCAAGTAGGGAAAGGCACATTTAATCGGGACTGGTGTGACAGCCATCTGAGAGTTCATGTGCAGAGATGACTTTATTATGGGAAGGAATAATGGTAATCAAGTGTGGCTTTGTTGTGTCACTTCTGTCTCAGTATCTAACCTGACAACTCCTGAACTCCTGCTTTCTTGTCTGCATTGATCGTCTTATATATCCCCTCCTTAGGATGCTTTTCCCAGATGCTCTTTGAATTTGGAAAGCAAATTATTATTATTTTTAAATCAAGCTTTCAGAAGTTTCTAAACATCTGCATGTTTGGAATTCAAAGGGCAGGATAATGGGATGAAGTTTTCACCTTGTGGCTGGATGTTTTGGCATTAAACAGACAGTGTCCTCATTTAACTCAAAGTTGCAGAATTCTCAACTCCTGAAAATAATTAGAGGAAGTGGGATCACAGGGCAGAACAGAAAGTGTTGAGAAGGGGTTCAGGCAGTGTTTAAATACATAACAGGACTGACCGTGATGTCAGGCATAGGTACACGAGGTTGGTGCTGTTATTATTTTCAAATAAAAGCTTGTAGCCAGCTAATTCCTCACTGAATTATAAGCCCCATGTGAGGGCAGGGGCCACACATGACTCTATATGTGGAAACTTTTTTTTAATAAATGCATATTAGATAGAGGATAGCTTACACAGAAGGAAACATTTATGAACAGTGATGGTTTTTAGATTGACTAAAGGGTCATTTCTGTTTCAAGAAGCCTCTGACAATAGGATAAAGCCCACATTGGCCGAGATGGGTGAGAACCATTGCTATTGGGAGGCCAGATAACATGGTGGTTAAGAGTGGGGGTCTGCAGTCAGACAGTCAGGGGTGAACTCTGGTTCTGTTACTTGCTAGCGAATGACCTTGCACTAGTTGCTTCCTCCATATGGAGCTCAGTTTCCTCATCTGGGAAATGACGATAATAGTTTTCAGCTGATAGGGTTAAGGTGAAGATTAAATGAGGAAGCATGCAATGTGCCTGGAATAGTGTCAGGCACTAGAAAGTTCTCAGTTAATGTTAATGAACTTGTATGTCAAGAGGGAGGCTCTGTTAAGGCTCTTTCTCCATCATGGGATTCTGAGACTGGACGGCAGGAAAATGGGGGTGGAAACACTGCCAGGCTAACCCCTGTTCCCTGGCCCAATTCTCTCAGTCAGCATCTCCCAAAGTGAGGTCTATCGCTGTACTACTCAAAATAATGGATCCCTGAACTGTTTGCTAATGGTCCGTGACAAGATAAGGTGCTCAAGCCAGAATCAGTGCACTGCTTCATCCATTGAGAAAGTCTTGCTATGGAAAATAAAAGTGTCAGCTGAGGGCTTCCCTCCCTGGTGGCGCAGTGGCTGAGAGTCCGCCTGCCGATGCAGGGGACACGGGTTCGTGCCCCAGTCCGGGAAGATCCCACATGCTGCGGAGCGGCTGGGCCCGTGAGCCATGGCCGCTGGGTCTGCGCGTCCGGAGCCTGTGCTCCGCAACGGAAGAGGCCACAACAGTGAGAGGCCTGCGTACCGCAAAAAAAAAAAAAAAGTGTCAGCTGAACTATATACAGTGGATTAGTGACGTGAACGATTCATATTCTGGTACAAGCTCTTTATCTTGTTGTGGACCGACACTGGGCCAAGGACCACGTTTTGAGCAAAATGTTAAAAAGAACAGTAATCCCATAAATTGTGAAAAGCTTTTTTCATGGCCAATTAGGTTTGGTGGAAAATAATGCATGCACTATATTTTTCTTAGACTTTGATATTGTACGTTAGTATATTAAAGGTCTTGAGAAACCCCAAAGTAAATAAATTTGTTTAAATGTATTTAAGCTAGGATTTACCATATTTTCTTGAGCAAGAAACATTTGTGAGCATGCATGTGTGTGTGTTTTTACAACCGCTTTTAACATTTTTTCTAGTAAAGAACACAAGCTCAACTGATCATCTGATGAAAACAACAAATTACAAGAGTGTGATCCACTCTTCTCCATTCAACTACATCCAAATTTAGTACCTTTCTGGTAGAAATTTCTTCCCTACTGGCTCAATCATTCTAAGGAAACCAGAGAATTAAATCTTTTTCCAGTTGATAACAATCTCCTTTAACATAAAACTACCCTTATAAAATATTTTCCTCCAACCAGTTTCTTATACTTATGCACCAAAGAAAAGCAAGTATCTTCCTCTATACACTAACCTCTAGGGAAATACTTAAAACCTTTTTCTCTGGTAAGGACGGGTACTTAAAATCAGTGCATCAGTGGAAGTCTGGTTTGCAATGTACTAAGATCACAGTGATCTTGTTTTCTACTGAACTTGACTCCAAATCCATTTTGTGCTAATGATTTTCTAGAAAACTCTTATGTATAATGAGCAGAGGCCTTAGAATTCCTCTTGTGATTTCAAATGAGTTCTTTGCATAACTTGGTAGCAAAAGAGACCTAGGCTCATATTTTTGATCTCTATTTAAATAAGTCCAATTGAAAAACAAATATTATAAATCAGCTCTAGGCTATGTTAACATTCTAAGGTTTCCTGAACAATGAGCTTCTTGGTACTTTGTGCCGTATGTACGCCTGCACACGCATACACATGCATGTGTAGTTTCAGGGGCTGGACCTCACACCTCTTACTCCAGCAAAAGTGAGCTCACATTGGAGAGCCAGGATCTGGTCTGGGGACAATGTCTTTCCCATGACACTCATAATTCAGATAATTCCATCTGAAAGATTCAGAAAATGGAGATACTTTTCTTCCTCAAATCATCCAATTATGCCCTGGATTTTCCATTTACTTTAAAAGTATACAGAGAGCCCTTTAAAGGAAAAGATGGAGAAAATCATTCTAATAACTTCTCTTTTGAGAAAAATCCATCTGGGTCAGGGTGGATTAGGTTTGACCCAATGACAAGATCCTTGCTTGCAAAGCCTGGAAAAGGTTGGGAACATGCCCCGGCCTGACCAACCGACCCACATCTCCAAAATTCAGACCATTTAATGACCAAAGTTAGGAAGAGAGAATGGGTCATAGTCTAGAATACTGTGCCTCCTGACCAGGGATTCTCAAGATAAACTGCACCAGAGACCATGGAAACATCGAGATTTTCTTCTCTAACATGATCCTGTTCTTCTTCTGGTACTAGTGGACTTCTCAGCTTCTCACTGTCATTGAGTGTACCTGTGGGGAGTGTCATTTACTAGTTCCTATCACATTCGAGAAGCCATGGCTGCCTTCCAAAGGGGTTGGGAGCAAGAGACAAAGAGAACTTGATCTTAAGCCAGGTATAGGATTCTGCTTATATTTACATTTATCTTGGATCTAATTACTACATGGTAAATGCAGCACAACAAAGGTAGTTTTGAGATGAAAGAAAATATTTTGCTGTCGGTGAAAATATTCTGAATCCAAGGCAGCTTTGGAGAGCCAGGGCAAACACACATTCAAAATAAAGCAGAACGGATTGCTGGATTCACTATTATCAAAACATTATGCTGCTTTGAGCTTTTTCAATATATTCATCAGACTTTCCTGAAACTCCTGGTTGTCCAGGTGAAAGACAAGATGGGAAGGAAGAGGAGAAAGGTAATAACATATATCGAGCATCTGGCAATCATAAGGCATCACACCAGTACTGTCAACACATTACTCTATTTTATTAGCATGACCTCTGTGGGAAGAATGTAGGAGGAGTTCCATTTTTCAGATGATGGCTGAGATGTGGTCAGAGCCCTAGCTCTTTCTTGGAGGCTCTGTAACACGGTGTTAAGATCACAGACTCTCGGGTCAGACCGAACCTGGTTAAAAATGTGACTCAGCCCCTTAGTAGCCGCAGCCCTTGGGTAAGTAACTTCAGCTTTCTGAATCAAATGTCCACATCTGTCAAATGGGGATAAAAACAGTACTCAGCCCATAGGACTGCTGGCAGGCTGAAATGAGATGGTGCTTGCATGCACATAGCAGAAGGCCTGGCACACAGTGTGTATTTAACTAATGTCTGCACTATTGTTACTGTTACAGCACACTGGCCATTAGGTGGGCTGCCCCCCAGATTTGACCAGGAGTAAGAGGGGGAAAGAACCTGCGTTATAAAGAGCAGAGCTGTACACACAACCCAAATGTGCTTGGCTTGCAGAAGCTCACTCCAAATCAAATTACTCACTCAGTGAAAGGCAATATTAATGTGGCCCTCAGATTATTCCGTATAGAGCCTTGAGGTAGGAGGAGGGAAGCAGGCAAAGGAAGAACTTACGAAATCAAATCAGAGAACCTCCACTATGGAGTGGATCTCAGTGGTCATTATGCAAATGGTCCTCAAACCCAGCTGATCTTCAGAACTACCTGGGATACAGCTGAGAACTATGGGTAGATCCCTTGGCCCTGTGCCTGGACATTCTGAATCAGTCAGCTGGGGATGATTTAAGACATTCCTAGACTCTGATGATCATCCAGGTTTGGTAAACCATGATCTAATTCCACGCATCCTCTCTGCTCCACCTTCCCCCCCCTCCACAAACAAAACGGAAACCCCACCTGGGCCCAAGGTTCTCGCAGCATCTACCATCTCCTTCATGGTTCCTTCTCTAGTCCCTGTTTACTCATATTTTAGTTTATACTAAATATTCAGATGAATATATCAGGCATTCTATTTAATACAAGAGGTAGGATAGTAGTATGGATTTTAGAATCATAAAGACATGAATTCAGGGACTTCCTTGGTGGTCCAGTGGTTAAGACGCCATGCTTCCACTGCAGTGGGCACGGGTTCGATCCCTGGTCAGGCAACTAAGATCCTACATGCCGTGCGGCATGGCCAAAAAATAGAAGAAAAAATAAATAAATAAAGCCATGAATTCAAGTCCAAGTACTACCACTTACTAGTGTCTGACCTCAGGCAGGATGTTTAACCTCTCTGGCTTTGGTTCCCACATGTCTGAAATGAGGTTTATTTTATTACCTTCATTATAGGTTTATCTTGAAGAATAAATTAGCCAACATATGGAGCATCCCTGGAACACAGCAAATGCTAATACATGTCCGCTGCTCTTATTAATATTTCAGTTAGTTCCTTTGCCTAACATTGAACCCAAGTAATGCTGTCTCACTGAATATTAGCCAAAGAACAGGACAGGGACATCCACAAGTGTCACCCCTAAAAGGCAAAACATGTCAAAACACTGAGGCTTGGTGGTGAGGGTAGTGCCCGAGGTTCCTGTGGAGTGCTTTCTGATCCCATAAATGAAACCCCATGACACAGACTGATAGAACCAGATAATGATGGCAATCAATATCGATAACAGAAATTATTATTTATTTTCATAAACACAGAGTATGTGCGTCCTGCTGAGTTACACACATCACATGCCAGCATTCACTTGTGCGGTAGTCAATCAATGGGGGATTGCAATATCCCCTCGCTGAGACAGGAGGGGGAAGGGATGGAGTGGAGGCTGAGAAATTACCCACACCAGAGTGACACATTCACAAAGTTAATCTAATCCAGGGGCCGTCCGGGTGCCACTGCAAGCATGTGAATATGGAGTAGCCTTGATGGATTTTGCACTGCAGTAGCTAAACACTTCATTTTTATTTGCAACAAATATAAGGAAAGGAAAGCTGAAGCTGTAAAAGGATTGGCTATGAAGCCCCTAGAGCAGCAATACCTCATAAAATGAAGTCTAGAAAAATTAAAAATGGGTAGGGGAAGACTGTATCTGTGTCCTAAGAGGCCTCCGTTGTCAAGCATAAGCTCAAAATGAAAACCTAAGGCAGTGATGGCCGATCTTGACTCAACCAGTAATTTGCCCTGTTACTGGCCTGGGATTACCCATTCTCCTGGAGTGAGCATCACCACACGGTCACCACGGAGGCAGCAAAAAAGCACAAAGGCTGTGTCTAGACCGAACACATTTGATTCTCAGTTCTGCCTCTCAGAGCCTCAGTTTCCTCTTTTCTAATGGGGATAATCACATCCAGATCACCAGAAATAGGGAAACAGCAATTCATGTCCTACTTGCCCCCCAAGATCCTTGGGAGCATTAAATAAGACCCCCCTCCCCCGCCACCCAGCATGAAAGGCCATCTATCCCTCAAGATGCATGTTGAAAATTCCTTCCTGGTCCTATACCTCTCTCTTTCTGTTCTCCCTCTGAACTGCCATGGCAATCTTCTCTGCTTTTCTCAGGACACTTACCCAATCCAGTGTTTCTCAAAGTTTGGCCCAGGGATCATCTGTGTCAGAATCACCCGGGGATTTTCTAAGGGGGATCTGGTCAGTGACGTTACTGGGTACAACTCAGACCTTCTAAACCAGAATCCCTAGAGATGAAGCCAGTGCCTGTGTTCTAAAATGTATCCCAGGAGACTGTGAGGGCACTGTGGTTTGAGAACCACTGCTTGAATTAATTTCATGTTGCAGCGACTTGCAACATTCCCCTCCTGGCCCCTGGAGGACAGAGAGCATGTTTCACTCACCTTTGTAAGACCCGCTCTGTAGTATGTACTTTGCATATTGCCTGGTGCATAGAAGGCACTCAATAAGTAGGATAAAAAATACACTGAAAAGTTCTACGTGTCAGATGCTATTATCCTCATTGTTGTCTAGATCAAGGACCATGCAATAAATAGTCCTGGATGATGGTGAAGGGCAGGAGCTGTGGGATCAGACAGACCTGGGTTCCATTCTTGGCTTTGCCACTTATTATCTGTGAGGTCTCAAGCCAGTGCTTACCTCCCTGATCCTCTGTTTACACACCTATAAAATGGGCATGATGCATAAGCCATAGGATTGTGATGAAGGACCAACTGTAAAATGTACAGAAAACTGCTCAGTGTGGAGTCTGTCCATAGGAAGGGCTGAATCAATGTAGTTGCTTTTATTGGTAAACTTAAACCAGTGGTCTGTTTAATCAGTTCTCTAGAAAGCAGATCAGGCAGTTAAACTAGTAGTTTCACAAAAACGATCATTTTTGGGAAAAAAGTGTGTTTAGCCAAGCTGTCTAATCCCATGACCTGTTGGCAATAATCCTCAAGAAGTTCCCTTCAGAATTTGGAGCTGGTGAACGCTCATGTCGATTTGCCTTGGTGTCTTAGACTGTGGCTAGGAGGGTGTCTAAATTGCCACCAATGGGATGTGTAAACATCAGGGTCATTCTAGGTGGAAAAATTTTAGTCCAGGAAAGTCACAAGAATGTGTGTGTCCTGAGCTGAGAGAAAGACAGAAGCAGTCACCAGCAGAAGGCATGTGTGTAAAAACATGATATAATTGAATCTTTTCTCTAAAATACAGTGCATCCATCGTGTGCTCAACCTGTGGCAGAAAAGCCTTTGCAGCCCTCACCCTCGCCCTCCACTCTGCCCAAAATCTAGCTCCTACATTAAGAAAGCTTTGCCAAAGAATTCCGAGAGACACTAATAATGAAATTCTCCTGCTCTGCAATCACGAATTAGTATTTTCTTAGAATGTAGCTGTAGGGAATCATAATGAAAAGCATCAGATTTGGGGTCAGATGGATTAGGTTTGAATCCCAGCCCCACCACTTTCTAGCCATGAGATCTTGAGCAAACAACCACTTGTCTACTCTGAAACTCAGTTTCCACTTCTATGTAATCTATTCATTTGACAAACATTTCCTGAATACCTACCATGTGCCGGAGCTACAGAAGAGGAGATGCATGGTTCCTGCTTTCACGGAGCTTACATTTCAGGGGAGGGGGAGGGGAGGCTGACAGTGGACCAATGATACATCTGACCAGGAGGAAAGTTAAGAATAAAGGGGCAGGGTAAGGACACCAGAGAGTGAACAGGAAGACGTGAGTGTGCTATTTCCCCTACAGAATTCTAGGAGAGCTTCTCTGAGAAGGTGGCACTTAAGCAGAGACTTAAATGAAAGGAGGGAGGGAGGCTTTGGACGATCCAGAGAGGATAACAGAACCCGAGAGAGTTACTGTTAGGACAGATGATATAAGGGTATACAATCCAGCACCTGGCATATAGTAAGCACTCAAAAATGTGGCTATTATTATTATTAATATTAGCTGTAAGGAATATCCATTAGAAAACCTGAGTTCATCACATCCCCTTCATTTTGGGGAATTATGGTGTCACAGGTTGGGAGCTCACACCTTCCAGACAGACTCTGTGCAACTCTTTTGTAACTGGTTCAAAAGCACATTTCCACCTGGCCTAGGTTCCCAGGGCACTGGCAGCCAATCCTAACGAGGGAAATAATAACTCCAGGCTCATTCTGCACAGATAAGTACGCTACGTATGATTTCTCACCACCCATCTTTCCTCCCGGGCTGATTAAGTTACATGAACTATGAGTTTCCGTGGCCATGAAAGGGCTCTGAGGTCTTCTTAGCTGTGGGTATTGGGAGGTTAGAAAGAAGGGCATGGAGAATCTTGCTAAGTGGAACTACATAAGACCTCAAGGTGAGGTCAGAGGTCAGAGGCATGGAAACTCCATGTGTGTGAATGCGTGGGCGAGAGAGAAAGAGGGAGGGAGGGAGGGGGAGGGAGGGAGACAGAGACACACGCATACATCCTGACCTAGAATAATAATGGCACTAATTATTAAGAAAAGCATTTAAAATGCCCAATGTATGTGTCCAAGTTGAAGAGTCATAGCTCTTGATTTTCAATCCCAGCTCTGGAACAAGCAGTCAACAGACACTGGGCAAGTCATTTTCCCTCTCTGAAGCAGCATCAGGTTGGCGGGCTCAGGGTCCCATAGATCAAGGTTTGATGCTTAGCATGATCTTGGGCATCTTACTGAAACTCTATGAAGCGCATCTGTTCAATGGGTATTTAACAGTGAACTATACCTCATGGAGCAGCCAATGCAGATACAGTGTGCAGCAGGGTGCATGGCATATAGTAAATACACAGTAAATACTAGATCCCAGCATCTTCACCTGCCTTCCTACCTGGCTGGTCTGAAGATGAATCAGGGAATTAAGTAAGTAAACACTTTGTGATAAAAATGGTATTTTACAGCTTATAAGGTGTTATTATTAAACTATCATCATGATTATTGCTTTGAATGTCATAATATTAAGCAGGAGATGTAGTGTCCATAGAAGTGCTTCTCAAAGTATCTCTGGGTAATGAGTGATTGGATTTTGAAAGGCTATCTTGCATGAAAAAAGGAAAAAAAACAACCACATTCGTACTTTGAAAAGCTGAACCTCCCAGCACTGAAACAGAACAGGTTCATTACTCAGTGAGGATTAATTAGCTGCTGGGTATTATTAAACATTCTCACTCTCAAGATCCACACAGAACTGGAAACTATGAAAGTGAACGAGAAGTAATCATAGTACAGGGAAGGAAAAAAAACAAGCCACAATTGCTGGCAATGCAAATGTCAAGAGCAGAGCATGTTAGTAAATTATGGTCTGATTAATATCACATCAGCTCATTCTCTGTTTGGAGTCATTGTTCTGAAACTACGGTTTTCAGGGCTGTCTGGTTCTTCTTCTACCACTGGGATCAAAAAGAAAGCAGGCTGGCCTTTTCAGCGTTTGCACTGAAAGAACACTGGAGTGGGGATGTTTACACTGAAATGAGGCTACTTGAAAGCCTAGGAAGGTGGACGAGATGAAATCAGATACGAGTTTTACAATATGATAGCAAATGTGTCTCGTGAGCTGGTACAATAGCTTGAAATGACTGAAAAGTAACAGAGGCTCATAAAAACGAGAGCGCGGAGGAGCCTTAGAGATGGTAAGAGTACAGGGATAACAGATCCCTTTGTCTCAACCACTAGGGGCTCAGGATAAAAATGCAGATCCCTCTGGACCACCCGACTTGCTGAAGAGAATCACTGAGGCTGCGTCCTGGGAATCTGCATTTGTAACTGGCACCCATGGTTGCAGAACCACTGACTTTGTCCAGTCCTCTGCTCAGTTGCTTAGAAACGAAGCACGGAGAGAAGAAATGAGATTCATTGGCCCAGGGTCACAGATGGTTAATAAGGATGCAAGAACCAGAACTAGGGTTTTCTAAGTCCCAGCCACTCCTCAGGGCCTCCTCCCATGTTTTATATGTACAAGTCCACTTCATAACATCACTGTGTCACTTTGGGGACAATCTCCGTTCTAGTGGAACTTACATAGAGTCCTTCTCTCTTCTTCATCATGGGGATGCCTCCCAGGGGCTAAATACAGGTATACAAAATCCCACTGGATGCATGGACAACTGGAATTCATAGTGGGGACTACAGATGGCATCTGAGAAATTCCATCCACATAGCGAACAAGAGCAAGGTAACACCTGGGCAGAAGTTCATGTTATAGACTCCTCAGTGGTGCCTAATCCATCTGCTTTCTCCATACGATTGCAAAGTCCTGAGGGGTGAAAGACTATCTTGTTCCTTTTGTATCACCAGTACTGTGCTTGCCACTTGGTAGACATCAGTGAATAGCTTGGGGAGTGAATACAAGAGTATAAAAAGTGTATGGAGAGAAAAATGGGAATTTTCTCAAACACATAGGCCTGCTATCACTAGGGGGTAATAACAGTCATGAAAATGATGATGATGACAGTAAGACTAAAAACCATCAGCAGGAGCTAATATCACTGAGTACTTTCTCTGAGTGAGACACTACACAGGCTAAGCTCGCCATCACACACAGTATTGTACTGAATCCTCACAACAATCCCAGGAAGTAGCGACCATCCCTCATCCCTGTTGTGCAGATGTGACATGGGAGGCACAAGGACTTTAAGTAATGTGTCCAAGGCCACCATCCAGAAAGGAATGGAGCCAGAATTCGAACCCAGGACAGAGTGACTCAATGTTCAAACTCTTCACTGTTCTGTCCTCCAGTCTCAAAACCTCTTGAGCATTTAGAGCATCGACCCAGTCTGATAAGGTAAACTTGTACAGCTGTTCTCCAGCTTGAAGGCATAGGCGGACGAGAGGAAACAGCAGCCAATGCTTGTTGGCCCAGAAGAAGCTCAGTAGAAGACCAGGTACACATTACTACCGGGTACACACACGACAGCCTAGCATTATGGGCCACAAAGAGTCTGTGCTCAAAAAGCATCTGCTGAATAAACAGATGCACAAATGAATGAATGAACAAACCAACAAGCCAGCTAATCAGGCACACGATGATCACTCAATTCCCACATTTGCCTCTAAACAAAGGGCGACAACCTCTTTTCCCCACAGGTATTGATACTTCTGTGTCTCTTCGCAGTTTTTGGTTTTCAGTAGAGCCACTGGCATCTGAAAGCACGTATTTTACCCAGTTCTGAAAGTGGCTAGGGGCCAGGGCTGGTCCCAACATGTACCTGGCTTTACCGTTCACCATGACCACTCCCAAACTAAAGTCATCACCCAGTCCTAAATCATTTTAATCTCTATCTAGAGAGCCTTCCTTTAAAAGTCTGCTTTTAGAAATCCATTTCTAACACCATTTCCCTAACAGATACATCTCAGTCTCCCAGAACCAAATATAATTTCTCCCTCCTTCGATCAAACTGCAACTCTCTGACTCTCATTGCATTTATCTTACTCTAGTTACTGTCATAAACATTTGCATATTAGTCCTACCCATCCTCTTTCCTTACGAGACTGTGCTTTTCTGGACAGCAGGAAGGAAGCTACCAAGACTAATAGTAGAAATCACTTCTTGAGTACCAGCCATGGAATAAGGGCTTTCCAACCTCACTGCATTTTAGCCTCAGAAGCCCACACACAGTAAGGTACTAGGTTCACTGTTTTGCAGATGGAGAAACTAAAAATAACTTGCACGACTGAAGTTCAAAAAAGGGAGTGACTATGTGAGAGTCTGGCAAGTAGCAGAATTTGAACCCAGGCCTGTTTGATTCAGAAGTTCATGCTCCGAATCACAAGCCTCCAACTTCCTATCTGGGTAGTTCCATGCCTGTACCTTGAAGGTGCTCAAGACATGTTAGATGATGCAAACAGACAGAGGCTAAGAACATAGTAATGCATGGCAGTGACCCTGCAGCAAGTCCTCAGGGGCAAAAGGCAACGTGGATTTATAGTCATCAGAGGTTGGTGCCTGTCCTGTTCCTTCTCCTACCACCAGAGACTCAGGTAGGCGGGGTCTCTGCTTGATCTCCCTCCCTCACACCTGAGAGGGGCAACCTGTAGCAGCAGCCAGCATGCGGTCAAACTTCCCCTCCACTTCCCCTGACCCTGGTTGCCAAGGAAACTGAAAGAAGGTGGAAAACCAGCCATTGGGCTCACCCGCAAGGTTGTGATGGTGGCAGGATCCCGCAGCCGGCCCTCCTCATCTTTCAGATTGTAGCCTTCTGGCCTCTTATCACGCTCGCTGACTTTCCACAGCTTCACAGTTTTATCTGCGGAGGGCAACCAGAGGAAATCAAAATGACAGTGAGAGGAAACTGGTAAAGGAGTCTTTTTTTTTTTTTTTTTGCGGGACCCAGTTGGGGGCGGTTGCAGGGGGAGGTGAAGGTCACGATGGAAGGGACTGCTAGGGAAACTGGCTCATGTCAAGGGCTTTGGTGCATAAATCTCAAGGCCTCTGAAGGCAGAGCTCATGTTTCAAAACGAAAACTTTTATTGTGCTGAGACAAACGGTTTCCCTGACAACGGGCTGTTAAATCTATAGCTTACATTTAAATTGGATCATTCAATAATAGTATGTCCTGAACAATGAATAAGAGTAGTCACAACATATGTAGAATTAGCGATTGTAACCATGTTAGTGCTTTCCTTGGAGAATTTACTTAATATGCACAATAACCCTGAGATGTAGGTCCAATTATTATCCTCATTTCAGCATCCCACCTCACTAAACGCTGTCCCTAGCATGACCTGAAAGGCCCTCCGTGACCTGCACCCCTACGTCCTAACACTTTATGATCTCATTGTCTACCCCACTTCCTGCCACTTCCTGTGCTCCTGCCACCAGGTTTCCTTACAGCTCCTTGTATAGGTTAATCCCACTCCAGCCTCAGGGCTTTTGCACTAGCTGCTCCTTCTGCCAGGAAAGCCCTTTACCCTCTTTTTCACAAGATTTGTTCCTTCACTTTGCTCTCCTGTTTACGTCCCAACCTCAGAGGGGGTCTTTCCTAACCAACCTACAGAAAGATGTTTTCCTCACCGTTCTGTATCCCCTCTTCCTGCTTTATTTTTCTTCAGAGTATGTTTCACTCTCTGGCAATTTAATTATCTCATCTCCCTCACAGTAATTTAAATATCATTGGAGGCAGGGATTCGGTCTGTCTTGTTCCTCACTGTATCTCCAGCACCTACAACAGTGCCTGGGGCATAGTGGAGGTTCAAGAAATAGGAGTTGGATGAATGAATGCATCTCATTTACACAGTGCATCTTGTTAGCGGTACTCAGGGAAGTAAAATGAGAAGGAGATTCATCCAAATGCTTTCCCCTTGCAGTCTCTTTTCTGAGGCCCCAGCTGGAAATGACCTTTCTCAGCTTTGTACTGTCCCAGGACTCTACACCACTTGGTGACCCCTGTCATTCTCTACAGCAATAAAACAGGGGTGAGGACTCCAGTGCCTACAAGAGGTAGGCAGTGCCCAGGGAATGAGTGAAAGGGGGCGGGGCATCGGGGGAGCTGGAGATGGCATGCCCCACCTGCAGGCTTTTGATTCCATCTTTTAAAAATTGAAGTAGAGTGGATTTACAATGTTGTGTTAGTTTCAGGTGTACAACACAGTGATTCAGATATATGTACATACATATACACACACACACACACACACACATATATATATATAAATACACACACAGATATATATATATCTATATATACTTTTTTCAGATTCTCTTCTCTTATAGATTATTACAAAATATTGAGTAGAGTTCCCTGTGCTATACAGTAAGTCCTTGTTGGTTATCTATTTTATATATAGTAGTGTGTATATGTTAATCCATTTTTTAAGGAAACGTGCTTGGGCCAAACAGATCATGGCTGTGGTTGCATGCCTTTGTAGGCCTTTCTTATCAGATCCTGCGTTCATTATTTGTTCTAACTTCTCTTCTGGATGGCAGACACTCGGCCGCTCCTCTGTGTCTTGCCCTGTGCCTGCACAGGGTGGCTTTGGAAGCAGACAACCTTGGGTCCCATCCCCACTCCAACGCCAGCCACCACGTGGCCGAGGGCTGGGATTCACATGCAGTAGGCGCCTAACTAGTCTTTGGGTGACAGACAAATGGGAGTAGCAGATAAAGCAGGAGAAAAGGTACAGAGTGGCCAATTAAGTTTGAATTTCAGAAATATGAGTAAGTTTTTAGTATAAGTATGTCCTCAATACTCCAATCTTACAAATAGAGATAGTTAACTTCTCTACGCCTCAGTTTCTTTATATGTGAATTGGGGGAAACAGTGTCGTCCACATGGGGCTCTTTGAGGATTAAATGAACGAATGCATGTAGTGTTTATCCCAGTGTTGCACTTCTAATAATGGTTCACAAATAGCAGCTGTTGTTAGAATTAGCAAACTGGGCAACTGTTCTGCAGTAATAAGATGTTGCTCTGACAGCGTGAGCTTCATCCCATGATGACGTCAGCACATCTTCCTTCCTCTCTGTAAGGCTGTCAGGGGAGGAAAGCCGCCCCTGTATCCTGCCTGTATTAGGATTCCCTTGCTCCTTTGCCCCTCATCTCCCTCCTCCATCTCTCCTTGGCAAATGCCTTGTCCTCAGCGGTCTGAAATGCACATTATGAAGTGGGCTTCCTGCAACAATTTGGTTACTCTAACAGAGAAGAGCCCCTGTTTCCTAATATGTGGGCATCACTTGGGCTGGTCATGTCTGCTGGCACGCCTGTAAAGTCTACTAAGTGTAAGATTTGTTCATTCAGCCCGGCTTGTACTGGGACAGAAGGCGAAGAAGCCCTTCCCAGATGTTGGGTTGAATTTAGAATTTTCTATCTACACTCTTCTGGTCCTACCCTCTCTGAATATAGGCTGCATAATGACCTGCTTTTTAGGGTGAGGAGATGAAACATGGGCCATATTTATTCAGTCATTTGATTAACTACTAATCAGAGATCAGAGTAGATTAGCTACTGTGGCTTAGAAGAACCCAAATCAGTAAATTTTAATACTGATTATTTTCTAGTGCTGGGCTTTGGAATGTAGCCCATCCCAACTGCAAGGCAATTCTTCTCTTATATTTTTCTTATTAGGAATGATAAATTGCTATACAGAGAAAGAGAGAAATTGGAGGTAAAACATAAAGAATAAAAATCCCTAAAATCCCTGCAGTCTGGGACAACCATTGTTAACATTTTACATAGTTCCTTGTAGTATTTTTTCTATGCATTGTTTTGAAGAGGGGTACAAATCTATAATAATATCTCATATATAGATTTTACATTTCTCATTTTATTTTCTTTTTATTACACAACTGGTACATAAAATTATAGAAAATGAAAATGAACATAAAAATAAAAAAGTTAAAACTCCTTCAATTCCAGTAGACAAAGACAACTATTATGAAAAATTTATGTATATCCTTGTATTATATTTGTGTGTGGAATTATATAACTTTTTAAATAGCTTTTAATAGATGTATCATGCTATACATAGTGTATAATATGCTTTCTTTCTAACTATTTATCTATCTATACCAACATCTATTTCTACAAATACATAATGTATAATAGTGAGAATTAGTTAATAATTAAAGGTCTAATAATGGGAGATTTATTAATAAACTATAGAAACAACCATACAAGGGAATATAATGCGGTCATTGAAAATGTTATGGTATTTTAGGAGAAATATTTCACAATTAGGAAGATATTCCTGTTATTATGTGTTATATTATTATATTAAAAAATCTGGTTGCAAAACAGTTATAGAATATGTCATATTTTTGTTAAGAAACAAACAAATTTATCCATGCCTCTTTGCTTTTCTCTTTAAAAGACATTAATAATGGTTCTCTCTGGATAGGAATACTTTCCTTATCTTCATTTTGTTTCTCTGCATTTTCTAAATTTTTTACAATGAACACTTACTACTCTCATAGCATGAAAAACAAATTAAGTATACCTTTTCCTCTCATCATAGGAATTAAGATAGAAGTAGACATTCTAGGTAAAGCAATGTGTCTTCCTCTGGCAAATAATTTTAAGGTCTATCTTTACAACTGAATGTTGGTTTTATTTTTCATTAAAATTTCTAAAGCTGGGAATGTATTCTAGCAGAAGATAAAAACTGTACCCAGCTATAATGAGATAAGCACAATTTTTTAAAAAAAGATAATTGATGGTGAATTCAATTCAATTCCCCATGGTTGGGATGCCTGGAGTTATTCTTGACTTTATTATCACACAATTTTTCTTGACTCAGTAGCTTGAAGCTTTCTGGATAAAAAAGTCTGAGGAACATGTGGCTGTTACTATGAGTAATGGCTTTTTCTTTCTTCTGGCTGGCTCTCTGAGTAGTTTATCATTACTTGTGGCAGCTTTTAAACACAATCTTATCATCTATCTTCATTTTCCCTTTTGTACAGTAATTCCAATTGTCTTCCATTAATTTTTGCATGTTAACCTATTTGGCTTAAGGGGGATTCTCAACCTCAATATTAGTATAAAAAAGAAAATCACATACGAGCATGGGAATTTTTCTTCTAAGAATCATTTTGAGATGCTGTTGGCATATGAAATAGCATCCCAAATGGGAAGATAATATCCTTGTTAATCAAAAAACTATTTAAAAACTCAATTAACAGAACATTATGCTATATAATTAATCTTCATTGCATTTCACTGATTTCTTTCCCATCCCCCCCACAAAGTAGTTAATATGTCTTTTATGTCTTTGAATTTTATTGTAATAATCAATAGGCTAAATTTCATAATATAAAGTAAGCTAGCTATAGAAGATAATCAGGTGCTTTTTCTCTGCCTAAAGTAATTAAGTCAAAATCATCAGAAGTTTCTTCCATTCTAAGTTGTGTTGAATCTGCTGAGCCTTTGAGGGAAACTTAAACAAAACTAAAAGGGAAGAGACTGAAACAAATTCATGTGGCTTGACTTTTGGGAAATCAAGATCAAAAAAAGTAAACAAAACAATAAATGAGAAAAAATTAAATTACTTGGAAACTGGAAAAACAGATGAGTGGAGATCTGGTCATGTTGAGATAAGCTATGCTTGAATAACCCTAAACTGGCAATTTCAGAACTGTTACTTTATAGATTTATACACTGGCTTTTTCATTTGAGGGATTTTTTTGGTTCATATGCATTAAAAACTCCCCCCCCCCCTGTTTTTCATAAGATTAAAATAAAACTCATTGTAAAAAGTTAGAAAATAAAAACAATAAAAGGAATAAATTGACAACTCACCCATAATGCACAGTCAAAATTAATCATGATAAACCTTCCAGTGTGTTTCCTTTCAGTCTTTAAAAATGTTAATATATGTTTGATCATAGTATATACACAGTCTGCATTTTTTTAACTTGACATATGAGCATTACCCTTTCTTAATAAACGTTGGAGATAGGCAGAAAGCAAATCCCTTGTTTCTTGATTTATATTTAAATGTATACTCCTCAAAGACACACACACACAGGATGATGAAATGAATCACTCTCCAGCTTATTTGCTTGGGAGATGGTGTTTAATTTGTATATACTAATCCTCTAATTGTTATGCTATTCAATTAGCACCCTTTCGTATATGATTTTATTCTGAATTGTTTTGAGTGTAGATGGCCTCTTTCACAGCAAGGGCATTAAGAAGTTTTAGGGTTGGTAATTCCACTGTATAAAGGTTTACAGATTAATATGGAATCGGCTTCCGTGTTCAACCCCTAACATTCTCTCTCTCTGACCCATTTATATCAACTCTCCCTAAACCAACAAATGATATAAGAAGAGTATGAAGGGAGAAGGGAGAAAGAGAAGAAACCATTACTTGATCAGTTTTTTGATGGGGCCCCCTCTCTTCTTGACCTGTGTTTCTACTAGAGAGCTTGATTGTGTCAGACAAGGACATCTGCTTTCCAAACCCCCAAATATATTCAGGGATTAATAACTTCTACTGAGTATGCCAAACACACAGGGACGGCATGTTTAGTTTCCTGAAATGTGTTCCCAGAATAACATTCAGTAAATCTTTAGACAGGAAGTCACATTCCAAAAACACCTGGAAATAATCTGCATTAGTCAAAAACTACAGATAACAAGTCTCACATAATTCGACCATAAATTTGTTATTTTTAAAAAAGAATAAGTACTATTTACTGAGGGCCTATTCTCTGCCAGGCATTCTGCTAGGCATCTTGCAAATATGGTTTCTAAGTTTTTCAACAGCCTGCAAGGTAAAAAGGAAAATGGAGGCTAAAAGAGATTGAAATATATGGTTTGCTGACTGTATCTCTGAAAATACCAAACAAGACAAGTCACCTCCACATACCATTAGTAGACAGAAGGAAGTAGGCTGCATTCTGCTGAGGGAGCCATCTTATTTTATTGATTTTTTCTTCTATTTCTAAACTCTTCAGGTAATCGAACTCGGGTTCATGGCTCTGGAATGTGCTGTAAACATTGTATTCACCCCTACGATGAACCTGATTTTTACTCTGTAGGAAGGGAAAAAAAAGTCACATGAAAGATTAAATCACATAAGCCAACTGCAAAGTCACCAGTTCCTTCCTTTTTTTGAGTAGAGTCATGAGGGGTGAGACGGGCAGGCCGTGTCCAAGTGGGCTGAGGGCAGGACTACGACGGCCATGGGTTTCTCCTTAGCTCAGTGCCCTCAGGCTGTTGATCATGCACCCCTGGTGGTAAATACTGGCACCTTCAATATTTACAAATTTTTACTTATAAAGTATATACATAAACTGCTGCATGTCTTGGACACCCTTAAGAGTGAGTCATCCCATGCTGATGTCCATACAGACGTGTATCAATCCTTTAACAAGAACACAAAGTTATAGCATCTGCACCTTTCACTGGCCCTTTAAAATCTCATCAGATCTTCACAGAACCTCTGAGAGGTGCACAGAGCAGAGAAATGAACAAAAGAGGCTCACAGAAATTAAAATGACTTCTCAAAGGTCACACAGCTTATAAGCAGTGGATCTCTCCCTCTCCTTTTTCCAACATGAATAACAAAACAGACATGAGTGCAGAGATGACATGTGAATCATTAGGAGAACCATGAGACTTCACACTGGCTTTCCCCCAGCGCTGATTATGCAAAGTGCACACAGCAGGAACTAAATAAATGGTGAGAGAACAAAACATAAAGGAAGGGTGTGCAGAAAGGGACAAGAGAAAGAAGAAAGGTGGACAGGAGGAAAAGATGGTGTGAAAGAGAGAAAGGGAAGGGAAAAGAAGGAGGAGAGGTTTGCATTTTAGGACCTAGTGACCAAGAGCCTCAAGATTCAGGCTTTGGAAAACTGTGTTCAAAAATTCAAATCCAGGTCTTGCTAGGCATTTGTCATAAATGCTTGACTCTTAATAAAAGGCTCCATTAAAAAATTCTTATCTCTGGGTGGATACTGAACATTCAAACCCAAGTCTCAATTTATTGATGGGTGATGGTGCTGATACCCAGATGTTAAATGTGCTTGTGAGGGCACTGAGGTTCCTTGAACAAATTTTCCAGGACAGCACGTCTTGAGGATTCACGCACAGGAGCCACCCATGGGAATCAAAAGGAGGCCTGACCTAGATGTTGTCACATGGCTGTGTTTCTCAAGCTCAGTGTTCATTCAACCCCAAGTCTCACCGCAAAGCTCAACATTTAACTGCAGGTTATTATCCTCGACATTTATCCCTTATTGAACAAAACACCCTCCTTTGGAAAATGTGTCCCCCTTCTTCCTACTAATGAATCAGGCTCCCCAAATATTTCAGTAAATTAAAATAGGTGAAAGCTATAAATACCTAATGGGAAACATGGAGCGGAATATTACTGGCAACACCCTGCCTTGGGTAATTTATGCTAAACAGCTCTGGTTTCTCTTTATCATCACTATGAACCTAATGGGATTTTTTTAAAAATTGAAGAAGAAGGTTTGAAAATCAATTTTAAAAGGACTTTAAAGGCTGACATACTCGCTCCTATCCTGTTTACAGCAGAGAGAGCTAGTCCACCTGAAAAAAATATTTTTACGAGTGTTGATTTGCTACCATCCAAATCAGACTGTCAAGTGTGTGTAGGATGTGCCAGACCAATTAGCACTAGGCAGCTCCGGAAAAGCAGGAAAAATTCCAGGTCACGAAGAGCTATTAGTTCCTACTTGCCAACAACATTTTCGTGTTTCCAGGGCCAATGGAATAGGCTGGGTGCCTGATTTAATGCTGAACACTTGAATTCATACAGAACCCCGAGGGATTACGATGCCCTTATAGAAATTAATTGCAAATAATGTGCAATTACCAAATATATCACCTCTAAATGAGGCTTTCCTTTTTTGAGGGGAGGTGGAACACAAATGACTTTGAGGCACAAAGCAGGCTTTAAATTGCTAGGGAAGTCTCTTGTGAAACCTCCCTCCTGCACTGGGCCCTCCTGCTTTGCTGTGCCGGGTGCATCTCCCAGGCAGGCAGTAGCAGATGGGAGAGTTACTTGAACACAGACTGGCCTGCTGGAAGCTTCAGGACCACGCCGGCGGAGGCCAAGGAAATCAAATTGGGCCATAATTTCATTCTGACAGAACAGAAGCAGACACCAAAAAACTCAATTTATATGAAAAAGAGAAACAATTCCTAGTGGAACCCAAGTCTCAGGAAGAAAGGGGCTTTTCGAGATTCACTTGGAGTTAGAACTGCTGCTCAGAATGCATAGAGCATTCAGCTGCAGGGAACTTCGTGTCACCTATAGTAAAGTGTGGGCTACATGCCTTGCTCAGATGGCATTTTCTGGGATTTCACTCCCTTTGGTAGGGGGAGCTACCATTTTCTTCTTTTTTTTTATGGTTAGCAATAAAGTATTTTTAATTAAGGTATGTATGTTGTTTTTTTAGACATAATGCTACTGCATACTTAACAGACCACAGTATAGTGTAAATATAACTTTTATATGCACTGGGAAATCAAAAAATTGGTGTGACTTGCTTTATTGTGTTATTCCCTATATTGTGGTGGCCTGGAACTGAGCCCACAATATCTCTGAAGTACGCTTGTAAATTGTATGTATTCTCTTCTGACCCAAGGTATCCTTTTCATATCTGTTGGGGAAGGGTTACATTTTTTATCCTAGGTATTCTGTTAGGAGTCCCTGCATTTCAACAGCTGGAGGAGGATAAACCCCACTGAAAAAGGAGGCATTACACTCAACAAGCACCCGTGGAATTTTGCAGGTCAGATGAGAAGTGAGGTCGTTTTGAATGTGCAATACCCAGGTTTGGAAAGATGAGACCTTGCCCAGAAAAGGCTCTATTTTCCGGTGCTTTTGTGAGCCTGAGTGTGTAACTACTGATGTTAATGACTTTTTGGCAGTTTTAGTTTGCAAGCCAAGCAGCAAGGTTAAGGGCGACACGTGAGGATTAAGGAACAGTGGGAGGCCTTCTTTAAAAGAAGAAAATGCATATTTTGCATTCACTGCCACTTACCTCCTGCTCCCGTTGAAATATTACAACCCGACCCCCCTTGTCCCCTGTCGCTAGTAATTCTCCCGTGTGGTTGAATTCTACCGTAGAGATAATGTCAGCTGAAAAAAAGAAGACAAAGGCAATTTAAGTAACTGCACACTTACTCTGAAACGATAGATAATAGACATACTTTTCTGTGCATTTAAGGGCTTAGGGCTTTGTCTCTGCAGTGGAATTTACAAGGATTTTGTGTTCTGTATTTTAAGTGCCACCAGAAGTGGCACTTGGGAAAGTGAATTTCCTAGATGCCCACCCTGCACTGTGGTCTCTAGGAACAAGTGGAGAGAACAAAAGGAAAAAGCACATTCAGACACTTTTGTTTTGGACAAGAGAAAATGAATTTCTTTACGGCTCAGGGAAATGGCAATTTTCTTTGATAATTTCTACCAACCACAGGCTCTTTTCCCACCTGTGTCCTTCTGCATTCCCCTTTCTTCTACACCCAGAAACTTCCCCAAGTGAGTTTCAGTTGTGGAATCCAACTGAGGGCTGAAGACTGAGGAAGAAGGGGTGAGATGCTTGAAGCTCAGACACCGAAAACAAAGGGGCGGATCACAGAGGAATCCTCGGGAAATCTCCAGGAGCTGGAAATTCAAGGAGGGACCCCACAAATGCTCCCTCTTTTCTGGTGAGCCGAACACACCCTTCTGGAAGAGCAGGGCCTTACTGCATCCCCAGGAGAAAGGTGCTAAGAAAACAGGGTCACGAGGTCAGAGGGAAGAGAGAAATTTGTACTCTGTATTTCTTTTTTTTTAAGTGTATTTTTTTATTGGAGTATAATTGCTTTACAATGTTGTGTTAATTTCTGCTGTATAATGGCGTGAATCAGCTATATGTATATCTATATCCGCTCCCTCTTGTACTCTGTATTTCTAAACAGAGAAAATACACAGGCATCAGGAACTCAGCTCACAGATAATTGCTGAAGGAATGCCATCCTGCCAAGTCTTTCTTCAATGCTGGTTACCCACCCCCCCAACCCACTCACCGAAGGAACACGGACAGGTAAATTACCTATGATTGGATTTATTAGGGCTATTTTTAGAAAAATGTCAGAGGTTAATTCCTCTGCAATTATTCCCCTGCAGGGCTCCAACAATTGCTACCGAGAGTGCAAATGAGTTTAAAAAAAAAAGAAGCAGGGGAATTATGACTGTGGCCTTTGACGGAAGTACATTCTGAAGATTATGTCCATGTAAGGAAAGCAAAGGGGAAACAGTGAGGTGGAAAACTAAGGCAATTACCCCTGAATAATTCAAATCTCAAATCTTACTTTAATATCATCATTTCAGGATTTTCTTTGTATGCCTGATTGATTCAGGTAAGTAGTGTAAAATTCTCCACTTTGCTTCTAACTGTCCTTTTCCATACATGAAAAAGCTTCGAATAGTCATTCTTTGTGCAGAAGGAAAAAGAATAAGGCATAAACCATAGGCACTTGCAAGCCAGGCACATTTAAAAGAATAATTCATGATTTCTGTTTTGGCATCTTAGATAACTGACCCCAGTGGTAGTAGATTCAAATCCTACAGGGCCACGCACGAGGGGACGTGGAGTGAAGTAAACCAGGTGAAGTAGCAAGCTTGTGTTCCCTCTTAAAAGACAAGTAGCTACTCAGTGTAAGCCAACTGTGACTATGAAATATTACCTGTGTTGCCAGATATTCTGATTTTTTTTTTAAAAAGAAGCTGGAAATCCAGAGTTTTATGCAAAATCGCTTAAGTTTTACATATTGGCAACCAATTATTTTGTTCAGTGCCATGACATTAAAAAAAATATAATCTTGTCTATCAGCTGAAAATGGTTTGTGGGTCACCAGCTTCTGACTTCTGGTCTCTAGAGTCTGCCTTCAGAAAAGGCCACCCCATTCCTTATTGACAATCTCAACTAGACATACCATCCATTCGATCAAGAAGACCCCTACAAATGAATACTACCTGAAGGAAACACAAAATAAGCTGCATGGCTACTCAGTTCCTGAAGTAAGTTTAGAAGGCCCATTTCTAGAACAAGTGCCCAAAGAGGAGCATGCAAGCCCAGCAAAGCTGGGAAGCCAGCCACCCGGAGTGAATTATCGGCCACTTTCCTTTTTTAGAGTTTGTGTGTCTTAGCAAAGCACTCTCGTGTACAGAGGAGACAAGAAGGCTGTTTAATGTTTGCAGTCGCCTCAGAACGCCCTGGTTGAAAAGCACACTTCTAACATTAGTTCCTGCTTCTGGCTTTTCAATGAGTGGCTAGCCATGGGGTTATTCACGAAGCTTCCTGGCTTTGGGGGAGAACCTAAAGCAGACATGGCTATTTCTTTTCACTTCCAGGCTTCTGTCAGGTACTAAAAAATGAGTCAAACACCTTACAGAGAGAAAGAGAAGTAAGGAGCAATGAGAGGGTGATGAGGAGACCAGGCCTGGGGGTTAACAGTGCCATACTCATGTCTTTAGGGCTAAGATTCTACTTGAGGGCAGCTGAAGCCCTTCCTCTCAGCAGCTGTGTGAACACAGATGCTGGAGCTCTAGGTGGGTTCCAGGGCTAGTGCACTGACAACAAAGACATGGGTCTTCCCTTTTGGTGACATTGAGTATTGGAAGGAAGAGGTAAGTAGCTCTTTCCAAGATCAGCCTCTTGCTCAGTTTCCAAGAAAATGCCATTCCAAGGGAATCAAAATTCAGTCTCCCAGGGATGACATTCATATTGTCTTTTTGCCTGGACTCTTTGAAAATGTCTTCACTCTCTCTTTAAGATGCACACAGGTCAAATCAAGGTAGGATTCAAGCTCAAGTCCAAGCCACATGATCCAAGGCAGTATTATTAGAACTTTGCACTATGGGATAACAGGCATGGTCCCAGCTATAAAAATACCTCCTTCGTTTTCTAAGTGTTATCATTGTTTGTGCTATGTCTCCCTCAAGAACCTTGTAAGAGAAAGGTTGACTGGCATGGCAGGATTCTGAAATTCCTTAGTCTGTTGCCAAGTCCTTGCCTTTATTTTAACCGTGCCAGGCAGGTGGTCTGTATATTGGGTTGCTTATATCTGGCTACTGTGTGCTTCCTTTCAGAACATATGCATTGCAGCTCAAGTTAATACCTGTTTTGAACTTTTATGTTTCCTGACTCATTTATCATGGCTAAGCCAGTAGGTGTAACCAGAGTATTTTACCGCCCTATCCATCTCTGCATAGCTTCATCTATGACTGTTTAATAGTTGATGCAAAATTCATGAATCACCCCACATTCCAATTTCAAGATACAGAAACTTCTGATACAATACTCCTGTGCTTGCAACATGCTCTTGGTAGAGCAGTTTAAATTAGAAAACATACAATGCTCAAAACAAAGAGGTTATGGCGATAATAATAAACTAGCAAACTTAGAAACGATAACGTCACCTGAAATCATGGTCAGCAGAAATTAATTCATCAAGTTCAATTAAGGTTCAGTTCATCAAGTTCAATTAGAGGACATTTGCCTTTAAATGATAAGTGTGTATGACAACTCATTTTCTTAAATGCCCAGCTGAATCATGCTATTATGCAAAAAGCTATAAACTTGAGCATTTTCTCTCTGTTCTACAAAGATGTGAATGAAGTGCATGTTTTTGACTAAAAACAAAAAGCAGAAGCCAAAAACAGTTATAGAGGTCAAATGTAGTTAACATGATTTTTTAAGGAAATCCTGGGAGGTATGACGTTTGCCCTGCTCCACATCTATTTGTGCTGATTTAATTTCCACAAGATGGTGGCCTAGTAACCCCATTTCTAGTTCAAAAGGCACTGATAAGATCAAGTTTTTCATTTTTAAAATCAATCTCAGCATCCTTCAAAGGTTCCAGACTAGTAAGTTCATACATAAAGTTTCCATTTAACTGAATAATAGAAATTGACTTGGCAATTATATGCATGTTATTGTGAGGCTAAAGAAAAGGAAGGACCCTCCCCCTTGTTCATGCCCTAATCTCCCCCAGTAAACCATGCTAGGCTGGAGTCTATGCAATGCCAGAGCACTGGGCTGAGTACTAGTATTGGGTGATTTTTGATAAAACGATGGCTCAGTGTAGACTTAGGACCTAAAGCCAAATCCTCTGATGGGACAAGATCTCACTGACCAGGTCACTAGCATTGGCCTCTCAGCATCAATCACAGGGATTGAAATGAGACGGTAATGCAGTTTAGCCTTCAGAGTCCATTAAATGTTGTATCTTTCATCTTGGAAACATCTGGGAGATAATACTATAAAGTCATATATGTACTTTATCAGCTGACTAGTTCTGCAATATTTGGCTTTCTTCCTGATGAGGAGGTCAGTTCTAACAGAATCTGCTGTTTCTTCAGCTAGGATAAGGATATCAGCAAGGATGGAAAGTAGGTTTCCTAGCGGATAACAATGGTGAAATGATGGTAGCTGCCAGAAAGTTTGTGTTGAGAAGAATTTGGGAGGCCACTTCCAGGTCAAAGTGCTGTGATTAATTGGCAGTGGCTCCTGCAGTGGGGGGGAGGTGACATGTGGAGCCTTTGTCACTGCTGTATAGGAGTTTCCAGCTAGATTGGCCTTGACTTTGTGGATCATTAAACAAATGGGATTCTTAGGCTCCCTGGAGGGAATTAAAACTACTCCTTCCATCTACGTAACACTGTGGACTCCTTGCATTCTGGTTCACAGTCCAAAGTTGGCATCCATTTTCTCAGATAAAGTTTTCCCTGGTAAGTTTCGATGACTGAAATAGTACATTGGAGTATATTTTCCACCAAAATAGGGGGAAAAGGAAGTCTGGTTTTGGCCAGACAAGATATACCCAAGTACTGCTGCTGGGATTGTGCCAAAATGATCATGTTGAAAAGATATTAATATATTATACAATTTTAAAAAAGAATCAGGTAATAAAATAGTATGTGTCAGATGACCTCAATTTTGTTAAAGTATTTACATTTTAATATATGTTTTTTAAACTGGTAAAGTAATATATACTTACTAAAACTTCCATTAATACCAAGATGATGATTAGAATATGAACTGAAATATCCCCCAAAGATAATAATTAACTTCTATAAATACACACACAAATAATCATAGGAAAAAGTCCGTCAGGGAGAGTACAGGATGATATTGTTTTGGGGTAGGACATGGATGAATAAATTCATTTTTTTATAGTCTTCTAATTTCTCAGCATTTTCTAACTTTTTTACCTTAACTATAAATACTTGAAAATTTTTTAACTTTTAAGCAATTTTAATTGACTTTCAAAATGAATAAAGATTTTAACATTTACCTCAGTGAGTTTTTATTTATTTTTTAATTTAATTTAATTTTTTAAACATCTTTATTGGAGTATAATTGCTTTACAGTGGTATGTTAGTTTCTGCTTTATAACAAAGTGAATCAGCTATACATATACATATATCCCCATATCTCCTCCCTCTTACATCTCCCACCCACCCTCCCTACCCCACGCCTTTAGGTGGTCACAAAGCACCGAGCTGATTTCCCTGTGCTATGAAGCTGCTTCCCACTAGCTATCTATTTTACATTTGGTAGTATATATAAGTCCATGCCACTCTCTCACTTTGTCCCACCTTACCCTTCCCCCTCCCCGTGTCCTCAACTCCATTCTCTATGTCTGCATCTTTATTCCTGTCCTGCCCCTAGGCTCTTCAGAACCAATTTATTTTATTTTTTTTCTTATTTTATATATATGTGTTAGCATATGGTATTTGTTTTTCTCTTTCTGACTAAATTCACGCTATATGACAGACTCTAGGTCCATCCACATCACTATAAATAACAATTTCGTTTCTTTTTATGGCTGAGTAATATTCCATTGAATATATGTGCCACATCTTCTTATCCATTCACCTGTTGATGGACACTTAGGTTACTTCCATGTCCTGGCTATTGTAAACAGAGCTGCAATGAATATTGTGGTACATGACTCTTTTTGAATTATGTTTTTTTCAGGGTCTATGCCCAGTAGTGGGATTGCTGGGTCATATGGTAGATCTATTTTTAGTTTTATATGGAACCTCCATATTGTTCTCCATAGTGGCTGTATCAATTGACATACCCACCAACAGTGCAAGAGGTTTCCCTTTTCTCCACACCCTCTCCAGCATTTATTGTTTGCAGATTTTTTGATGATGGCCATTCTGCCTGCTGTGAGGTGACACCTCATTGTAGTTTTGATTTGCATTTCTCTAGTGATTAGTGATGTTGAGCATCTTTCATGTGTTTGTTGGCAATCTGTATATCTTCTTTGGAGAAATGTCTATTTAGGTCTTCTGCCCATTTTTGGATTGGGCTGTTTGTTTTTTGGATATTGAGCTTCATGAGCTGCTTGTAAATTTTGGAGATTAATCCTTTGTCAGTTGCTTCATTTGCAAGTATTTTCTCCATTCTGAGGGTGTTTTTTTTGGTCTTGTTTATGGTTTCCCTTGCTGTGCAAAAGCTTTTAAGTTTCATTAGGTGCATTTGTTAATTTTTGTTTTTATTTCCATTTCTCTAGGAGGTGGGTCAAAAAGGATCTTGCTGTGATTTATGTCATAGAGTTTTCTGCCTATGTTTTCCTCTAAGAGTTTTATAGTGTCTGGTGTTACATTTAGGTCTTTAATCCATTTTGAGTTGCTTTTTGTGTATGGTGTTGGCGAGTGTTCTAATTTCATTCTTTTACATGTAGCTGTCCAGTTTTCCCAGCACCAATTTTTGAAGAGGCTGTCTTTTCTCCATTGTATATTCTTGCCTCCTTTATCAAAAATAAGGTGACCATATGTGTGTGGGTTTATCTCTGGGCTTTGTATCCTGTTCCATTAATCTATGTTTCTGTTTTTGTGCCAGTACCATACTGTCTTGATTACTGTAGCTTTGCAGTATAGTCTGAAGTCAGGGAGCCTGATTCCTCCAACTGCATTTTTCTTTTTCAAGATTGCTTTGGCTATTCAGGGTCTTTTGTGTTTCCATACAAATTGGGAAATTTTTTGTTCTAGTTCTGTGAAAAATGCCAGTGGTAGTTTGATAGGGATTGTATTGAATCTGTAGATTGCTTTGGGTAGTAGAGTCATTTTCACAATGTTGATTCTTCCAATCCAAGAACATGGTACATCTCTCCATCTATTTATATCATCTTTCATTTCGTTCATCAGTGTCTTAAAGTTTTCTGCATACAGGTCTTTTGTCTCCTTAGGTAGGTTTATTCCTAGGTATTTTATTCTTTTTGTTGAAATGGTAAATGGGCGTGTTTCTTTAATTTCTCTTTCAGATTTTCCATCATTAGTGTATAGGAATGCAAGAGATTTCTGTGCATTAATTTTGTATCCCCCTACTTTACCAAATTCATTGATTAGCTCTAGTAGTTTTCTGGTAGAGTCTTTAGGATTCTCTATGTATAACATCATGTCATCTGCAAACAGGGACAGCTTTACTTCTTCTTTTCTGATTTGGATTCCTTTTATTTCTTCTTCTTCTCTGATTGCTGTGGCTAAAACTTCCAAAACTATGTTGAATAACAGTAGTGAGAGTGGGCTACCTTGTCATGTTCCAGATCTTAGTGGAAATGGTTTCAGTTTTTCACCATTGAGAACGATGTTGGCTGTGAGTTTGTCATATATGGCCTTTATTATGTTGAGGTAAGTTCCCTCTATGCCTACTTTCTGCAGGGTTTTTATCATAAATGGGTGTTGAATTTTGTTGAAAGCTTTTTCCGCATCTATTGAGATGATCATATGGTTTTTCTCCTTCAATCTGTTAATATGGTGCATCACATCAATTGATTTGTGTATACTGATGAATCCTTGCATTCCTGGGATAAACCCCACGATCATGGTGTATGATCCTCTTAATGTGCTACTGGATTCTCTTTGCTAGTAATTTGTTGTGGATTTTTGCATCTATGTTCATCAGTGATATTGGCCTGTAGTTTTCTTTCTTTGTGACATCTTTGTCTGGTTTTAAGACCAGTGTGATGGTGGTGTCGTAGAATGAGTTTGGGAGTGTTCCTCCCTCTGCTATCTTTTGGAAGAGTTTGAGAACGATACATGTTAAGCTCTTCTCTAAATGTTTGATAGAACTCGTCTGTGAAGCCATCTGGTCCTGGACTTTTGTTTGTTGGAAGGTTTTTATTTATTTTTATTTTTAATTTTTATTTTTTCTGCTGTGGCCTCTCCCGTTTTGGAGCACAGGCTCCGGATGCGCAGGCCCAGCGGCCATAGCTCATGGGCCCAGCTGCTCCGCGGCATGTGGGATCTTCCCGACTGGGGCATGAACCTGCGTCCCCTGCATCGGCAGGCGGACTCTCAACCACTGCGCCACCAGGGAAGCCCTGTTGGAAGATTTTTAATCATAGTCTCAATTTCAGTGCTTGTGATTGGTCTGTTTATAGTTTCTATTTCTTCCTGGTTCGGTCTCTAAGAATTTGTCCATTTCTTCCAGTTGTCCATTTTATTGGCATACAGCTGCTTGTAATAATCTCTCATGATCCTTTGTATTTCTGCAGTGTCAGTTGTTACTTCTCCTTTTTCATTTCTAATTCTATTGATTTGAGTCTTCTCCCTTTTTTTCTTGATGAGTCTGGCTAATGGTTCATCAATTTTTTTATCTTCTCAAAGAATCAGCTTTTAGTTTTATTGATCTTTGCTATTGTTTCCTTCATTTCTTTTTCATTTATTTCTGATCTGATCTTGATGCTTTCTTTCCCTCTGCTAACTTTGGGGTTTTTTTTTGTTCTTTTCTCTAACTGCTTTAGGTGTAAGGTTAGGTTGTTTATTTGAGATGTTTCTTGTTTCTTGAGGTAGGATTGTATTGCTATAAACTTCCCTCTTAGAACTGCTTTTGCTGCATCCCATAGGTTTTGGGTCATCTTGTTTTCATTGTCATTTGTTTCCAGGTATTTTCTGATTTCATCTTTGATTTCTTCAGTGATCTCTTGGTTATTAAGTAGTGTATTGTTTAGCCTTGTGTGTTTGTATTTTTTACAGATTATTTCCTGTAATTGATATCTAGTCTCATAGCATTGTGTTCGGGAAAGATACTTGATATGATTTCAATGTTCTTAACTTTACGAAGGCTTGATGTGTAACCCAAGATATGATCTATCCTGGAGAATGTTCCATGTGCACTTGAGAGGAAAGTGTATTCTGTTGTTTTTGGATGGAATGTCCTGTAAATAGCAATTATGTTCATCTTGTTTAATGTATCATTTAAAGCTTGTGTTTCCTTATTTATTTTCATTTTGGATGATCTGTCCATTGCTGAAAATGGGGTGTTAAAGTCCCCTACTACGATTGTGTTACTGTCGATTTCCCCTTTTATGGCTTTTAGCATTTGCCTTATGTATTGAGGTGCTCCTATATTGCGTGCATAAATATTTACAATTGTTATATCTTCTTCTTGGATTGATCTGTTGATCATTATGTAGTGTCCTTCTTTGTCTCTTGTAATAGTCTTTATTTTAAAGTCTATTTTGTTTGATATGAGAATTGCTACTCCAGCTTTCTTTTGCTTTCCATTTGCGTGGAATATCTTTTTCCATCCCCTCACTTTCAGTCTGTATGTGTCCCTACGTCTGAAGTGGGTCTCTTGTAGACAGCATATATATGGGTCTTGTTTTTGCATCCATTCAGCCAGTCTATGTCTTTGTGTTGGAGCATTTAATCCATTTACATTTAAGTAATTATCCCTATGTATGTTCCTATTACCATTTTCTTAATTGGTTTGGGTTTGTTATTGTAGGTCTTTTCCTTCTCTTGTGTTTTCTGCCTAGAGAAGTTCCTTTAGCATTTGTTGTAAAGCTGGTTTGGTGGTGCTGAATTCTCTTAACTTTTGCTTGTCTGTAAAGGTTTTAATTTCTCCATTGAATCTGAATGAGATACTTGCTGGATAGAGTAATCTTGGTTGTAGGTATTCCCCTTTCATCACTTTAAATATGTCATGCCACTCCCTTCTGGCTTGCAGAGTTTCTGCTGAAAGATCAGCTGTTAACCTTATGGGGATTCCCTTGTATGTTATTTGTTGTTTTTCCCTTGCTGCTTTTAATATTTTTTCTTTGTGTTTAATTTTTGGTAGTTTGATTAATATATGTCTTGGACATTTTTCCTTGGATTTATCCTGTATGGGACTCTGTGCTTCCTGGACTTGATTAACTATTTCCTTTCCCATATTAGAGAAGTTTTCAACTATAATCTCTTCAAATATTTTCTCAGTCCCTTTCTTTTTCTCTTTTTCTTCTGGTAACCCTATAATTCAAATGTTGGTGTGTTTAATGTTGTCCCAGAGTTCTCTGAGGCTGTCCTCAATTCTTGTCATTCTTTTTTCTTTGTTCTGCTCTGCAGTAGTTATTTCCACTATTTTATATTCCAGGTCACTTATCCGTTCTTCTGCCTCAGTTATTCTGCTATTGATTCCTTCTAGAGAATTTTAAATTTCATTTATTGTGTTGTTCATCATTGTTTGTTTGCTCTTTAGTTCTTCCAGGTCCTTGTTAAATGCTCCTTGTATTTTCTCTATTCTATTTCCAAGATTTTGGATCATCTTCACTATCATTACTCTGAATTCTTTTTCAGCTAGACTGCCTATTTCCTCTTCATTTGTTTGGTCTGGTGCGTTTTTACCTTGCTCCTTCATCTGCTGTGTGTTTCTCTGTCTTCTCATTTTGCTTAACTTACTGTGTTTGGGGTCTCCTTTTTGCAGGATTCAGGTTCATAGTTCCCATTGATTTCCGTGTCTGTCCCCAGTGGCTATGGTTGGTTCAGTGGGTTGTGTAGGCTTCCTGGTGGAGGGGACTGGTGCCTGTGTTCTGGTGGATGAAACTGGATCTTACCTTTCTGGTGGGGAGAACCGAGTCCAGTTGTGTGTTCTGGGGTGTCTGTGACCTTATTATGATTTTACGTAGCCTCTATGCTGATGGGTGGGGTCGTGTTCCTGTGTTGCTAGTTGTTTGGCATAGGGTGTCCAGCAGTGTAGTTTGCTGGTTGTGAATGGAGCTGGGTCTTAGCGTTGAGATTGAAATCTCTCGGAGAACTTTAACCATTTGATATTATATGGAGCCAGGAGGTCTCTGGTGGACCAATGTCCTGAACTTGGCTCTCCCACCTCAGAGGCACAGGCCTGACACCCAGCCGGAGCACAAAGACCCTGTTAGTCACACGGCTCAGAAGAAAAAGGAGAAAAAAAGAATGAAAGAAAGAAAAAAATAAAATAAAATAAAATAGTTATTAAGATTAAAAATAAAAGATAATTATTAAAAAAGAAAAAAAAAAGAAAGAAGAGAGCAACCAAACCAAAAAACAAATCCACCAATGAAAACAAGCATTAAAAACCATACTAAAAAGAAACAAAAAACAACAACAACAAAAATGGACAGACAGAACCCTAAGACAGACTGTAAAAGGAAAGCTATAGAAACAAAATCACAGAAAGAAAAGCATACACATACACACTCACAAAAAGAGAAAAAGGAAAAAAAATATATATATATATTGTTGCTCCCCTAGTGCGCCGCCTCAATTTTGGGATGATTCATTATCTATTCAGGTATTCCAAAGATGCAGGGCACATCAAGTTGACTGTGGAGATTTAATCCGGTGCTCCTGAGGCTGCTGGGAGAGATTTCCCTTTCTCTTCTTTGTTCGCACAGCTCCTGGGGTTCAGGTTTGGATTTGGCCGCACCTCTGCGTGTAGGTCACCTGAGGGTGTCTGTTCTTCGCTTAGACAGGACAGGGTTAGAGGAGCAGCTGATTAGGGGGCTCTGGCTCACTCAGGCCGGGGGGAGGGAGGGGTACGGAATGCAGGGCAAGCCTGGAGCAGCAGAGGCCGGCATGACGTTGCACCAGCCTGAGGCGCACCGTGCGTTCTCCCGGGGAAGTTGTCCCTGGATCACGGGACCCTGGCAGTGGCAGGCTGCACAGGCTCCCGGGCAGGGAGGTGTGGATAGTGAACTGTGCTTGCACACAGGTTTCTTGGTGGCTGTCTCTTGGGACCACGCTGTTAGCCGCAGCTCGCGCCCGTCTCCGGAGCTCCTTTAAGCAGTGCTCTTTTTTTTTTTTTTTGCAGTACGCGGGCCTCTCACTGTTGTGGCCTCTCCTGTTGCAGAGCACAGGCTCCGGATGCGCAGGCTCAGCGGCCATGGCTCACAGGCCTAGCCGCTCTGCGGCACGTGCGATCTTCCTGGACCAGGGCACGAACTTGTGTCTCCTGCATCGGCAGGCGGACTCTCAACCACTGCGCCACCAGGGAAGCCCTAAGCAGTGCTCTTAATCCCCTCTCCTCGTGCGCTCTGAAACAATGGTCTCTTGCCTCTTCGGCAGTTCCAGAGCTTTTCCCGGACTCCCTCCTGGTTAGCTGTGGCACATTAGCCCCTTCAGGCTGTGTTCACGCAGCCAACCCCAGTCCTCTCCCTGGGATCTGAACTCCAAAGCCCGAGCCTCAGCTCCCAGTCCCCGCCCACCCCGGCGGGTGAGCAGACAAGTTTCTCAGGCTGGTGAGTGCTGGTCGGCACTGATACTCTGTGCGGGAATCTCTCCGCTTTGCCCTCTGCACCCCTGTTGCTGCGCTCTCCTCCGTGGCTCTGACGCTTGCCCCCCCCCCACCATGCCCCATCTCCACCAGTGAAGGGCCTTCCTAGTGTGTGGAAACTTTTCCTCCTTCACAGCTCCCTCCCACTGGTGCAGGTCCTGTCCCTATTCTTTCATCTCTGTTTTTTCTTTTTTCTTTTGCCCTACCCAGGTACGTGGGGGAGTTTCTTGCCTTTTGGGAGGTCTGAGGTCTTCTGCCAGCATTCAGTAGGTGTTCTGTAGGAGTTGTTCCAAATGTAGATGTATTTCTGATGCATTTGTGGGGAGGAAGGTGATCTCCACGTCTTACTCTTCTGCCATCTTGAAGGTCTCCTCAGTGACTTTTTAGACTTTTAAAAAATTCATTTTTTAATTCCCAAAAAGTGGGAATTACTTTTTGTAATTCACTTCTTGTGGCATATAGTTTTCTGGGTTTGGATAAATGCATGTATTGAATACATGTGTATCCACTACCATCTTCATGAGATAGAACAGTTTAATCACCCCCCACCAAAGTTCCTTCATATTGCCCCTCTGTAGTGAAAAATTTTTCAAAAAGGAATAAAATTGTGGGAATCAAATGAGCTGATAGGTATATAAGAGCGTCCAAAGGAAGCTGTGCAAATACAGAGGCTTAATACTACTAGTCTCTATACATATGGCTCAACTCAACTTATAGCCAATGATCACTTTCTCATTAGGTAAAGATTTTATATTTTTTATTTTACTGTTTCAATATTATCACCATTTACAATTCTGTTTTTAGAGTGCTGGGAAGCTCAATTCATCAATATATCTTTGTTTACCTGTATCACAAACTAGGTTTATGCCTGAGGTTTTCTGCCCTTTGATTCAAATATCCCTTTGCCTTTAATTGGGATGATGTCTGAGTCCTTGGTTCAGTAGCGTTAACTTCTTGACACTACTTCTCACATTCCTTCAGCTTGGTCCTAGTGACTGAAGCAGTAAATATAAAGTTCTGAGAAGTGATAACAAATGGATCTAATCTTGCTTACCAATTTTGGTCTATTGGCAGAAGCTGCATATTGAGAAAGACTGTGAGGTCATAGCTGGGCTTGGTGCGAAGGTGTTGTGATCAAATAGTCATGTCTGTCATGGGCATTGGCATGGAAAGAGGCTGTACAGATGCCACTTGCTTGCTATACTGGCCTGCTGTATATAATATACACATTCTGTTGGATCCAGAATTGATTCCTTTGTCACCTGACTGGTGTCTAGTATTTAGATACTGAATCTTTTTCCTTTAATTTGAATATAATTAATTCTGTGCATAGTAGTTTAAACTTCAACCTGGTGCTGGTAATCTTCTTGTATGAAAGAATGCAGGTAGAAGGGTCCAATGGCCCCAATTCCCAAGATTTTATCACAACTGCTGCTACCTATTTAACCACAAGCACAGTGCTGGAAAATAGGCACAGTTTAAATGTCAGCCTTCCTACGTAGACCAAGCTCATTAAGAGCAGGTAACGTGCTGTGGCTGCTCTTGGTTGGCTGCTCCTCCAGTGTCTTTCTTCCTTGCCTGCCTCCCACTGTAGAGGCTGAAAAATTCAGATACTTGCTTCCCAGCCCCCCCTGTGGCTAGGGATGCCCATGTGACCCAAATTTGTCCAATGAGGCATATAGGAAACTCTGCTGGGGGGCAGAGAGGCAGAGATTCTGGGAAAGATCTTTCTTCCCTGAATAAAAGGAAGGAAGCAAGTGATGGGAAGCCTTCTGGCTGCACTGACATACTCCTTGTATAATACTATCTTTGTATGTGGTTATATGTGGCCATATGTGGAGCTGTGGCAGCCATCATGTGACCATGAGGTGACAAGTATAAGGTCAAGCCAAGAGGCTGAGTGTGACAGATGGAAGAAAGGGACAATGTCCTTGGTGACATCAATGAACTGCAAAAACCTACCTTAGGGACAGACTATGTCGGACTTGTTAAACAAAAGGTACCCAGTAGTTTAAGCCGCTGCTAGATAGATTTTCTGTTATTTGCATCTAAATGCATACTAATAGACATGTCTTCCCATCTTTGTTTTCCTCATAGCATTGTGCACAGGGCAGGATTATTAATGCACATTGAATTGGAAAAAATGATCTCTTGTCCTGCAACCGCCATGCACAAACTCTCACACTCACATTTCCATTTCACCCTATCACACAACCATTTTTCCTTCGTACTTGGTTAGCTCCCAGTACTGAGGTTTTTATTTTCCCCTCTTCCCCTGTTTGGCAATGGTGCATTAATTTTTGACCATTCAAATATGAGAGCAGGGACTTCCCTGGTGGTGCAGTGGTTAAGAATCGCCTGCCAATGCAGGGGACACAGGTTCAGTCCCTGGTCCGGGAAGATCCCACATGCCGTGGAGCAACTAAGCCTGTGTGCCACAGCTACTGAAGCCCGTGCGCCTAAAGCCCGCACTCCGCAACAAGAGACACCACTGCAATGAGAAGCCTGTGCACAGCAACAAAGAGTAGCCCCTGCTCGCCACAACTAGAGAAAGCCCACACGCAGCAGTGAAGATCCAACACAGCCAATAAATAAATAAATAAATAAATAAATAAACAAACAAACAAATAAATAAATTTATTAAAACATTATATATATGAAAGCAGCTTACTGGGATAGGATGCCTCCTCCTTACAATTTATCATGGTGTCCATCATAAAATTATGACTTCAAAGGGACTTAGCCATGCCCTCCTTAGGAGCCAAGTTTCTCCCTGCTAATGTGTAGTAAGCCCACCATGCTTGCTGGGCTGTGAAAATCCAGATGGTAAGAAGCAGGTGAGTAATGAATGCCATGCTGTTCCCATTAAAATGCACACAGCTTCCCCATACTGACCAAATCCCCAGCACTAACCAGGTTTGAGACAGCCCAGGACATGGGGGTTGATGGAGGTTGCCTTTCATTCAAAACAAGTTCCTGCAACATAGAAGCTGAGAAGAGAGAATTTTCCTGTAGTGGAACAAAACTTGCCTAAAGGGCAAAGGAATTTTAAAAATTATGAGTTCTCTAAGTACAGAAAAAGCCAGTGGGAAATTGGTAGTAGTACAGACTTGCCTTCAAGCCTGTGTGGTTTACAGTGGAATCTGCTGTCAAGGTGTCTACCATCTGTCACCCACTCTTTCAGAAAGCAGAGGAGTAATTAACTGCTCAAGTGATACAAACTCTGTCAATCATTCAGATCTATTATCTACACAATATGGGACCATATAGCACTGAACTCAAAGTCAGTGGGACCCCGGGTCCAAGAGGAGAAAGCACATCACATCTGTGGGGTGCTCTTGGGCAGGGCTTGGAGTCTCCTGGCATGTCTTTGGTCAAAAATCTTGTTGTGCCAAATGCTCTGAACTCAGAAAGACATGGCACCTGACTTGTGGGAGTTAAAGATCCCCATGTTTGTGGGTTAGCTCTAATATCACTTCTTAAGGGAAGGCTTGCATGACTTCTCCCCAAACCCAGACGGTTCCCTTTGTGATGCAGCCTCAAGGCTTCCCATACTTCTCCTCCATCACAGTTATCACCACTTACCATTAGCACTTATCACAATGGTAACAGAACCATTTTAAATGCCTTTCTCAGTCTCTAAAATGTAAAGTCCACAAGGAACCTGTTCACCACTGAACCTCCAGTGCCTAGCTTAGTGTGTTAATGTAGATGCTTCTTAATTTTTTCTTTAATTGATCACCAAATGAGAGCCAAAAAGAGGCAATGCCAAAGTGGACCAACACATAGAGAATGAAAAACCCTAAGCAAAGTATCAATGAACAAAACACTTATGCTGGATGAATGTAAGAAACGTTTTTTAAGGGGTATGAGGCAAGGGGAAGCTCTTATTTGGAACAGTGAGTATTTTATGACTTTAGAACCAGATAGATTGATCAGTAAAGAACAGATTTTATCCTTAAAAGGCTTTGTAGCATTGGCAGTTTCCTGTGAATCACAGGAAGAGAAGAGAGCAGGTGGGTTGGTGAAGAGAGGGTACTGGGGTAGGGTGCTAGTTGAGAGAGGGCATGAAGGTAGCAACGAGACAACCCAAAGAGGATTTTGAGTAATTAGATCTGAGATGCAAGGAATCTATTTAATGAACGCTTATTATGTGTATATCACTGGGCTGGGTGCCAGGGATATGCTAATAAAACATATCTGATCTTTGCCTTCAAGGAGCTTTCAATCTAGAGGACTGGGGGGCAGTGGTAGACTGGGATACAGCAAAATAATCTTGGAGAAGAGGTTGTTCAAAGACCCTATAAGGAAGTCTTTGAGCCACAGAATAAGAATCCTAGTTTTGACCCAGAGGGCAACAGAAAGTCACTACTGGAACTTAAGATAACTTACATCTCATCCACAGCCCTGCATTGAAAAAAAAAAATCTCTTGTATTTCTCCAAAGGACAAAATGAACACTAAATGCAATATGTCCCTTTGTTAAATTCTAGGTGAGCCTAAAGAAAAGAATAAAGAATGTATTCAGATTTTTCCTCCTAAAACATGAGGTTTCTATGTCAAACAAAATAAAGATGCTGCTGACAGTTCATAAGGTATTATGCTCTGGTGGTTTTTCAATGGTCTTAGCAAAGAAAGTGGAAAGTATTAGAACGAAATGTGCTATTTATAATTCTATGAATCGGTATTTCTCTTTTCCATCTCTGTCTCTTTCCTCTTTGTTCCTGTTCCCCACCCTCCCTCCCCGCCTTCCTCCCTCTCTCTCTGGCTAGGAGTTGTGGTGTTTTGAAGATTAGAATAATATGCTACTCTCTTATGGATAATGTCCCTATTTTAAAGCACTGAATACAGTACTTTACACATAGTAGGTAAACAATAAAAAACAGAATGAATAAACGTGTTGATTTTTATTAACAGCATGACCCAACCTTGAATAAATATTCATCAGGCAAAAGCATTATAGTACATCCTTACTGCTTTTTTTAATCCGCTGAAAATTGGATATTTAGAAAATCCATTATATTTGATTTCATGTTCATGTAGCAGTTTAGATACCAATGAATAATACAAAAAGTAGAAAAGTCTGGAAAGACTAAACATTGATCAAATCATTCATCATTCTATTTATTCACTTGGCAAATATTCACTGAGCACACCTACTATGTGTCAAATGCTATTCCAGGTATTGGATATACATCAATGAATAAAAGAGATAAAATATCTGTCCTTATGAAACTTATGTTCCACTTGTAGAGAAAAGGTAATAATCAATGAACATAATAAATTACATCATATATTACGTACTATGGGAAACAAATACAGCTAAGGGGAATCAAAAGTGCTAGAGGTGAGAGGGAGGCTAAGATTTTAAATAGGGTGGTTTTGACAGGCCTCACTGAGTAGACTTGAAGGAGGGGAAGGAGCTCACCATGTAGGCATCTTAGGAAGAGTGCTCTAGACAGAGGCAAGAGATGGTGAGACGAACCCAAGAGAGCAACATGCATGTGTCAGAGGTCCAGTGTGGCTGGAGCAGTGCCAATAGGGAAAAACGAGGTCACAGACTTGAGAGGTTCAGATAATGTACAGTCTTGCAGACCATAGCAAGCATTTGGCTTTTGCTGAAAGTGAGAGGGGCACAACAATGTGAATGTACTTAATACCACTGAACTGTACACTGAAAAATACGGTTGACCCTTGAACCACATGGATTTGAACTGTGCAGGTCCACTTACACATGGATTTTTTTTTCAGGAGCAAATACTACAGTACTACACGGTCCACGGTTGGTTGAATCCACAGATATGGAGGGATCGCGGATACAGAGGGATGACTATAAATTATACCTGGATTTTCGACTGCACAGAAGGTCAACATCCCTAATCCCCTCTCTGTCCAAGTAGTTAACTGTAGTTAAAATGGTACATTTTGTGTTATGTACCTTTTAACACAATAAAAAAAAAGTGAGAGGGCTTCCCTGGTGGCGCAGTGGTTGAGAGCCCGCCTGCCGATGCAAGGGACATGGGTTCGTGCCCCAGTCCAGGAAGATCCCACATGCCGCGGAGTGGCTGGGCCTGTGAGCCACGGCCGCTGAGCCTGTGCGTCCAGAGCCTGTGCTCCGCAACGGGAGAGGCCACAATAGTGAGAGGCCTGCATACCGCAAAAAAAAAAAAAAAGTACTCACTAAAAAAAAGTGAGAAAAAATGAGATAGAAGGTTGCTGGTGGGTACAGAATAGAGAAGTGATACAGTATATCCATGTGACTGTGGTGCTGAGAATAGACTTCAGAGGGCTGAGGTGGAGTCAGGGCGTGTAATGAGGTCATCCAGGTGAGATGTTGGTGGCTCAGCCCAAGGCGCTGGCAGTGAACCTGGAGAGAAGGGGTCACGTTGTGGATTCATATTGAGAGTTGACCTTCCAGGATTTGCTGACGGATGGGTTACAGGGTATGAAGGAGAAGAATCAAGGATGATTCCAAGGTTTCTGCCCTCAGCAACTGGCAGGACGGATTGCCACTACTGAGATTAGAAGTTTGTGGGTGAAGCAGGCATTTGGGGGGAAGATTAGATATTCACGTTCAGGCATGGGAAGTATGAGAGGTTTATACGTGAAGATATTGAGTAGATAACTGGAAATAAGGGTTTAGAGTTCGGAACAGGGGTCTGAGTCAGTGATAGAAATTTGGGAGTTATTAGCATTTCAGTTGCTGTTTCAGGCCATGAGACTGGATGAGATGTCCAGGAGTGAGAGTATTAAAAGAAGCGAGGAGGACAAAGAGCTGAACCTCAGGGCACTCCAACAGCTAAAACATTGGGAGAAGGGGAAGAATCAGGAAAAGGGACAAAGAAGGAGCAGCCGGTGAGATAGGAGGTTTAGCATCAAGAAAGTTTAGCGTCCTGGATGCCAAGTGAATTACGAAGGAGTGTCAATCACGTCAAACATGGCTGATGGGCAAGGTAAAAGGTTTGGCCGACCTTTGGACTTGAATCATGGAGGTCACTTTTGACCTTGACAAGTACAGTTTCTGTGGTACAGCTGGGGGTGAAAAAACTGGAGTGAGTTTCAGAGCGAATGGGAGGAGAGGAATGAAAGACAGTGACCATGGACAGCTCTTTCAAGGAGTTTTGCTGCAAAAGGTAGCAAAGAAATCATGTGGAAGATGTAAAGGAAGTTGGGCCAAGACAGTGTTCTTGTCACACCATTGCAAACAAGAGCATGTGTATATGCCAGTGAGGTTTCAACAGCTAGGGGAAAATGAATGCTGAAGAGATGAAGAGGGTGGAATCGCTGAATGAATAAATAAATGAACCTATGAAGAAACAAACCAGTAACCAGGACTGGTCCACTGTTAACAGAGGAAATAAAACCTGTACAGGTTCAGTTGATACCTATAGTCAAAACATGGATAGGAAGAAAAATGCTATTGGAACTCTATCTTCATATAAGGTTTAACAAGATTCTCGAAACATTTAATATTGTAACAGTTTCTCCCATAAATCAACATCTCAGAGATCCATGTGGTCACTACGAAAGAAAAACAACTTCTTGGTTTTCTTTTTGGTTCTTCCTCCCTTCCCTCTTTTTCCTTCCCTTCCTCTCCCTCTTTCCAACCTTCCCTCCTTCTTCTCCTTTTTCTTTTGTAAAGAAGAAAGCGGAGAACAGAAAAGACTCTATTCCTTTTGATACACAACTCAAGGCCCATTAGCTCCTATTTGCCTACCAGGCAGAAGGCTCCTCAACTGTATTTACTTTAAAATGATGCATCTACTACAGGATCACTTCTACCTGGGCAGCCTGACCTCCTTATGGCCTTTCTTGGATAACTTTATCCAATACTCCTAATGTCTTATAGAAAGAAACAAGCCTGTCAGAGGGGGAAGAAAAAACACCCACACTCTCATCCTGTCCTGTGGAAGATTTATAGACACTTTGTAAATGGCCAGGCCCAGGTGATGGTGCCAGGAACTTTCCAAGTGATTTGTACTCCCTTCCAGAAAGTCAGTATTTAATGGAAAACTCTTCTAGCTTCACATTCCTTTATTACAGTGACTACAGGGACTGGAATGCAAGTGTCATGCAGAAGGCTCACTGAAATTAACTAGCTATTGACCTGGCCTCAAGATATTTCAGTCTCAGAAAAATAACAGTATTGCACAGTTTAGAAGAGCACAATTTTCCTTTGAAACTACCAAGTATGGAGTTGGCCAACTGTATGCCAAGCATAGCACAAAATCCTTAACATATATTCCCTTCCTAAATCGATATTATCATCCTCATTTATTCAACAACGACTTTGGCTAGGATTTGTGCTTTGTGTTTTATATTATGTCACTTAATTGTCACTCAAACTCTATGATTTCAGTATCTTCCTCCATTTTTCAGATGGGGAAACAGTAGTTCAGAGAAGTTAAATAACTTTCCTAAATCTGGAAGGCCGATGGTTAGTGGAGCTGGGATTGGAACCCAACTCTAGTTCCAAGTTCTTAACCTACCTCTTGGGTCCTGCTTCTTCTTCCTCTGCCTTCTGTTATTTTTTTGTCCCCATTCCCATTTGTCTATGCTTCCTTTTTTTTTTTCTGATCCTTTCTTAAACTTTCACATATTAGTTACAGGCTATATTTCCTAGCATGGGGACTGGCTCTTTTGGCATCAACTTAACTTTTCCATTCTATCATTGGTTCTCCTTGTCACCCTGATACTTCAGTAAAGTTTAACTTTTCAGGCTCCCTAAGCAAATACGGTCTTTGCTGACCAACTATCATGCCATTTCATTTTCCTGAGACATTCTTGCCCTCACTTGTGCCTGCAGACACCTTACTTTCCTAGACAGTATGCCCCTTGAGGGCAGGATCTTATTCACTATTTTAGTCTGGAGGCCTTGCCCATGGACTGGCACTTAGAAGTTTTGTACAGAATTCCTGTTGAGTGCCTGAAGGAAAAATGAATACATGAATCCTTTAAGCCCAGTTCAAATGCCACCCACCCCCTGAAGCCTTCTGTGAGCTCCCTTGATTGGAAAAACACCCCTTCCTCCTCACACCCCCTGCAACTCTTTATACTTTTCACATGCTACCTATGATATTCTCACTTATGTGTGTACTTGCTCTATTTTCTTTACTGAAATGATTTCACTAAGGGCAGGGCTCCTTTGACTCTACCAATAAATCCTCTTAGAACTTACTCTCTTTTCCCTCCCTTCCAAGAGCCAGTTGAAAATTAGTCTGTTTAGAAACCAAGGAAGGATAGCTTCCATTTAAAACTTTACTAAACTAGTTAGCCTCTTCTTATGGGACAGGACTCATTTTATACTGGATTATGGTACATATGTGATAGACTGCTTGAATATACTGTGTGTGTGTGTGTGTGTTTTCTTAAGTAGATTATAAGTTCCCTGAAGACAGAATTATATTTATTTCCTTAATAGAGAACATCTTTATCAGTATCTAAGATCTCATTCTGTGCATAGCAAACATGACATAAATGGTCCGCACTTGGAGATTTAGGATTCTCATGGGGACAACTGATTGTTGGTCCACGTGATGCATATGACAGTTCTCCCCTAAACTTAAAAGTTACACATGCTCCATTTTTTGTCTACAGCTTATGATTATTTTTTAATGGTTCATTACTATAGGCACAGAGCCTGAGATATCTCTAAAATAAAACCAGTACTTGAGAAGTCAAGTACCAAGGCCATTTCCAGAAGCACTCCCTCCAAGCATAGCAGATGGGAGAGGAATGGAAGTAGGATCGTATTTCCACATCTCTAAAGACTCTAATCTTGGGGCCATTTCAAGTACCGATTCCAACAACTGAAGTTATTGCCTTTGGAGGGTATGGAAAAGCTTAGGGCATGAAAAAGCCAATAACTATTAATTGCAGTAGCAAAATTCCTTTCCAACACACACCATAGCAGGTTCTTAGCCTTGGTTTTGAAGCATTGATTATTTCCTTCAAAGTCCACAGGAAGATATTAAATGTCCATACTTCATCAGGCAATAGAAGGAATAATACCATTAAACAGTAAAGGTGCAGTACAGACTCAACACTGGTCACAATCTCAAATATACTGCTTGTTTCTTCAATTGAAATTAAATCAACAGTAAAATGCACCAGCAACCATTTTGAGGAAGCCTTGAGATAATATGCCTTTTGCTAATTTACCACTAAGGAAACGTTGTGACTGGCCTTTTCCTACCTCTCACACCTCACCTTCAATCATCTCCCTAACCCCCTAGCCTCACTACATTCTAGCCCCATCAGTTTGCTCTCAGGATCTCATACATGCCATGCTTTTTCCCACTTTGGTGTCTGTAAACATGCTGCTCTCTTTTTCCCCCTAAACTACAGTTTCTCCCTGCTTTTCCTTGGCTAACAGCTTTTTATTTTTTAAATTTCAGCTTAAACAGCACTTCCTGAGAGAGGCCTTTTCTGATAGCCTATATTCATTCTACAGCCTACACTGCCCTTTGCAGGACATTATTCTTTCCCTTTAAAGCATCTGTCAGAACTCACCATTATATATTTGGGTGTTTATTGTTAATATCTGTCTCCTCTATAAAACTATAAAATTCACCAGGGCAAGGATCATGGCCAATTTTTTTCACTTTGGTATTCCTGGTCCATAGTCCAGTGTTTGACATGTAGTTGATGCACAGTCAATGTCCAATGAAAGTATAGTTTTCTAGAATATATGTTAATAGTTATTGCCTGATCACTTGGGTTCATATCCTCTTTTTGATATTGTTCTCTCTCTCTCTCTCTCTCTCACACACACTCACACACACACACACACTTTTGGTTTCAGTCAAACTGGATATAGCAGGCCTATATGAAAATTTAAAAACCAGTTAAATCTGCCTCATTCTTTTTAAAATCTATGTTTGCCTCATCCTCCTCCTTCCCCTTAGCTGATCACATACATGAAAACGCATGCACTGTAAAATGTATACCACCCTTCTGATCCTTAAATTCTAGCCCTTGTCTAAACCAGTCTCCACCCTTCCATTTTGAGGGAGAAAGGCAATAGAGCACCAGAGACAGGGTGGGAAGATCTTTATATGCCAAGGAGTTTGATGCAATGAACTATTGCAGTCAAACATGCAGTTTGAATTGGATTGCCTGGTTGCTGAGAAGGGATTTCTGGATTAGACAGTTCATTAGTGGCTGAGCCAGCTTCTAGGGCCTTTGCTCTGCACACCTGGAGTTAGCAAAGCGACACAGTGAAGGCAGCTTGAGTGACAGGTGCCAGTGAGTCACCTAGAATAGCAGCTGGAATAGCAGCTATCCAGAGGCATCAACCACACCCTTAGGCTCAGGATCCCCAAAGTGTGTGCAGCTGAAAATGAGGTCTGCCGTCAATTGAACACTCTTTGCTGGGCACCTTCTATCTGCCTCACCTAGGGCATTGTTTTGAGAAATAATTCTAGAAGGTGGTCAAGAGCAGTCTCTCAATGCCAGTTTAAATTCTAGCTTCACTACTTACTAGCTGGCTAATCTTAGGTATATTTCTTAACCTCTTTCTCCCCAACACCTAATCTGTAAAATGGGAATGATATTATACTGAAGATTAAATGAGTAAAGTTATGCAAAGCACTTGCAATGCTGCCTAACACATAAAGCACTAAATAAGCGTTAGAATAATACTTTACCTAAAAGTAATAACAGTGAATGCTGTTGGTGGGAATGTAAACTGGTACAGCCGCTGCGGAGAACAGTACTGAGGTTCCTTAAAAATTAAAAATAGAGCTACCATATGATCCTGCAATCCCACTCCTAGGCACATATCCAGAGAAAAACATGGTCTGAAAGGGCATATGCACCCCAGTGTTCACTGTAACACTGTTTACAACAACCAAGACATGGAAGCAACCTAAATGTCCACTAACAGATGAATGGATAAAGAAGATGTGGTATATGTATATATATATAATGGAATATTACTCCGCCATAAAAAAGAATGAAATAATTCCATTTGCAGCAACATGGATGGACCTAGAGATTATCATACTAAGTGAAGAAAGTCCGAAAAAGAAAAGACAAATATCACATGAAATCACCTTTATGAGGAATCTAAATTAAAAAATATGATACAAATGAACTAATTTACAAAATAGAAACAGACTCACAGACTTAGAGAACGAACTTATAGTTACCAGGGGGGAAGGGTGGCAGGGGGAGGGATAAATTGGGAATTTGAGATTGACATGTACACACTACTATATTTAAAATAGATAACCAACAAGACCCTATCGTATAGCACAGGGAACTGCTCAATATTCTGTAGTAACTTAAATGGGAAAAGAATTTGAAAAAGAATAGATACATGTATATGTATAACTGAATCACTTTGCTGTACACCTGAAACTAACACAACATTGTTAATCAACTATACTCCCATATATATATATATATATATATATATATATATATATATATATATAAAGTAATACAGTGAATGGTTAACAACCTCACTTTAAATGTCAGAGAGAGGGCTTCCCTGGTGGCGCCGTGGTTGAGAATCTGCCTGCCAATGCAGGGGAGACAGGTTCGAGCCCTGGTCTGGAAAGATCCCACATGCCTCAGAGCAACTAGGCCTGTGAGCCACAATTACTGAGCCTGCGCGTCTGGAGCCTGTGCTCCGCAAGAAGAGAGGCCGCGATAGTGAGAGGCCCGCGCACCGCGATGAAGAGTGGCCCCCACTTGCCACAACTAGACAAAGCCCTTGCACAGAAATGAAGACCCAACACAGCCAAAAATAAATCAATAAATTAATTTAAAAAAAAAAATAAAAAAAATAAATGTCAGAGAGATACTATTCAGCTCTGTCATTTATAACTTTGGACAAGTTATTTGAATTCTCTGAACCTCAGTTTTCTCATCTTTCAAATAAGAATATGGACTTCCCTGGCGGTCCAGTGGTTAAGACTCTGCGCTTCCAATGCAGGGGGTGTGGGTTCGATTCCTGGTCAGGGAACTAAGATCCCACATGCCACGTGGTGCAGCCAAAAACAAAAAACCCCAAACCAAAACAAACAAGATAAAATAAAATGAAATAAGAATAATATTGGTACCACTTTGGAGGTGAGTTATGAGGATTAAACAAGATAAGGCAGGTAAGGTGCTTATTAGCATGACGCCTGGCACAATGGAGATAATAAATATGATAATTTGTTGTTATTTCTCCAAATGGCTCTCTCCTTTGGATCCCAGAGAAGTCAAGGCAAGGCTCCACAACTCCACATCAAAGGACAGATAGCCCATGGGGCTTCACTGGTGGCGCAGTGATTGAGAGTCCGCCTGCCGATGCAGGGGACACGGGTTCGTGTCCCGGTCCGGGAAGATCCCACATGCCGCGGAGCGGCTGGGCCCGTGAGCCATGGCCGCTGAGCCTGCGCGTCCGGAGCCTGTGCTCTGCAACAGGAGAGGCCACAACAGTGAGAGGCCCACGTACGGGAAAATAAAAAAGAAAGGACAGATAGCCCAGACGACACCAGTTACGCTGGATGAACCAGCACCAGCAGAGTTGGGTTTTTTGGCACCGCAAATTTAACCCACACAGTGTTCCAATGTTTTGAGTTAGCTGTCAACTTCTAAAAATTAAAATATGAATTTCATATTTTAAAAAATCCAGATTTTCAGTTTCTTTAGGAAAATAAAAAGATTGGCACCATTAGGCTGGTATCCTCACACTCCTGCCTTGACTGGGAAGTGGCTCCCCCTTTAGAAGGGCACAAGGTCTTGAATTTGCCTTGTCTCCCACCACTCCCTAGTGTCCCCCTAACCTAGAGGCCAAATGTCAGCTCTCACTTATCCTCCTGAGGTTTACCTCTGCCTCTCTGCTTTCACCTTTGACTTACGTGGCCTCTGTAGGCATGTGATTAGCAGCTGCTGGCCTTAACGCTTCGCTGGTCTCCTCTCAAATCGGATACCTCTACAAGGCTGCACCTGAGGCAGCAACCTCTCTAACCACCCAGCCTCAGGCCATTTGTCTGCATGGCAAACACAAGTGAGTCAATTCCACAGCTGAAGGCTGGCCTCTCCACTGAGCTGAGCATACCCTTGAAGAAAGGCCTCCCACCCAAAAGCTGACCCCATAAATTCACGATTTACTCACCCTGAATCTTCTCTAGTCCCGTTTCAACTGAGGGTAGAGGATATGGGACAAAAGATAGGGGTGCCATACAACAATGCTTTAGAGACTATTTCTCTAACTTATATCCTATGGGTTATCAGTCCTGTAAGATTCTGCTCCTTGGGTAAAAAAAAAAAATCAAACACTTTTCGGAAACAGCTCAGACATTATCTGCCATCTTGGGGACTCATCTGGGCCCATTAAACACTCAGAAATCCTGTAAGAAAGAAGTTCATCCACAATATATTCACTTAAGAGATATTGATGGAGCATTTCCTATGTGCCAGGTACCATACTAGGCCGTGGGGACTCAGCGTTGATAAATAAGAACACTGAATTCGGGTAACTTATTCTTGTGTGGAGTAAAGGAAGATGCTTTACTGTGTTTCCAAATTTATCTGACGACATAATGCTTTTGGGAAATACTGCTTTAGGCGTTATGCATAGCGCCTTGTAGGATCTACCTCCAGAGGCCCATCATGACTAGGGAATGGTGGAGATTTTCACCCGTATTAGTGCATTACTAAATAAGACCACTCCAGAAGCCTTCTAAGTCAGATAAACACATAATTTATCTCTTGAAAAGTCAATGACCCTAGTAGGGCAGCCTTATTTGGGAAGAATCACAGCCTCCCCGGGACCTCAGATTTGGCCAAGGTTTTTTTTTGAGAATATCCCACAAAGGGTTAACTTGACCATCACCTCCAAAGTGGAGTGTTTTCCTCTGCATCTAATGTGACCCAGTTGGAAATGTATTTGTTTTTCACTGTTTAATCTTCTGCATCACCCACTGTTGATTAGATTTAATTAATTTATGTTTCTAATGAATTTAGAAACTCACAGTGCTGTAGCAGGAAAATTCTCAGACAGCATCTGGCCACCAAAGAGATTGATTACCTTGTCTGCAAAAGTCTTCCAAACATCTGGGGCCTGATTCTGTGAAACATCCAGAAGCTCTTTCAGAGGTAAGTAACACCCACGGCAGGGAGAGAGGGTGCTGGAAATAGGCAGGGTTCACTTTGATTTGTAAAACTGGATCCTGGCACTCCCCCAACATGCAATCACATTGTGCTGTTCGCTGGCACAGTTTCGATGGCACCAAATAGACTGATCCAAATCTGTTTTGTTCAACATAATCAGAATCCACCAGGCCTGAGCCCAGGCTGCCACCCATGAACCTCTTTGAAACTTCTTTCCATGTGGAAGCTTCCCACTAATCATTAAGATGAAACATTTATAGAAAACATTTATAGAGGAGCACTTTGCCCTCATTCATTCAACGAGCATTACTGGGGCCCACTGTGTGCTTGGCATGGAGCCGCACGCACCTCTTCATTAGCTGCTCTTAGCAACCACCCTACAACGTAGGCCAGCACTGCTCTCTAGTTCTCACAAATGTGGCCAAGTGCTGTACAAAAATAGTAATTATTAACGTCAAATATTAATAAAGGATATAGACACACACACACGCTGCAGACTCCATGTGAAGCTTCATTTAACCCTCACACTACAACCACGAGGTGGATGTCACTATTATCACCCCCATTTTACAGATGAGAGTACTGAGCCACCGAGATCTTATGTGACTTGCCCAGAGGAACCCAGCTAGCCTTTGGCAGAGCCTTGTATCATAGGCAGTCTAACTTGAGAGCCTCTGCTCTTAACCACTCTGATTAACTACCTCTGGAAAACATCATGGAAGCCCTCCTCTGCATTAGGCACTCTCCTGCAGATCTGCTACATTATACTCTCTCTATATTAAACGTTCACAGCTTATACAGTGGGTATTGTTTTTCCCAGACAAGGAAGCTGAAGCACAGAAACAGTAACTTATTAAGAGCACAAGGAAAATATGTAACAGGGCTAGGGCTTCACTCAGGGCTGCAGGGCTACCAAGGCTTCTTCTGCATACTGAGTTACCTGCTGATGAATGAGAGAAAAAGGGCTGGTGTGGACTCAACAGCTCTCTCAAAGCCGTGCCAGGAAACGTGTCAGACAAGTCAGGACAGAGGGGTGGCCTGGCTGCTTTGCATAGCCCAAACCACCCCGGAAAAAGAGGAGACAAAGAATGTACAAACAACAAGAAAAGAGTTTCATCTAAAAGAGGCAGGTAAAAGATGCTGAACATCTCATTGCCTGACTGGTTTTTCTGGTTCACGTTCAAAGAGAAATGACTGAAACCAGGTGGGTTGCTTATAATAAAGACAACAGTGAAAAACCCAGCCACACTGAAGATCTGAGATTTTCTGAACAATGGATGCAGACTGTTGCACAGCCAGGTGGCCACAATTATTATATACCGATGTTTAAAAAAAAAAACAAACCCAGTTTGACATGGTTCCCCTGATATAATATTTACTAAGTCTGGCTATTTCTCGAATTTGAAAACCTTCTCATTTCTTTCCATTCTTCTCTTGCCCAAGCCTCTACTTCAACAAGGCCATACCACCTATCTTCCTTGGGCCTTTGTACATGCTCCCTTTCTGCCTGGAACAATTTCTATCTCAATCTCCTCCTTGGTCTGGCTAACACCTATTTGGTCCTCAAGCCTCAGGTTGGACACCTCTTCCTCCAGGAAGCCTCCCTTTGAGAGAGTGCATGCTGGTTACTATTATATCTTCAATGTATGGGTCTGGTACATAACGCGTGCCCAATACATATTTAACCGAATGGATGGATAGAGGTATTCTGAACCTTATGACATTCTCTTGGCTGGTCTCCTGGTTTGAAATCTCTCACCTCCATACTTTATGCTACATCCTAGAAGTCATTAAACTTCCCTCTAAACTTTCATCATGGCATTTGCCTTTTTTTTTTTTTTTTTTTTTTTTTGCGGTACGCGGGCCTCTCACTGTTGTGGCCTCTCCCGTTGCGGAGCACAGGCTCCGGACGCACAGGCTCAGCAGCCATGGCTCACGGGCCCAGCTGCTTCGCGGCATGTGGGATCTTCCCGGACCGGGGCATGAACCCGTGTCCCCTCCATCGGCAGGCGGACTCTCAACCACTGCGCCACCAGGGAAGCCCTAGCTCATGTAATTTTTTAATCACCATAATTCCTGGTGCTTCTCTGCAAACTTTTGACCTTAGGATAGCTCTTTGATTGTTCAATGGGATTTTGACAGTGAGGAAAGGAGAACAGTGAGGAACAAGTTCTCAGCGTGTTCTTACATACTCATTTAAAAGACAACATTTCAAGAATTCTAATTCATATACACTTCTATTCATGCAATCAATAATTCATGGCAATTCCTCTGCAGCATTTTAGTGACAAGAGAAAGGGCAAGATATTTCTTCTCTTCCCTTTGCCTTCCTTTCTTCACTTAGTCATGCCTAGAGCCTGGAGAGTACAGAATTTCAAGAAAACTGTTTCCATGGTGATGCTTCCTTTGAGTACCCGACTGCATTTCGCTCTTTCTGGAGTGAATTAATGCTTTTTATTGCTTTCATGCTAAATATATTGAAGATTAGATTAGATTTCCTCTGCAGTGATACAGTTTTATCAGGAAAAAGGAAAGTAAAAACACAGCATGAAGAAACTATCTTTCTGCCACGAGACTGTCAGAAAGAAGATAAAAAAACATTTCAGAAGAAGAAATAACCAGCCATAGGGAAATGGATGCGGGCATCTGGAAGCAAGGATACGTATGCGTGCATCTAAATGTTAGAAAGCCTGTCCTGGGATGAAATGATCTTAATTCCTCTGAGTGTTTTAGGTGGTATAAGTTGACCATAAAACACTGAGTTATAAGAAATAACCTGATTTTTCACATACTGTGCTCTTTTCAGCACAGAAAATATCATATAGGACAAGGACATCTTGAAACCCATAATACCATCCCTACTCCATATTTTATTAAGGAGAGTCTTGCTTTCTACTAAAGCTAAATAACTGGTCTTCTTTACGTTTCAAAATAAACAGGTGAGTCTCCTAAGACGCCCACGGCACTCTGAATTTCCTGACATAGAACTGATATTTACCAGTTGCTACACAAATATTTACCATCTTCCTCAAAGGACCCTACAAGGGCAGGGCCTGTGAATTTACCGTTCACTGTTGTACCCTTGAACCCAGCACAGCACCCGGAGAACATGCAGATTATAACAAGAAAACTATGACAGAGTAACTCTGAGGTTCTGAGGTCTCCCTTGGGAAACATCATGGGCTGATATGTTGGATGGAGAGGGAATCGTATGCAAGTAAAAATTAAAAACAGCTACTGGTTTTCACAGTCTGTCCTGTCTGGACTCCTGCTCCATTCCTATCTTGAAGCAATCGAAGATGAAAGGGAAGAATCCGTGTGGGAGTGGAGAGGCAAAGAGCGGGACCATCCAGCGAAGCCTCTTTCTCCACCATTACACACCCACCCCGCAGAGCCTGGAGTCAAGTCATCCCTAGGCACCACATAACCAGAAGAAAACTCAGATTTTAGCCAGTTTGAGCCAAGGACTAAGTATTGAGCCTCTAGGCCAAACCAGGTACTGTCCTGGGGCTGCTGGGAACAAAGAGTTGAGCCCAAGAATTTTTGCCCTCGGAAGTTTAGAGTCCAGAAGGGCTTTTTCTGAGATCGCGCAGAAGGGGGCGTGGCTGAGTACAAACATAGACGCCCCTGATTACCGACAAGAGCACCAGCCGCTAACATGGACTGAACAACGTACTAGGCACTCTTTTAAGCACTATACATGCATGAAGTCACTTGTCACACAAATCTATGGGTTGGTGCTGTTGTTTTCATTTAACATAGAAAGAAACTGAGGCTTACAAAGGTGAGGTAACTTGCCTAACATCCTAAAGCCAGGTAGTAGTGGGGTTAGGATTCGAACCAGTGCTGCCTGGTCCTTGAGTCAATATCCTAAGAACTATGGAGGTTCAAATCTCAGGCTCATGGGATCTCACCGGAGCGACCTACCCTAAGAGCATGTTCCAGAGTCTTCTTTGCTGTGTAAATTGCCCAGAATCCATTGTGTTCATAAATGCCCCTGGGCAACCCTTGCGATACCTAGAGGGCCATATAAAATTCCAGATTCCAAAAGGGAAACCAGGTCTGTGCCTAAGCAGATATTGGAACAGAGGCACTTACACGTCCCTCTGACTATGATATATGCAACGGCAGGCCTACCTCAGGTTCATAAAGAAGTTTCAGTAAGGGACTAACTGTCCAGTTACTGAGTATGAGCGTCATCCTATAGAACCAGCACACTCCAATTTTGCAGCAGCTCTACAAAGGGGGTCTTTGGGAGTTCATTTCTAAACAACCTTGCAGGACATTCAAAATTGATGAGTTGCATCCTGAATTCCATTCCATGGGGAACAGTGGAAAGAACAAGTTCTCATTGTCTTAGCTCATAGAAATTTCCCTTCATTTCCAAGAGTGTGGATCCCTTCAACCATGTTAAATATATGCATTAAAAAAACAGGACAGGAAGGAAGCGTATTAAGGCTTAGAGGGCAGGATTATGTGGCTTTAAATTTTACTTTTGCTTTATTGAGGTAATTCTATTCTTTGTTTTCTGCAATGTGCATGTATAATTTTAAATATCACGACTCACTTCTTAAAATGCAATGACTTCCCAACAAAAGGAAAGCAAAGACAAGGAAGACAGAAACATCAATTTAGTGAGTGTTACCTAGTAGAGCTCAGAATTAGGAAAAGAAAAAAAAAAAGGTTTAATTGCCAGCACTACCCATCCCACTGTGTGATTCCTACAAATGAAATCTTTTAAAATTTTATTAATAACGTAAAGCTTATTAAGCAGTGAAAACCTAAAGTAAGTGTATGTTTGTTTTTTCTCCAGGAGGAGAGAACGGGCCTCAGAGGTCATGTTCCTTATACACCCAGGATCACAGAGTTAACCCCTCTCTGTGGGTGTGTTGGACTCCAGATCTTGTTGGTTAACACTTTGCTCTCCTGCCTCTTCCATCTGGACACAATAGTGCTCCAACATTTGGGTAGATGATACTTTAATCATTAGAAAGAGCAGTCTGAATAGCCATGGGAAGTCTGGCCAGGAAAAGCAGACAGAAATATTCTCTGAATTTTCAGAAGACACTGGTGAGGGTTTCGAGGCACTCAGTGGAAAGGGGGAGGGGGAAAGCTCCAGGCACCTCCAAGGTGTGAGTTTGGAGAGAAAAACACAGATTAGATGTGTCTTCCTAACGGAGCTACATGTGGCATGCCAGCTGGCTCCTTTTCCAATCTCCTCTTTATTAGCGAATCCAATAATCATATTTTGCTAATCCTCTCATAAATAAAATATTATCCATATCACAAAGCCATCCCTGATGGCAGGCTGCACTCCAAGTAAGCTAGAATGGATGAAGACGAAAAAGGGACATTTTCAGGTATATTACTGGCAATTTTAAATGTCCACAAAATCTTCGTCTTCAGTGCATCCCCAGGAATACAGTCTACTGCTGGGACTTTTTAGGGTCTTATGGTATCTACTTAACGGCTGGCTGGCTGTTTATAGTACTGAACCAAAAATTAAAATTATTTTGCCAAGACTTTATACCATACTATATCTGCTGTTAGATAATTAGCATCTTGTGTAGCAGAGAGAAGGCCAGCTTGCATTTCTGTATATTCTTCTCTCCATCTTCATTTTCCCTGGCTTCCCATAGAGTCTAACTGAGTAATTAAGAGCTTGGGCTATAAAGTCTGAAGGATCTGGGGTCCAAGGTCACTCTCATTCCCAATTTCCTCTTCTATAAAACAGTGAAGAAAATCTTCTCTCTTTCATAGCCTAGTTATGACAATGCAGGGAGATAATGCAAATAAAGGAGCTAGTGCCAGGCCTGGCATCTGATAAGTCTTTAATAAAGATTAGAGAGATAGGGGGAAAAAATGTGACATGACTGACAGGAGTTTGGGGGCAGAGAGGGTATGTTCATTGAAATTTTTTTGTCTTTCCTCTATGAGAAGTGTATCATCTCACAATGGGTTCAAACTGGTTTCTCTTATCTATATTATTGGCTATAGCTTTTCTCTTTCACCCCAAAGTTATAACCATAAATACCTCCCATTGACTTGATGATTAAGATAAGGGCCAAGGACTCTTTGCTCATTTACGGTTTAAAAACAACCTTTTGTGGAGATTTTTGATGGATTGCAGAGATATTTATGACTCAGGCCTCCTGGTAAAGTCCCGGATGCTGACTCATGTTACCCTGGGAGGGAAGAAAGCAGCTGAAATCACCATCCATTATTCTGTTGCTCAGTTATGGGGAAAGGACAGAGGCAAGCCACTCAGCACTGGGCTGAGTATGAGAATCAGAACTGCAATCACACCTTCTTGACTACAAGAGAAAAAAGAATTTCTTCTTTTTTTTTTTTTTTTTTTTTTTGCGGTACGCGGGCCTCTCACTGTTGTGGCCTCTCCCATTGCGGAGCACAGGCGCCAGACGCGCAGGCTCAGCGGCCATGGCTCACGGGCCCAGCCCCTCCGCGGCATGTGGGATCTTCCCAGACCGGGGCACGAACCCGTGTCCCCTGTATCGGCAGGTGGACTCTCAACCACTGCGCCACCAGGGAAGCCGGAAAAAAGAATTTCTAACAAACATACACTCATAAAAAGGTTTGCAAAGCCCTCCTTAATACAAATGCTACAGCACAGCTAAATGATAATATTCTGTCTCATGTCTCAGGCTTTCAGCTCCAAACTCACAGCAACTCCCATTCCTCCACAGAGCAAGTGAAAACCATGTGACAGTTGATGGAAAGGGGGGACAGACAGAAATAGAAAGGAGGCTTGATTTGGAATTTCCACAGTGACAGTGGCCTGGCAATTAGGAAGAAAGGGCAAACTTGCAGAAATATAAGGGGAAATGGAAATGGTTTCATAAACCAATAAAGGTAAAATTTATGATTGTTACCATGAACAGTAACAGTGTTAATAAGACCATCACTATCACAGTGTAATCACCAGCAAAGACAACGTCAATGAAATTTACGGCATGTATGAAGTTAGGAATATGCAGACCAATAAAGGAGAAAATACTAATAGCTAACACTTTTTTGAGTGCTTTGTGTCAGGGAGGGGGCTACACAGTCTAAATGCATTTTTTTTTTTTTGTGCGGTACACGGGCCTCTCACTGTTATGGCCTCGCCCATTGTAGAGCACAGGCTCCGGACGCACAGGCTCAGTGGCCATGGCTCACGGGCCCAGCCGCTCCGTGGCATGTGGAATCCTCCTGGACCAGGGCACGAACCCATGTCCCCTGCATCGGCAGGTGGACTCTCAACCACTGCACCACCAGGGAAACCCTAAATGCATTTTTTTCATTTAATCCTCAAACAGTTCTATGAGGTTGGTTCTACTTCCACACATGTTTATAGCTGGGAAACTCAAGGTTTAGGGCTCAAGACCACGCAGTTAGCAAAGAAGACTGATTCTAAAGCCCATTTTCTGGTCTTGCTGCTTCAGCAAAGAAGAGTTGTGTTGAAAACAATGCTATCCATTGCCTATAAATTATTGACAAGCACACATTGCAAAAATATTTTGAAGCACTCAACATTACTCTTGGCTCCAGGTACAGAGCACAGGAGAAAATCTGGGCCAAATTTGGACTTCCAGGCCACTGTGAACTCTTGGCATCACTTCCTTTACAAATGTACATCCATGGGGGTGCCGTTTGGCAATGCAGAGACTCTTACATTCAACTATAAAATATTCAAGTAGCACACTCAGTGCAAGTTTTATGGGACAGGATAAAATTTATTGTATTTCCAAAGCACAGGGCTGGATGGTAAAAAAAATAAATAAATAAAATAATGACATTTATGGTATTGCTAAAGGTTACCTGAGATCAATGTCAACAGATATATTTTTGCAAGATATGAAATTGGAGGAGGGGGGACTCCTGTCTCATTTCAATGCAGCAGATGCTCCCAACAGAGGTACCCTTGCCCCACGTTTTAAATAAGTGAATATGATCTCTAGAGCCTATCCATCAACATTTGGTTTTCAGCAAGAAACATATGGCCTAATAAGTATACTTACTAAAGCTTGAGACTAGAGAGATAAGAGGACAGGATACTGAGTTTCTGAGTGAAGGCTATTCTTCCCAAGCTTGGGCTGGAGCTTTAGACCAAACCTCCCTCAGGCAAGCCTAGAGTTGGCATCTAGTTTGAGAAGGGCATGGGTAGATACAGGCGCACACATGTCATTTTTCTTACAGTCATAAATCACTGCCGTGATCACTACCATGGATGGCTAAATTCTGCAGACCAGGACCCTACCTCAAGGTCTTTGCAATGCAGTGGTTGGATAGTATCCACCTTCTATATTCAATTTTAGTTCGAATCATGACAAGAATAATAGTCATAGTAGTGGCGGTGTTAGTAGTAGTAGTCATAGTAGTAACAACAACTAACCTTTATGAGCATTTCCAGGCATTGCTTGAAGTGCTTTATACATATTACCTCATAGGGTTGTTGTGTAGGTAAAATGAGTTAGATACTATTATATATACCCTTTTCACAGATGGAGAAATGCATTAAGGGTCCTCTCTGTGACACCTCATTCAGTGCTCATGACTACCTATGTAGATACTTTATTATTCCCACTTTACAGAAGAGGCAACTGAGGCACAGAATAGCTACTTGCTCACTGGCCCACAGTTAATAGGTAAAAGAGCTGGTTTGGTTTGCTTGATGTCAAAGCTCACGTCCTTCACCACCACATTACACATTTGGTACCAGTTTTCTCTCTGGAAATGCTGTAGTGGTATCCCCAGCCCCCAGCCCTCCCCGCATGCCTTCTTCCTCCAATTCTGCCCGTCTTAGTGAGACCGAGAGGCAACGGTTTCCTCAACTGTCAAACAGGATAAAACCAATGCCCACCTCAAAGGGCTGCTGTGACAACTGAAATCCTATAATGTATGGAAAGGGTCTGCAGGGTGCCTCCAATATAAAGACCTGATACTCCTTACTGGAATTAGACCACAGCTCTCAGCACTCCCCTCTTCCTGTCAATAGCACTTCCTTCTCAGGCCCAGAAGGAAGCTGAGGATGAATCTCCTAGGAGAAGAAGTAAGGGGCAAGGGTTAATGCATAGGAGATGAACTGAGCCAGATGAGAGGAAAAGCAGAGGGAGAATTGCTTTGGATCTCTTTGCTGGGAACCCCAGTCTTTTTTATTATTTGTATAAATCATTTGACTGTGAAGGCATCACGGGCCAAGCCTCCAAGTATGCCGATGATAATGAACTGGGTAGCACAATAAATAATGGGGGAAACCAGGCTGCCAAATGAAGAAGGATTTATACCATTTAAATCCTAGGCTATGAGTTGTCAAATCCAGTTTAATACTGATAAGTGTGGGATAATAACTCATAGCAAACATTGCCCCTACCTCAAAGCCCCCAACCACAGCCCTTCTAACCCCTTCCCTCACCCCATGCAAACAGAAAGAAAGCCCTAAGGGGATTTGCAGAATAAAAAGGGATGGTATACACTGACCAGAAATGAGCCCAAGTTATTACATAATAATCCCAGATGCGTCAGTTTGGGCTTAGTGCAAATACGGAGAGCTAATAGAATGCTTCAAGGTTCGATTAGCTGCCAAAGAGATTCGAAATCAGGGCAGGTTTTCCATTATTAAATTGAATGGGGGAAAAAAGAGTCTCATGGTTGGGTATACTGAAAAAAATGACAGGATTAGGGAAATAAAATCATGGGCATTGCTAGGTGGCTAAGGAGTGGCCTGAGGGTGGAGTCAACTTTGAGGGACACTAATGGCAAAGCAAGAGATAATTTGGTTGTCAGCATGGCCCATTCTCAGCAGCTGAGGCCGTCCTTATATCCACATTCAGAGACACGGCCTAGAGGGCACAAGAAGCTAGATCTTACATGATAACACTGGTGTTTCAGGAATTGAAACGATCAGTCATTGCTTGATTTGATGATGATGAATTATATAGCTCATTCAACAAATATTTATTGAACACCAAATATGAAATATGTGCCAGGCACTGTTCTGGAGCTGAGGACATGTAAATACAATCTAAATACTGTTAGATGGGTGACAACCTAACAGTTGAGCATTTACACTGTGCTACATTCTTAGTATGTACAAGCTCCCTCAATCCCCACAAAAATCTAATAATACAGTTACTGTTGTGGACGAATGTCCAAGTTCACATGTTGAAGTCCCAGCCCACAACATGATGGCATTTGGAGATGAAGCCTTTGGGAGGTAAGGACTTTGATGAATTCATGAGGGTGAGGCCCCCATGATGGGATTACTGCCCTTCTGAGAAGAAACACCAGAGAGCTTGCTTTCTCTCTTTCTCTCTGCCATGTGGGGATACTGTGAGAAGGTGGCTGTCTGCAAGCCAGGAAGACAGTCCTCACTGGGGAAACAAATCAGTTGGCACCTTGATCTTGGCCTTCTGGCCTCCACAACTATGAGAAATAAATTCCTGTTGTTTAAGCCATCCAGTCTACAGTATTTGTTATGGCAGCCTGAGCAGACTAATGCAGTTACTATTATCACCATCATTTTATAAATGAGTAAGGTAAGGTTCACAGAAATGAAGTAACTTGCCCAAGATCACATAGGAAGGAATGAGGCTGACATCCAAACTGCACCTGTCTAAAGCCCAGCTGTTTTTACACTGTTTCCAAATGAGGAAGTCAATCCTAACAGCCATTGTGAGAAGTGAGGATGTCTCTGCCTGCTTTCCCCCACCCCCGGCATCATCCACTTTCCTACATATACACACAGGTACATTTCACAAGTGGCATAAGAACTAAAGTGAATGAGAATGTTCTGGTGTAATCTGGTAACTACTATTGATACCATCATGAGAGTATGAAATCAAGATCACAGTTTTGTGTTTTCATCCCTGCTCAATCCCTACCTTGTGGGACACGTCTCTAGGTCAATTTGGCATCTCTAATTACATCTTTTCAAAACCAATAACTAACTTTTATTCTTTAGTGCGGTATACTTTCCAATATAGGTAATGTAAGCCACGTGTAATTTCAAATTTTCTAGTAGCAACAAGAAAAACAATTTAAGAAAGAAACAGGGAAAATTAATTTACTAATGTATTTTAGTTAACCCAATTCATTAAAAATATTATAATTTCAACATGTAATAAACAAAAAAATTATAAGTGAGTTTTCTTTTTTCATACTAAGTCTTCAAAACCTGGTTTGTATTTTATACTTACAGCACATCTCGGTTTGGACTAGCCACATTTCAAGTGCTCCATAGTTAGTGGGGCCCCCATGTTGACAGTGAGCTGTAGTTGGATCTTGAATTTTCATTGACTTGTCCTAACTAGATTACAGGAACTGTGCTTTCTAGTGGTATTTATGGAGTATCTACTACATGCCAAGAGTATACTGAGCGTTTTCCTACATATCATACTTAATCCTCCCAGTGGCTCTCCAAGAGTATGTTGTTGGCTTCACACTACAGGTAAAGAAACTGAGGAAAGTGGTTGAAGAGTCCAGGTTTGTAGAGAATATTTAATGTTATCTCTTCAACACCTAGCATGTTGCCTTGCCTAGAACATGATTTAACAAATACCTTGAAATGAATCGCAGGTTACCCAGCAAGCCTACGGAAGAGCTGGGATTTGAATCAGGTATGCCTGCCTGATTTTGAAGCTTGTATTCTTTCATTGATGCCATCTTAATTCTAGTGTTTCTTCACAGCCCCTAGTGTAATACTCAGTGATTCCCCAGTGCTCATTAAATATACAAGCTTTTCATTCCAGTCAAATAATTTACAGATGGGAAACTCATCACCCAGATGTCATATTTATTGGAGTCTTCCTCTCCTTTGACTGTATTTGGTTTAACAAATAGTTGTTAAGTACCTGCTCAGACCAGGGGACTATGCTCAACCTTCGAGGCACTAAGATCATCAACACATGATCCCCAGTCTCCTGCTACAAGAGGATTTAATTCAGTGAAGTGCTATTAAAAACCTTAGATTCACAGATGAGCTAGAAGTGGCTATAAATGTCATCTTACATTCTCTACTACATAACTTAGCAGTAAATTATATACTGTCTAGATTCCACATGGGGAATGCTTATGTTCCTAACAACAGGTAACTCACACATCCTTGACTCCCCAAAGTATTTTGCAGAGTGCTAAGCAAATGACAGGTGAACATCTCTTAATTAACTGGCCTCAGCTCTGTCGCTGCTTCTGTGTGTACCAAGTAACTGAGAGCCAGATTCCTTACCGGCAAAGAGCAGCTTGATCAGACGTTGTTAAAGTTCTAATTATAGACCACACTTCTCAGAGAATATAGAGGTAGGAGGACTCTCCATTCTGACTTATACTAGAAAGACTTAAAACTAATTCTGTTAAGGTTTTTTAAGCATTAAATTAATTAGTAAACTAATTAATTCAAATATTTATTAACTATTATACATTAGCTACTAACACTAGAACTATGAACAAGATAGTCCCTGCCCTTGTGGATATCACTGCCTGGTGAAGGACACAGACCTATGAAGAGGTAATTGTAATACAGTGTAATGAGAATAAAGTTAAGTACGGAGTGCTATAGTAACATATAGGGGGAGCATCTAACTTGAACTTGGAGAAATCAGGGGAAGCTCCCTGGAGAAAGCATCCAAAGTCTAGTGCTAGAGGACAAATGAAAGTCAGCCTGACCAAAGGGCAAAGGATGGCAAGTAAAGTATACCAGGCAGAAGGGACATCTCATAAGAAGACCCATACAGCACAGCACATTTGGGGACCAGAAGAAACTTTAATATGATAGAAGCATAATGTGCGAATGCTGGGCAAAAGAAAGAGCCATGTCCAGATGATACTGGAGAAGTAAGCTTGAGATTCATGAGGAAGGTCTTCATGGACAATAGGAAGAGAAGATATCAAGAGTTTTAAGGGGAGAAGTGAGAATTATGCTTTAAGAACATTTTATTGTAGCCCTCGCCGTGTTTCATTACAGTGTTTCTCATAGTCTGTGGTCATTGTTTTTCTACCTACCTCCACCACTATCCTGAGAGCCTTTAGACAGAGTTCCTACTTATTTCTCTCTGTTTCTCCAGGGCCCAAATGCAGTATCTGCTGGATAATTGATGCTGAATACTTATTTTCATGGATGACGTCTGTGGGACTCCTTGGTAGGTTTGAGGGGACTCAGCCTGTTGAGGATGTATTATCAAAGGGGTCCTTAACTTAGATTCCTTGGACTTCATGAAATTACATGCAAAAATGTGGGTGCATATATGTGTAATTTTTCAGGAGTGAGGGATCATCAGATTCTCAAAGCTCTCTCTAGCTAGGGAAGACGTCTCAGAGGTGAAACATCAAAGGACAGTTTGCACAAAAGGTAGAAAAATGAATTGGCAGATGTAAATTTCCAAGTGAAGATGGAGAGGTGGTCAAAGAGAACAGTTCTGTGGTAGGAAGACAATGTTTGCAAGAAAAGGAACAGAACCTTCAAGACAGTGCAGCAATTTGCCTCATGTCTTCTAAGTTGGCAATTCATAGCTACTTAGTCCTTAAAGAAAAGTGTTTTGGGTAGAGCTATAAGGAATTGTGAAATCATCACTGAAAGAGGCCAATGTAAATGTAGGGTCCTTACAGTCATAGAACCCAAGGAAGAAAAGGTTATTTGTTATTAACACTGAAAGAAAAAGATCTTGTAGGAGCCACTTTCTTTCCCCAACACACACACACACACACACACACACACACACACACACACACACACACACAGAAAAAAAGTTCTGATGGATATCCATTAAAATATTTATGACAGTTCTGTCTTGATGGTGGAAAATTGATGATTTTTACTCATTTTGTCCAATTTAAAGAAAACAGTGAGCACATTTAGCTTTTATAGGCACTACACATGGAAAAATAATTCCATTTTGAAGAAATGATAGGCTAGGAATGCAAAAATTACTGCTCTAAAAGACTGAAAACCATAGGAGAGCACAGTACATCTCAAATTATGTTTCATCAGCCATGAAGCTCATAATCACCAGAAGAATACATTAATATGCAGATTCCTGGGCCTGGCCCCAGTTCTACTGAATCAGACTCTTTAGGAATGGGGCCTAGGAATGTGCAATTTACAAAACTCCTCAGGTAAGTCTTATGCTCACCACAGGAGTTTTAAAAACACCTGGTTAATAAAAAAGAGGCACTCAGCAAGGAAGGTTCAAAACTAGCAGATGATCTTTCTTCTCCATGTATGTATGTGCCCCAGACACTAAGAGGGCATAGGACAGAGATGAGCATAATACACGCTCTTAACTTTCATTTAGTTATTTAGTGTGTTTTTTTCACCTTTCAAAACTTTCATATACATTTTAAAAATATGCTTATAATCTGAAGTTGGAGATGGTGGTGTCAGGGGAAGAGAGCCCATGTAAATTATGAGCTGGCAGTCTGTTATATCCATACAAATCCCCTGATCTGGGGAGTGGAGGGTGAAACCTGGCATGATATCCCAGAAGACAGCACACTTCCTTTTAGACGGCCATGTATGTTTCACTCTCTTGCCTATCTCCAGAGGTCAGCTTCGAGTCAATAGCTAGGGGTCATAACAAGGCCAGGGACTGCCTCTCTCAGGAAGCGGTGAGCCATCCTCAGGGCTCTGAGGATTGTGTTAGATCAGGAATGGCTGTGTAGTCATGCATCAGGTTTTTTAGAGCTGGCAATGCTGCCTTTGCTGGGAAGTTGGCTTCCAATACTGAGAGACCACGATTTTCGGTCCCCTAATTTTCAATTTGTTCTATCATGTCGTATTTCATCCCACCCTTGTATGTCATCCTAAATTCTTCTGAAACAGAGTGGAGTAAAAATATTCTTGTTCCACAATCCTGTCTGACCGATCAATAGCAACCTAGTTTCCAAATATAAACATGTGGACCGAATGCTATTTCTATGTTTCTAGGTAAGAAACTGTACTTTTTGTGCCAGCGAGACTTCGTCTGGGTTTGAACCTCAATGGTGATTCTTTATGGAGGTAATGGGATTTCCTTGATCGAGCCCATTAGCCTATCTTCTTGTAATTATCTCGGGGGCCAATCTGTCTATATAATGGGCTCTGGAGGAATCAAACCTTCACGTTCTTACAAAGGAAAATGTTGTGCCCATGTCAGAAGAAAACCATTTTGAAGAATTACTGGTTAACCATCTATCTCAACAACAGCCAATGGGGCGGGGGGTGGGGGTGGAGGGAGGTACTTTGCTGTGATACAGCAGGAAATTGCTAGATTTGGGATTTTATTGCCCCAAAGGGCATTTCTTTTGTTTTGTGGGTGTTTTAATAAATCTTAAGGACACATGATGCTAGTGGCATGAGGGACTCCACACCATCTGGTGACGCTGGGCAGGCTGCTGCCTGCCTGCTTCCTATGGGAGGAAACCAGAATCTTAAGGCTGGAGAGATTGCCAACACTCTGGATGGCTTTGGGTGTAACTAATGACAAGCTCTGCTGCCTTCCTGGATGGGGCTGGCCAACTCTCCTGGATGCCTCTACCAGGACCATGAATGCCCTGACGTTGTGGACGTGTACTATAAATTTTCAGCCAGTGCTACTTGAAGATACTCACACTATACAACAATATTCCAATTTCTTCATTCCCTTCTTTGCCTATTTTAATATGCAGTATAGAGAGGGTAGATTATAATGAAGAGAAAATCATGAAAAGCTAAGAATGAAATCATGATTAAAACATAATAATAAATAATAGTAATTGTTATGGATTGAATTGTGTCCCCCTAAAATTCAGATGCTGAAGTCTTGACCTCCAATATCTCAGAATGTAACTTTATTTGGAAATAGGGTCATTGCAGATATAATTAGTTCAGATGAGTCATGGTGGGGCCTTAATCCAAGATGACTGGTGTCCTTTTAAAAAGGAGAAATTGGGACACAGCGACATGCACACACACAGAACATCATATGAACATGATGGCAGAGATGAGGGGGATTCATCTACAAATCAAAGGACACCAAAGATTGCCAGTGAACCACCAGAATCTAGGAAAGGGGCTTGGAACTGTTTCTCCATCACAGCCTCCAAAGGAACCAACCCTACTGACATCTTGATCTCAGATTTCTAGCCTCCAGAACTGGGAGACGATACATTTCTGTTGTTTAAGACACTCATTTCATGGTACTTTGTTAGAGCAGCCCTAGGAAACTAATACAGTAATACATGAACCAGGTTCTATGCTCAGCATTTTGTTTATGTTACCTTTTAATCCTCTTTAACAACAGTCTTAGGCTCTGAAGATGGGCATGAATTATTAATTGGAAGGAAATGAATAGCTGGGCAGGGAAGGAAAACAATTATTTTTCTTCTTCTTTTTTTTTTTTTTTTTTTTACCACCAACAGTCTGTTCGAATAGGGTTTTCAGTGTATCCGGGACAGAAAGGACTTGGGAAATGATGTAGGATTTACAGTCCGTACACATGTGACTTTGCTGAAAATCTGTAAACTATCACATGAGGTTACTAGAAGGCATCACGTTTAGGACTCTCTCCAGTTGTGATACATGCGAGATGCCCTTTTCAAGAGAAAGAAAATGTGAGGTAGCTCCTCTATGCCTAATGAGAGGGAATTGGTATTAATTTTAGCCCAGTGACTCTGATGGCATTTTCACTGGACTCAATGCCTCCTCTCCCACGTCTGTTCCAATTCAAATCTCTTAGGCATTAAGCATCTATAGTGCTTTAAAAATTTTTCCTTTTCTGATTCTGTTTAAGACTTATTTCAGTTCTTCTCCCTGTCAAATTGATGTTCCCCAAGCTTCCCTCCAATAGGCCCTTTGCAGTAGGGAGAAAAGAGGCACCAAACTATAAAGCCCAAAGGAACAGGAACTATATACTGAGTCGTAAACTAAAATGCACCCTAAATATGGTCACAAAATCATCAAGCAAATATCACTGCTAATCAATATGCCTCCAGATTGAGGGGTCTGTAGCCAGGATTACCAAGATTAAAACCAGGACCGATGACGTGCAGAAGTGGGCCTCACTGATCTTATCGATTCTCCCCCACTGAGAGGGAATCACAGGGTAGCAGGCAGAAATCAATTCAACTGCATTAAGCTAAGTCAAGTGTAGATTTATTCATACCATGCTTGGAAATGTCTTTATAAAAACGGGAAAAAAAAGTTAATTCTATGTACAGTTATATATACTCATTTATAAATAAATATGTATTTATATAAATAGATACGTGCTCCTTTTTATGATATTTAAAAATATGAAATGAAATAGTACAGAACCTAAGGCTATTTCTACATTTTCTTCCACCTCCAATTCTGATTCTTTCTTTCAAATAAAAGAAGTTATTTGTGTTGAGATGTCATCAACTTGGCTACTTTGAGCTGCACCCCAGATTTCAGGATGGAATGGTAGAGCAGACGCTGCTACACTGTAGCCAACGGGGCAATGGAAGCCATTTGCTCTTGAGGAAATCATCATTTCTGGCTCTGCAGATGAAAGGAACCTGGCCCTTAGGCTTCAATGCACCATAGGGAACACAGAATTCATTCTCTGCCCTCCTCCAGTGAGAACTCACAGGCTGGGACTAAAGAGAGCTTTCAGAATGAACAATGGGTGGAAAACGCTGCCCTTCCAGCAGTGAGAAATGTGAAATTCCACTCCTACCCTCACATGTGTCACCAGGGAATCACCCTGTGTGCTCCATCAGTCCTGGGACACCAGCCAGGCAATCATTTGTCCTCAGGGGCTCAGCCTTAACCTAAAAAATCATCAGGAGAGCCAAAGAGGGGGTCCTCCTCCTTCCTCATCTCTAAGAAACAAAGAACAACATATTTTACTGTGAGAGATTGTTGGGGGTTCTACCAGAGAACAGCTTAGAGCTCGTTTTTTCCTTAGGCAGCTGCCTTTCGACCTCTGAGGCTGCTGTGCCTGCAAAGACATTGATCCTCTGCCTCTGGGGCCATTCACAGCCACGGAGGCCCTTGAAATGCATCGCTGGGCCTCTGGTGGGTGGCTGGTAAACCAGCACAAGTACCTTCGCCAAACACACATGGTCAGCACCACAGAGATCAGGCGGCTAAGAGACCAGGGGTCAAGTTTATATTCAGTTCAGAATATAAACTGCCAATTCCCAAGTCAGTAGGAAAATAAATCATTGCCCAAAAGCCCTTCAGCCTTTTTGTGTTTTTCTGATTTGTAAATAAAGTTCTATTAGAACACAGTCATGCACATTTGTTCACATATTGTTTATGGTAACTTTTGCACAACAATGGCAGAGTTGTGTAGTTGTGACAGAGAATGTGAAATTAACAAAGACAAAAATATTACTATCTACTCTTTACAGAAAAAGTTTGCTAACCACTATTCTCATAAATCATTTCCATTCTCCACTATTTTTTTTGTGTGTGTGTTTCTTTCAAAAAATTTAAATTTACATAAAATTCACTTTTTGTTGTGCAGTTCTTTCAGTTTTGACAAATACATAGTCATGTAACCACTCCCACAATCAAGATACAGAAGACTTCCATTAACCCCCAATGGGTTTTTTTTGTGTGTGCTGCCCCTTTGTAGGCAACCCTTCCCCTATCCCTAAATCTGGCAACCACTGATTTCTTCTTTGTCCTGGCCATTCTAATACGTGTGTGGTGTTGTCTCACTGTGGCTTTAATTTGCATTTCCGTAAAGCATAATGATTTTAGAATCTTATCATGTGCTTATTTGCCATCTATATATCCTCTACAGTGAAGATTCTGTTCAAATCTTTTGCCCATGTTTTTATTGTGTTTTTATCTTTACTACTGAGGTTTTTTAAAAAATATTTATTTATTTACTTTTTGGCTGCCTTGGGTCTTAGTTGCGGCACACAGGATCCTTCGTTGCGGCTCTCAGGCTCTTCGTTGTGGTACGTGGGCTTCCCTCTAGTTGTGGTGCATAGGCTCTGTAGTTGTGGCATGCAGGGTCCAGAGCGCATGGGCTCTGTAGCTGCAGCACTCAGGCTCTCTAGTTGTGGCACGCCGGCTTAGTTGCCTTGCGGCATGTGGGATCCTAGTTCCCTGACCAGGGATCAAACCGGCGTCCCCTGCATTGCAAGGTGGATTCTTAACCACTGGACCACAAGGGGAGTCCCCCTTACTATTGAGTTTTGAGGGCTCTTTACATATTCTGCATACAAGTTCTTTGTTGTGTATGTGTTTTGCCAATATATCCTCCAAAGCCTGTGGATTGTCTTTCCATTCTCCTATTGCTATCTTTTGTGAAGCAAAAGATTTTTAATTGTGATGGAGTCCAAATTATTTTTCTCTTTCAATGACTGTACTTCTGGTGTCATATCTAAGAAGTCCTTGCGTAACCCAAGTTTACAAAGATTTTCTCCTATGTTTTCTTCTAAAAGTTCTGTAGTTTCCCATTTAGATTTGGGATCCATTTTAAGTCAGTTTTTGTGCAAAGTGTGAGGCACAGATTGAGGTTCATTTTTTTTTTTGCAAATGGACGTCCAGTTTTTCAAGAACCATTTGTTGAAAACACTATCCTTTCTTTTCTGAATTGCCTTTATCCCTTGGTCAAAATTGGTAGACTTCATTTTCGTGGATTAGTTTCTGGACTCTGAGTGTCTATTCTCTCACCAATATCAAATTGTCTTGATTACTGTAGCTTCATCGTAGTAAATCTTGAAGTCAGGTAGTATGAGTCTGTTATCTTTTATTTTTTTTCTACTTTCACATCCCTTTTATTTTTTTAATTTTTATTTTTTTAACAACTTTATTGGAGTATAATTGCTTTACAATGGTGTGCTATTTTCTGCTTTATAACAAAGTGAATCAGCTATACTTATACATATATCCCCATATCCCCTCCCTCTTGCGTCTCCCTGCCACCCTCCCTATCCCACCCCTCTAGGTGGTCACAAAGCACCGACCTCATCTCCCTGTGCCATGCGGCTGCTTCCTACTAGCTCTCTGTTTTACATTTGGTTCTGTATATATGTCCATGCCACTCTCTCACTTCATCCCAGCTTACCCTTAGCCCTTCAGTTTTTGGAAAAGCAGGGCACTGCGGCAATAGGAGACATCTGGGTCTTCACAGCAGTGTCAGTGGTGCTTCCTTATTGGACCCCAAGTCTAAAATGAACCTTGCATGGGGAGGGGGGAGAGGGAGGGGCAGGGAATGATGGGCAGCAGAGAGTGCTCAATCAGAGTCAGCAGGCCTGGGTTCTTATCCTAGTCCAACCACCTGGTAACCATCTGCACTTGAACAAGTGACATAACTTCACTGAAACCATAGCTTCATCCACTCTAAAATGAGATGCAGAATTTCAACGAATATTCCAAGGTTTTGAGTTTTCTGCATAAAAATGGGATGATGAAGACCTGATTCACAGTGCTGTACTATGGAAGACCTAATATATATATATATATATATATATATATATATATATATATATATATATATATACATATATGTATATATAATAGCATTTTGTAATCTGTTAAGTGATGTATAAATGCTAGCTACTGCCATATGGACAGGAGGAAATTCTTTAAGGCCTGGATACCAAGAGCAATTTGGCACAATTACTGGGGTCCTATAATTTGGTAAATCACTAAATATCTCTCAACATTGACTTCCCCACCTAAACTTCTTGCTTTCTGCATGAGGAGAAAATGAGATCAAGGAAGTGTCAACGTGTTGAAAACCATAAACTGTCCCACAAACGTAAGCAATTATTATTTAGAGAACTCACTTTGACTTCTGGCATTACCACATACACACTGTTAGTTCTTGGAGCCATGACAAATTTTAATTGGCCTGGCTATGAAAACCTTATAGAGCTATTATGTGCTACACCTGTGATGGCTGTGCAGCGTGTTAATCAAGACCATTAGGCTGGGGACGCAGACAGCGCCTTTCCACCACTGCCCATAATCCTCACTTTCAGAGGTAAATTAACAGCTGCTTTATGGTCTCTCATATTATCTCACTTTCTTGGAGAAAGATCCCAATCAGATTCACCTCAACTCAGCAACATCTATCACTGGGGCCTAGGATGACACAACATCTGTGAAGAAATATTAACTTTGACTTTGAAATGGCTGGGAGGCAAAAAAAAAAAAAGTCACATGTGGTACTCGCTGGATAAAACAGCCCCTGGGTGACAGCCAGAATCAGGGGGGAAGAAAGTTGATCTCTTTTAAGTGATGTATTTGAGAGAAAAAAGGAACAGGGGGATGAGCAGATCAATTTAGCTCTCAAGCATTTATTGTCTTGTCTGCAAAAGGGAAAGGAGACTGAAGCTTCCAGGCCAGACATTGCAAAACCTTTGGGAATTTTCTTCCTCCCCCTCACCTCCTGATATGCCCATCTCTTCTGAGAAGTATGAGAAATACATCTTGTTGTTTGGATTTCTTTTCACTCTTGGACAAAGCCACTTGGGTTGATAATTAGTTTTTCAAAAAGGTGGCAAGTACAGATACTTGCTATACATTGGCCATCACGTTCTGAGTTTGCATGCATTTATCTCATTAGCTCCTGTGAAATAAAGGTGCTACATAGACATTTTAACTTCCATTTTTCAGATATGGAAACTGAGGCTCAGCAAGGCTAACCTAATGAGTTGGCACGTCAGAGTCTGAACTCAAATTTAGGTCTCTTGACTTCCAGGCTTTTCCATAACATCATGCTGTCTGTCATCTGTGGAAGAATCATTACTCAAGGGCTGGGAACAAGGCCCAACTCACTTCTTGACCCCAGTACCTAGGACTGTGCTTGTCACCTTCTAGGTCCTTCTTGTGGAATTTAATTTTGAGAGAAAAGGAGCTTCCCAAATTGTGTACTATCACTGGAATGAGCCTTGCAACTGAAAGGCCCAGCATCCATTACTAATCATCTCCTCTGACTTGGCTGAGTCAAAGAAAATGACTCTTGTCCCCTAGAGGTGGGCAGTTTGGCTGTGAGACCATCTTGGGGACATGGGTATGCCCAGGAGCAGGTGGATCACTCCAAATGGGAAGGTCTCAGTAGGGAAGCAATTGGTTTGGGTCTACTCTGTTCTGCTTTGGAAGAGGCCAAAGTGAACTATTAAACCCACAGCTCCCAATCTGCATTAAAGTGCCCCATGGTATTTCAGCAAACTCAAGGGTGTGCTGCAGGATGTTTTAAGTTTTGAGGAGAAAACAGCAATATTCAACAGCTATTTGATTTGTGAGAACTAGCACAAGGGAACTCACATTTCAACATCAGCGTATGTTTTATTTTCTTTAATAACATCTTTGCAAAGCTGGATTTTTGGCTGTTAATGTGATGAAAAACAAGTACTGCATTGAAAACCAGGTAAAACAGACAATGAAGGTGGCAGTGGGCAACCTGATTCCAAAGTTTGAGAAGCTGTGTTGAGTCCAGCAGGGGCACATATGTCATTGTAAGTAACTGTAGTTACGAATGAAATAAAATAGGGCTTCCCTGGTGGCGCAGTGGTTGAGAATCTGCCTGCTAATGCAGGGGACACGGGTTCGAGCCCTGGTCTGGGACGATCCCACATGCCGCAGAGCAACTAAGCCCGTGAGCCACAACTACTGAGCCTGCGCGTCTGGAGCCTGTGCTCTGCAACAAGAGAAGCCGCGATAGTGAGAGGCCCGCGCACCGCGATGAAGAGTGGCCCCCGCTTGCCACAACTAGAGAAAGCCCTCGCATAGAAACCAAGACCCAACACAGCCAAAAATAAATAAATAAATTAATTTTAAAAAATTAAGAATGAAATAAAATATAATTTCTTTCCATTTATGCATGCATGTACACAGTTTATTTAACCATTCACCCACCGAAGGACATCTGAGTTGTTCAGTTTGGGGGCAACTATGAGGAATGCTGCTATAAATATTGTTGTATAGGTTTTTGTGCAGGTTTTTGTATGAACATAAATTTTTATTTTTCTAAGATAAATGTCAAGAAGTGCAGTTCCTGGGTCATGTTTAGTTTATTAAGAAACTGCCAAATTGTTTAGCAGAGTGAGTGTACCATTCTACATTCCCACCAAAAATATATAAGAGATCAAGTTTCTCTGCATCCTCACCAGCATTTGGTGTTGTCACTATTTTTAATTTTAGCCACTGTGATAGATATGTAGTGGTATCTTGCTGTGTAGTTTTAATTAGCATTTCCCCAGTGGACAATGATATCAAACACCATTTGACATGTTTGTCATCTATATGTCCTCTTTGGTGAAATGTCTCCATATTTTCTTGCCCATTTTCTAACTGGATTATTATTTTCTTATGCTGAGATTTGAGGGTTCTTTATATATTCTAGAGACTAGTTTTTGTCTGCTGTGTAGTTAGCAAATATTTTCTCGCAGTCTTTAGCTTGACATTTCATCCTTTTTAATGGGGTCTTTTGCAGAGCAAGTGGTTTTTAACTGTGATGAAGTTCAGTTTATCTAATTCTCCTTTTATGGATCATGTTTTGCATCAAATGTAAGAACTTTCTGCCAAACCTAAATCCTAAAGATTTTCTGTTGTGTTTTTTTTTCTAAAAAGTTTATAGCTTTAAGTTTATAAAGTACACAGCATTTAAGTCTTTGATCCATTTAGAGTTAATTTTTGTATACACTGTGAGACTTAGGTTGAGGTTCCTGTTTTGTCTATAGATGCCCAGTTGCTCCAGCACCATGTGATGAAAAGGCTTTCTTTCCTCCATTAAACTGCAAGTCAAAAATCAGTTGGGCATATTTGTGTGGGTCTGTTTCTGGAGTCTTTATTTTGTTCCACTGATCTATAAGTCTATCCCTCTGTTAATACCATATGGTCTTGATTACTATAGCTATATAATAAGTCTTGAAATTAAATAGATTCCTCCTATTTTATTATTCTTTTAAAAATTATTTTACCTATTCTAGTTCCTTTGACTTTTCGTATAAATTTTAGAATAATCTTGTCTGTATCTACAAAAAATCTTGGTGGGACTTTATTAGGAATTCTATTTAGTCTGTATATCAATTTAGAGAAAATTAACATCTTTACTATGTTCAGTAGTCAAGGCCTGTGCTTTTAAACACCAAAAAACAACCTTGTTTATTTTGGGACTAGTGTCATAAACTCAATTGCCCAAAAGGGGCTCCAAGTACCATGTTTAATAACATGTAGCCCTCTTCGAAATGTAATTCTGTATCCAAAGAGATGTAATTCTGTATCCAGATTGGACACAGAATTACATTTCTTTACTGTAAGAAAACAATAACTCAATCAGATGTTAAATGCCAAGAAACTCTCACCCTCAGCATTAGAAGTAATAGGGAGTGGTGGGGACTGTGGCTTGCTGGAGAAAGCATGCCCTCTAGAAACAGGGTAGCTGCTACTCAATTTCTCTAGTTGTTGCAACCACGGACACAGCATTATGTCTTATAAAATTCCAAGAGAAGACAGAAATCAAATTTTTAAAAAATCTAAAATGTTGGCAGCTGCTTTAAATTAACATAAAACAAACCAGGATCCAGATGGACTGGATCCAGATACCAGCAGCCCCTCTGTGGTTTTTGGGTTGGAGGAGCCAACAAGAGAAGCTCCCCAGCCTCAAGGAGCTTACTCTCCAGTGGGGGTAACAGACAAACAGACACCACAAGGCAGTACCGCAGGCCCCGGTACCAGTGGGAGCTGGGGCTCATGTGGGAGAACCCTTAACTCTGTTTGGGAGGTCAGAGATGGCTTCCCAGGGAAGTAAATTTACACAGCAGCTCAAAGTAGCTAATTCAATATGTGCTGTTTAACCCATAGCATCTCAAGCAAACATCGAGGATCAAAGCACAGGGCAAAGCTTTATTTCTGGGCATCAAAGAATGTAATATAGAAGAGGTCATATAGTTCAATGTTTCTCCAAAGGTCATGTCACTTGTTAGGAGGAATTACAAAGCAAAAGCTTTCCAGAGGTGAACGGTTTCTCCACCCTCTTAGAGTAATTCTGAGCTTCTTAAAATCACTACAAGGAGTATAATCTGACACCAGCCTGCCTCTACAGCGTGCCCCTCTGTCTCCCCACTCCTGCCTTCTTTCTGTTTTTCCAACATATCAGGACTCAAGTTCTTTGCATTTTGTCATCCATCCATCCATCCATCCAAGAAATATTGGTTGAGGACCACTATTCCAGGTACTGGTAATACAACAGTGAATAAAGCTGACTCAGTTCCCACCCTCATGGCGTTTACATTCCAAGAGGAGAGACAGACAGACATCCATAACATATGGCTGGTGTGAGGAGTTCTATGAAGAAAAATTTTAGACGGGGTTAAGGCATAGGAAATAATAATGATTGCTATTTTCAGTAGGGGGTTGGGGAGGCTTCTGGTTAATATTTGAACAGAACTTGAATGAAGTGATGGAGCAAAGCACGAAAGCACTGGGGGAAGAGTTTCCCAGCAAGAGGAAACCACAAGTACAAAGAGCCTGAGGCGGGGGGAAACACATTTGGCCCATTTGTGGAAGAGCACGGAGGGCAGTGTGCGTGCAGCAGGAGAGTGGTAGAAACCGTGATTGGAGAGGAGGCCAGATAATGTGAGATTTGGTGGGCCTGGCTCACACTGGGACGTTTCCCTCAGTGTAAGGAGAAGCCGCTGAAGGACTTGAGCGCGTCAGTGACATGATCTGACTTACAGAGAGCAGACAGTGGGTGGAGACGTGCAGGCACAGGAAACTGTTAAGAGGTTATCACGATAGTCCAGGTGGGAGATGGCGGCGGCTTGGACTAGTGTGGTAGCCGTGAGGGCAGGCAGGGGCTGGCCGAGCTGAGACGCTCTGGACATGGCAGGCGGCAGGCGTGCAAGCAGAAGGAGTCAAGGCTGACACTACGGGTGTCGCCCTGAGCAACTGGCACATGTACTGGCATCGAGAACATTCTGTGCCTACAACTTCACAAGGCTGGCTCCTCACGATTTCCGCTTCAGGCCAACGTGCCCTCTTTGGAGCGTCTTTCCTGACCACCCCTCATCCGGTTAGGAGCTCTCAGTTTAATTTTTTTGCTCAGGACTTAACAAATACCTGAAATTCTCTTATTTGTTTTACTTGACTAATTGATCATCTGGATTTCCCCACTGGAAATGCAAGCCCCCAAGAGAATAGTTTATGGCTATATCCTCAGAACCTAATTCAGTGCCTGGATCATAGGACATGGTCAATCAATATTTGTTGAATGAGGCTTGGATGGTGTGAGACAGGTTAAACAAGGCTGCAGGTTCCTTAGTGCGGTTCTTTTCAGAACCTTTAATAAAGCAATTAGTTAATGGACTAAATAATATTGATTATCTGGTCCAAGCTCTGTGCCACAGTCTGAGGAAACAGAAGTGAGCACAGAAAGCACAGTGCACAGCCCCATGGAGCTTACAGCACTCTGGTGGAGGTGCAGTAAATAATCTCGCGCACACACACACACACACACACACTTCCACTGTGCTAAGAATTCAGAAGGGAAGGTACCCAGAGCTATGACAGCATGGGATCTGGGGAACCAACCTTGTCAGGTAACCACAGGGAAAGTGGCTCTGAGCTGAGATCCACAGGAGAAATCACCGTGGGCCTCAGGGATCTCTGAGCAGGGTATACGATGTGACTATAGATCCCAATTTCATGGAACTTCTTGTGGGAGGAAACACATTTTGGCCAAAGCTGCACTAGTCCAGCCTTCTCAGGCACTGGGGCTCAGCTGGGTTAGGACCTCGGACGAAGATGAGCAGTTGGTTCATGGCAAAACTAGGGTTCTGCATGTATCATGACACCTCTGCAAAATGGCAACGTTACCTACTTAAACAGAACTGTTGTAAGAATGAAAGGTATTGATGTTTTAAAGCACTTAGCGCAGTGCTTGGTACACAAGAAGCACTAAACAGCTGGTAATCATTACCATTAGATTTCAAATTCTTGAGCGGATTAATCATGTTCATACTCTTCCCACACACATACGCCAAACAACACAGTACTTTACACATAGTAGGGGCTCAATAAATACATGTTGAATGAATGAATGTTGGGTTGCAACAACAACACACTATTTTGGATCTGGCCAACCATGCTCACTGGGGATGACGGGCGCAGTAAATAAACAGAAATAAATCAGGCGAAACCCTTTTGTGTTGTTCAGCTGTCACAGGGTTGGTAGCTGCTGTTAATGATTCTTGCCAGCCAAGGACACTGGGCAGTTTAAATGGAAGGAAATCAGTCTGCTCATTGGTTTTAAAGTAAGGATAAAGTTATATGGTGGGAGGGCCCAGAAGATCCAGTGATTTTATGCATCAGTAACTTGCAGTAGGAAGGTGCAGCCAGAGTCCAGAAATAGTTGCTACTAAAATGGCATTTCCTTTGCACTGAAATCCACAAGCTAGATTGGTGCATATGATTTCTCAGCTGCTATCAGAATACAGGAAGTCGTTCTGAATGAACACTAATCAGCTCGGCCCTCCAGGGGCCCCTTGTACCTGAGAACCTCTGAGTACTTTGTAAACAACAGTTAAGCCTCCCTGCCTCCCAAAGTAGGAGCTCCTGGATATTTGCTTATACCAGGAAAGCTGGAGCAGAAAGGCTATAAACATGAGCAAGGTGGGTGTCAAAAGGGATAATTCTCAGGCCCCTCACAAGTCTAGACTTGAAAAGGGCCAAAATTATCTCCTAGTTCCCTAAGATATTTTACCTAATAAGGTTCTACCACAAGTCCCCCCTGCCCCACCAAGTATCAGGTGAGGGATGAGGGATGAACGGATGGCTGAAAATTAGAACAGCCATTTTGGAGGGCAGTTTGACAGTAACTGTTATGATAAAATCCTTCAACTCAGCAGTTCCACTTCAATGCATTTTTACTAGAGAAATCCTGGTACATGTGCTAAAGAGGCATAAGCAAGCACCCTCATTGCTGTGTTATCTATGAAAATCTGAGATCAATCTCAAGGTGTACCTAGCAAGAGGAGAATGATTAAATAAAGAGTGGAATAGTATGCAGCAGTTAAAAGAATACGCCAGTACATAATATAATAGCACATATAATATGTCCACCATAAAATAGATTATTGAATGACAAAAGCAAACTACAGAATCCTATGTGCTGTATGACACATGTGGTGGTTTTAAAATGTGTCCAGAGGGCTTCCCTGGTGGCGCAGTGGTTGAGAGTCTGCCTGCCGATGCAGGGGACACAGGTTTGTGCCCCGGTCCGGGAAGATCCCACATGCCACAGAGCAGCTGGGCCCGTGAGCCATGGCTGCTGAGCCTGCACATCTGGAGCCTGTGCTCCGCAACGGGAGAGGCCACAACAGTGAGAGGCCCGCGTACCGCGCGCAAAAAAAAAAAAAAAGTGTCCAGAAATTATTTGATTCTCTTCTTGTACCAAGTGGAACCTAATTAGCCTTCCCTTGCATGTGGGCCAGCCATAATGACTCATTTCCAACGAACAGAATATGGCAGAAATGACAACGTGTCACTTCCAAGACCAGCTCAGAAAAAGGCATTGTGGCTTCCTCCTTGATCTCTTTTGCTCTCTCACTCTCTTATCACTTGCTCAAGAGGAAGCCAGCTGCCATCTTGTAAGAACACTCAAGGAGCCCTTGAGTGGAATAGCCCAGGTGGCAGCCTTCTGCCAACAGCCAGTGAGGGACTGAGGCCTCCAGCCAACAGCCATGAGTGAGCTGTCAGGAAAGCAGTTCCTCCAGCCGCAGTCCAGTCTTCAGATGACTGCACTCCAGGCTTACCTCCTGACTACAACTTCATGAGAGGCCATAAGCCAAAACCCCCCAGTATAGTCATCCATAGGTTCCTCACTCTTAGAATAATAAAGGTTTTAGCTATGAAAGCTATGTTATTTCAAACCACTAAGTTTTGTGACAGCAATCAATAACTGCCATGCCATTTATATAAACACAAATTTTTTAAAATTTAATACACACACATAGAGACAAATGTGTAGAGAAAGGTCTGGAAGGAGATACACCAAAGTGATACAAGAGGCTACCCTTGAAGAGTGGGACTGGGAGAGTGGAGGTGAAATTAGCTTCACCTGTTGTCTCTTTTTGTCGCACAAGACTCTACACATGTATTACTGGCATAATTTTTAAAAATAGTAAAAGGAAGGAAATGTAAGTTAAAATTCCACTACTTTGGAATTTCATGGGAAGTCAGGTAAGGCTGAAGCTTAACTTTGATCATCTCTAAGAAAGAAGGTTGCTTAGCAAACTTGTTTAATAATAAGCAAGGTGATTAGTGGAGCTCTCCAACCTACTTAAGAAACCCAGCTCATGTCAGTTACTCTTACAAATTACCTCAGCCTAAGTCATAAACAATAAGTGATTCTTTTTATCCATGCTCTTATCTATTGGTAAAGCAGGTCAAAGAGACCTTTATTCGAACAACACTGATTGGCAATATTCTTGCTCCCAGAGAGTAGCCAAATTCTTTTGAAGGTGACAAAGATACCTCCATTGAAAAGACTATGTTATATATCAATGCACACTGTTCTTATCAAGTAGTTTAAAATCAAAGAGGTTATGTCGTCAGGCTAAGGTTATGGAAAAGGTATTTTTAAAGTAACTTTGTGTTGGATTTCTTTCAGGCTTGTGCTAATTTGTTTTTCAACTTTGAGCGTGGGGGAGCTCTGTATCGTTTAAGGAAAGTTCCGTGGCAAGGACCCTGATCTCCGTCTGTGGCTAGACTGGCTGCAGGCACCAAAGCTTCATGCATTTTCAGTGGAATTGGGTCCAGAGCTTAGTGCAAAATGCCTTCTGGGTGACTGACCAGAAATTCAATCACAGCACATTCATTTCAAAAATCCCTTTCATGTATCATTTAGAAGCAGCCTGCATATTTAAATTTGCATATCTCTGACCCTGGATTTTGGAACCACAGAAGAATGAATTTCTGTTTAGTTTTCAGGATGATGGAAGGGAATAAAAAACCAGAGGCATTTCCTTTCCTTGACTACTGGGTAGATTTAGTACTTCTGAAAGATTCTGAACCAGCAGTTCTGTAACGTAAGCCGCTGTCTCACAGAGCTTGGGAATAAGAATAGCTAACATTTATAGAGCGTTTTACACTCTACAAAGTGCGTTAGCATTCATTGCCTCATTTAACGGGCAGAGAGGCTCTTAATTATGCTTTCTGATGAGGGGACAATGATTCTTTCAATCCCAGCATCTGCAGAGATTACTCTGGTTTTCTTTTCATATGGACACACTAAAGAAATAATGATGCGGGGCTCTAGACTCCCCAGGCTGGGAAAGAGTAAACTGTAGCAGGTGTGAGATTGGTTAATTTCCCCATGCTGCAGCAGGTTTCTAGCTTCTTTCAATGAACTCAAATGTATACGTGACTCTTTGCTATAGGAAGACAGGAAGGTGAGACGGTAACTGCAGGGGCTTCAGAGCCTCGATGCCTGGGCTTGAATCCTGGCTCTGTCATTTTCTAGCTTCACAGTCTTCTGCAAATTATCTGTTAAATATTTCCAATCACTGAACTTGTCAGTTTTCTCATCTGAAAAATGGGGCTGGTAATAATCGCACAAACCTCATAGGGTTTTCATGAGACATAAATGGCTGAATTTGTGCAGAATGCTAGAAAAGTGGCTGGTGCATCACCAACGCTTGGTAAACATTGCTACTGTTACTGTTAAGTGCAATAAGCTGCATTTTAGGTTGGATGGATCACAAGACACATCCATCATTCATTCATTCGAGGAATTATTGAGCAGCTGTCTGCTGGGCGAAGTGCCCAGCTCTGAGGATGTATCAGATGGGTCCCTCTCCTCAGGGGATTTGCATTTTGGTGGAGTCAGACCCAAACAAAATGAAAAGTGAAGAGGTAGGAGGGTTATGAATGGGGAACTGAGTGAGAACAGGTATTCTTTGATTTTAGGATGTGAAATCCAGTCTTTCAAAACATGGGAGGAAGAACAGTCCCAGGGGAGGGAATAGATGAGTGAGAGCCATGAAGGAGGAAGGAGTTTGGCAGGTTCAAGGAGTTGATGGACCATGGCAGAAAGGTGAACTGGGTGTGTTCTGGCCATGGTCAAGTACTATGGTTTTGTCCTGTGTGATGCAGAGAGGTAATATGATTTTATAGAGATTATTTAAATATATGGCATTTAGTACAAACTTAAAACATATAAAATTGTACTATAGATAAATATCTATTGCACACACACATACACATATATTGTATTTCAAGATAGTACTGGCTGTCGTGTGGGGTGAGGATTGGGGAATGGGGTGACTAGAGTAGGCACATAATAACTGAAGAGACACCTGCCAGCAGAAAAGTAAAAAGTGCCAGTGGTGTTCATAGGTAAGATGTGGAGACGCACAGAAAGGAGCACCATCTGAGGTGGCCTTGAAGGGGACATTGCTTTTAGACATGCAGGGGTGTCTGGAAAACAGATGGAGTCACAAACTGTTGTATGTCTTGCAAAGAGGTCATATAGATCTTCCCTCGCAGTGTCCCAAATTTACCATACGGATATTGGAAATCTGCAAATAGGTGTGATCTGGGGGAGGGAATGTTGGTGTATTTCTTGTATCCCAAATTACAGTGGCACTTAGACTACCCTGTGGAACCCAACGGCAAGGATGTTCTTGAAATAATCATGACTTGATCTGCACCCAAGTGGAACTCATTGCCTTGACCTTGCCCTGGCTTCTGAAGGCCAAGGAAACCTATAGAGCCTGACTTCCATTTTCCACCAGGCACTGAGGTTAAAGGGGACCCTTCCTTGCCCTGAACTGAAGCTGAATAAACACAGGCAGACTGATATCCAAATGAAAACGACCCAGGAAGGCCACGGAGCTTCCAGTGATCGCTACATAGACCTGTCCAGACAGAGACCTCGCATGGCGACACCATTCTTGGATCTGTTTTGTCCACATCATAGTTTTGTTTATGCCATATTTCCACCTGGTGGGCCAGCCCCCCCTCTCAGTTTGCACACCCATGACATCAGCATTCCCTGGAGTTGCTCATACAAGCATTCTCTTTGGATCAGAGGTTTACGATGGTCATATGACTGAAATTCCAAATGACTGTCCCAAAGGTTCAACCTGCAGCGGCAAAAGAACATGCCAACTAGCCTCAGAGGAGCTGGATTCAAGTTTTGGCTCTGCTGTTAACCAGCTTTGGGATTCCGGGCAAGAACCCGTATCCTTTGAATTTCAGTTTCCTCTGGGTTGAAAGTTGCCAAAATCTACCTCAAAGATTTGTCGCGAGGATTAACTATAATGCACGACAAGGTATTTTATCAAATTAGTAAAATACAAGTACAGTACTCTCATCAATCCTGTCAAATAACATCAAATGTTTACACAGTATTGAACACTGTTTAACTATTTTCACTTGCTTTATTTAATTAGCCAACTAATGAGGTCTGCACGAAGTTGGCTCTTTGAGAGGCAAAAAATCTTGTCTGATTTTTGCTCCCCAGCAAGCACCAGAACTTCATAGGCGCACGATATACAAGTGCTGAATGGAAGAAGGAAGAATGAACAAAACCACTCTAGGGAAGGGTGAACATCCCTTTGTGGGGGGACAGAGAATATCATCCCCATTTCACCAGTATGGATTCCGGCCACAGAAAGGTTTAGTGGTGCCACAAACTAAAAATTCAGGATTAAATTTCCGGTGGAACAGGGCCTAATCCTGCCCCTCCAGCATCCTAAATTGGTCTACTTCCGGTCCCTGCTTTCTCTTACTTGGAATGTTCTTTTCCAATGGAGTTAAAGCCCCCTGCTTTCTTATTGCAGTCTTTCAGTTCTCTTCCTTAAGCCACCTGCTCCTTTATGTCAAAACTTATTGATTTTATTTGAAAACTTTTAATTAGAAGCTTCCAGGCAGTGGCGGAGTTAAGTTTAGAAGCTTCCAGCTTGTCTCATCCTCAGCAGCTGCAGTAAGGCAATAAGGCCTATGATTTAAATTCATTATTATCTTCATGTTGATGTCATTTTCTTTTCCCTTGCTATTTCATTGTTCCAGGAAGTTACATAAGGCTTAAGAGCCACCAGACTAATACTGCTTCTTAGAAACAACCTTTCAGGGATTTTTCCCTATGTGATCAGATGCTGGCAAAGCTATGCTAATAAGTAATGGACTTCTCTGTTCTACCTCGCCTTTTACCCGAAGATTACTGAAAGCTTTACAGACATTAATTAAGCCAATCTCATTACACTCCAGGAGGAAGGAATTATCCACTGCGGAAAACTAAAACTGAGTTTAAAGTCACCTTAGCAACATAGAGTCAGCCAATAAGCAACAGAATTACATCTGTTCTATTCTATCAAAGACCTGTCTATACCTTTATCCCTGTGGGCTTGGAAAATTCCTATTTGTCCTACAAGACTGTGCTCGGTTATCACCTACTCCAGGAAGCTTCCCTTACTTCACCTGCCAGGTCCAGTTAGGTGCATCCCACCTCCTTTCTAATCTATTGTATGTGTCTTCATACGACCCTTATTAAAAGTTTTTCAGTCTGTATTTTTTCTTATCTCTCTTCCCAGACTTCAGTTTACTGAGGATATGCACTTATTTTTCTCACCCAGGACATGCAGTAAATGCAAAATTAATTATTTTGGTGTCCCCCCAATTTATCCTATAGTCTAGCACATAGCAGATGTTCGATTCATGTTTGTTTAACAGGGTTGGATTCCTGTTTTGGTTTTTAATAGACTTTGTTTTTTTGAGCAATTTTGTAAGTTTTAGGATCACAGAAAAATTGAGCAGAAGGTACAGAGATGGTCTGGACAAATGCACAATGACATGTCTCCACCACTGTAGTATCATAGTAGTTTCATTGCCCCCGAAATGTTCTGTGCTCCATACAGAAATCACCAAAGCACACTTTCTATAGCATGGTCAGAAAACTCTTAGCTTATAATTTAGCACCAAACTGATAAAACAAAACAAAACAAAAAACAGGGCATTGCAACCTGTTCTAATTTCTCTGTAAAGTACACAGACCGGCGAACTGAAGAACTTATGGCTCATACTGGTCTAGATCACAGTGAATGAAACAGCTTCTCTTCTGTTTGCCTTACAAGTGTTCCAAGGTCCTCTGTGCTACACAGAGCCTGGACCAGCAGCTCTCATTCTAGTTTGTACAACAACACACATGAATGAAGTGTCCGTGTGGGATGCTCTGATTAATGACCCATTTCTCCTTTCTTTCTTTTCTCTTTCACTTGAGAGAGAGGGCATAGGGACAGAATTGAGAGGGAGGGAGAGTATCATAATTATCCTGAATCCATTCTAATTTATATAAAAAAGCAAAACATTTGTCAGCTCCAGTGCTTTAGCTGTTAGCAGTTAATGATTGTGAGAAGTCTAACGATTACTGTGACGTACCAACAGTGTGTTACGATAGCACACTTGTGCCTGGCTGGCGTGCAACGTGACTCTGAAGACAGTGAGAGCAGCTGGTGTTCTTAAATAACTAAGAGGTAACAGGAAAGGTATGGTTTTTTGAAGCGGACAAACCTTTTCTATATTACCTATAGAAAAAAATTAAATGAGATAATTGCATACAAAGCATTTAGCCCAGCATGGGACACACAGCAAACACCCAAGGAATTCAGCTATTCTGTAATAACAACAACACTAATAATTACTATTTATTGAGTGCTTATTAAGTGCCAGGAGCTACGTCAAGTGCTGTGTATGTACCCTCTTAACATTCCCAACAACTGTATGAGGTATTGTTCTAATCGTATTTTGCAGATGGAATATATGGAATTTATGTAATTTCTCACTGGGTCTCATAGCTACTCATAGTAAGTGGAAAACTGGGTCTAGTAACCTCCAGAGCCCAATAAGCTATCCTGCCTCTTTTGAAGCAAACAAGTGGCATTTATTAAGTGCTCGTGTGCCCCACAATGTGTTAGGCGGTTGCACTATAGATGAAATGAACGCTCTGCCCTCCAGCAACTGCTTGTCTAGCTGGAAAGGACAGGCAAGATACCCAAGTAGAAGATGAGAGGCTATTATAAGACAGTACATGGTAAACTGCCATTTAAGTTTTTAATCTAAATATGCTCTGTGTTTAAAGAAAGAAGGGGCTGGAGGGGTCAGGAGAGACTTCAGAACTTGAGCTGCATCTGGACCTATCCATATGGTCTACATACTCGGCTGTGATTTTGTGGGTGGGGAATGCACTGGAACTACCAGGGGCGGGGCTTTCTAAACTTTCCTTCTCACCCTTAGCACACATACTTGAAGCATTACTATTGAAGTCTGCCATTGGTATTGATAGAAATAATTAGAAATAATGTGAGTCTTGACTCTGCAGTAAGATTGTCTAAGTTCAAATTTGGACCATGCCCAGTCTCTCTTTGTTTTTGGCCACGCTGAGCAGCATGCAGGATCTTAGTTCCCCAACCAGGGATCGAACCCGTGACCCCTGCACTGGAAGTGTGCAGTCTTAACCACTGGACCGCCAGGGAAGTCCCATCCAGTCTCTCTCTGAACCTCAGTTTTCCCATCCATAAAATGAGAAATAATAATTACAGTAATGAGAAACCGTATGGAAAGCCCTTAGCACATTGCCTGGGGTGTAGTGAATGTTCAGTGCATGACAGTTAATATTAGTAGTATTTCCCTGGCTTGATGCGGGAGAAAAAGGTGGGAATCACTGATCTAAGATATCTGTCAGACAGCAAACTTCTCTGAGCTCTCTGCAGGATCTGTGGCAGGGAAGGGGCGGAGGAGGAGCGGACAAGCACTACATTTTCCAGTTATCTTGGGACTTAAACCTTCTAGTCTAAACCCATCTTAGACTGATGGCTCTTTTTAAACAGCTCTGACTCCAAATGGCCACTTAAACATATGGAATGGTATGATTTCATATGACATGCTCTTGGGACTGTAGAATTCCCTGAATGGATAACATGTTAAAGAGAGAAAGTTAATGATGTTGGCTGAAACACAAAAACGGTTTACTGCAGGATACTGAATAATCTTTCATATGAGAGATTTTAAAAAGAGACAATACGACTGAACAATGTGGGCTCAAGGGTATGACTATTCCTAAATTCACTCACACATCTCCTGGATGCTTCATTCTCCCCACCTGTTAAGTGAGGCCAATAATAGTACTGACAGCTCTATATAAAGAGTTGTGAGGAATAAATAAGGCCATGAATATAAAGCACTTAGCCTGGTGCCAGGCACATAGTTAGGACTCAAGAAACACTTAGCACTCTTGTTCTTCTAGATGCTAGGTTAAGATTTGGGGCTACAGAGATGAATAAAATACCTAAGAGTTCTCACAGCAGTTTTTAGTAATTGTTTCTTAGATGTCTGCAAACTCTTTTTAGACAGAGTTCTGGTCTAATCCATTCTATCCATCTCTATCTATCCAGAGTCAGGCACAGAACTGAAGCACAGTGTTGCTTAATAGTTGTGACTTGAATGTATGAATGGGTGCCTAAGATCCAATCCTTGTGTTTAAGAAACTCAGAGGTGGGAAGAGAGACCCGTGGACAAGAAATTACAAGGCAGCGGAGTTGTGGTCAAGGGGCTCTAGGTTCACAGAAGGCTTGGGTGACTACCTCACTGTCCTGGAGGCAAATCAGATCAAGTTCAGGTCTGCCCGGCCTCAGGCTGGCGGGTACTAAGCCACAGGTGTGGAATACACCAGCAACTGACTGTAGTCACTTAAGAGTCTTCTAGCTGAGCCTCTATCATTTGGCTAATGTTCCCACACATCAGTGCAGAGACCTGTGACCCTTCCGACCCCAGGAACAGTTCTCTGAGCCTGTTGTGTTGGATTTCTGCCCAGAGCACTTGGCTGTAACAAAGTGGAGGGGAGAAATCAATACAGCCCAAACAGAACGCACACTTAAAACATCAGCCTTCAACTCTGCAATCACCCCCTTGTCACTAACATCCAAAGTGCTTTTGCAGCACGATCTGCTCAGTCTAGTAAGCAAACACAAGGGAGGAAATGGAAATGGCTCCAGGGCACGGGAGGGAAATGTGCTGTTATAAACGGGGATACACACCGTGACAGCTTCCCAGGGTGGACGAGTGAAAAGAACACAGCCTGTTTGAATGCCCTCTGTGGATCCTTAGGAATTTTCTCAACCTCTTAGAGTCTCAGTTATCTCATTTGGAAAGCATAAGCACTAAGAGTGGTGAGACTGTTTTGGCAATTCAGTGAGCATCAATGTCTGTAAAGCGCCCAGCACACAGCCTGGCTCTTGAATGCTGCTCGATAAATGGTAGCTTATTAACCAGCTTTTCTGCTGCTCCTAGGGAAGTGAGCAAGGCCAAAGGCAGTGAACATGATTTACTAACCACCCAAGTAGTAAATGCTGTAACAATGTAGGTTTCCATAGTTCTGTGCAAAGAATAACTTACTAAACACCTACATATATGACAGACTCCATTAAGGGCTGGGGACCCACAGGTGAATAAGACAAGGGCCCTTCCCTACAAGGACATAAATCATTTTAACATAACTCTTAGGAGAGACTTTGTAGAAGAGAGAATGTACAAGGTGACAGAAGGGACAGAGAGGGGCAACTAGTTCAACATGGAGAGGATGGAAGGTGACTTGCGTATAAAGGATAAACGAAGTCAGCCTTATGAGGAAAGGCAGACCGGGCCTCCCAGGTTAATGGAACAGCACTGAAGACAGACAGGCCTGGAATACCATGGAGTGTGTGGGATGCAGGGATCTGAGGCTGTGGGCAGGAGCAGGGAACGGAAGCCTTGTGGGCCCCCCCCCTTTTTTTTTGTGGTACATGGGCCTCTCACTGTTGTGGCCTCTCCTGTTGCGGAGCACAGGCTCCAGACACACAGGCTCAGCAGCTGTGGCTCACAGGCCCAGCTGCTCCGTGGCATGTGGGATCCTCCCGGACCGGGCCACGAACCCGTGTCCCCTGCATCTGCAGGCGGACTCTCAACCACTGCGCCACCAGGGAAGCTCCGGGTCCCCTTTTGATGGAATGTTCCCTGGAAAGATGTGAGTCTTTAAGGAGGAATGGATTTGCACTGGGACACATTGCTGGCTCCAGGGAGGAATAGGAAGAGCTGCTGTATCATGAGTGTTTAGGGTGTATTTCTTCATTCTTTCCCAACTCAGGCAAATAAGCAAGTTCATAGCCTCTTGTGGGTATCCCAGGTTGGTCATTATACAACCAAGTATGTCTTCTGCACACTTAATCATTCCCTAATGGATAAACTGTTTCACGCAGGCTTCTCTTGGCTCTCATGCTCCCTGTTCCCTCAGAGTCCCTGGTTCCTTGATCACATATTTGTCCACTTCAGCTGCGTCTGCAGGATTGAGTTCATTACCCTCCATTAGGCACCGCCACTGAGTTGAAAGTCACCTCATTGTGGAGGTGACAGGTTCTAGCCCTTTTGGTTAAGATAACTAAAGTCCCTCTAATCTCAAGAGCTGATCAATTGTACCAGCTGAAAGATGTCTATATTGTTAAGCAGGAGACAACAGGCCCAAAGTGGAGTTGCTTATGCTAAACCCATGTCATTAAACTAGAGACTTAATACCTAACCAAACTGTAGTTTCAACCTCCTTCAGTAATGTAATCTTAACCAGTTAGTCTGGAATTTCTTAGTCACAGCAGTAGTGAGGTGATCTGTTTGACAGACCCTCTTCCATCCCCCAAAGAAAGATGAGGTAATCTGCCTTCCTTGTTCCCCTTCTGCCGATCACAACCAACCCTTTTGTACAGATCCTCAGCACTTCTTTCTATCTGCTAGATGGGATGCTGCACGATTCATGAATCATTAAATAAAGACAAAAAGCTCTTTAAAGTTTACTCAGTTGAATTTTGTTTTTTAAAGGATTTGGTGGCAGTTAACAGGATCCAAAGGAAACTTCTGACAGCTTTGGGAGCAAGGAGAAACATGGCGCCTTCGAACCTTTGAGTTCTCTTTCTCACTGTTTCTGAAAGTCGTAAGTTCCAAGTTCTGTTCTCTTTGCATCGAGCTCCCAATCTAATTGGCTTTTCAGTCCAGGGCAGGGTAGCTGGAGTCAGCAGATGGTTCCAACTGGAACCCAAGCCCCTAGCCCTTGGTTCAGTCCACAATTCCCTATTAGATTGGAAATCCCAGCCCTTGGTTCTGTCCCCAGATTCCATGTTGAAAACTGCTGCAGTTTCCCATTTGTTTGGAATCAGTCTGAAGCCTCCATTCTTTGGGGTTTGCTGGTTCAATTCTCTCCTCAAACCCCATTTCCACATTGGGAATTGCTGGTGGTGCACACAAGGCCTTCTACCAGCCAGTCCACAGTAATGTCTCTTTGTTACTGTGGTTTGTTAAGGTGCATGTTTGTTTGTGTTGCTTTGTGTAGATAAAGGCTACTGCTGATGGGGATCGAAACCAAAAAGCCACAAAAATTGGTGGGTGTGGATCGAACACTTAAAAGCTGTTAGAGCATTCACTACCTAACTCTAAGACTGCTGTGTTAGGATAAGTTGGTCATGGAATGGGTTAGATTGACACTAGGTCACCTGTCAACATCAAGAAGATTTCTGTGCAATGGGATATACTGTAAAACAGCCCACAATTCCTAGCCCAGCGGCATATCCCTTTTAGGTGTTTGCTTGGCTATGAGAGACCCAAAGTCTTAGCTAAAAATAATAATAATAATAATAATAATGGGATCCACTTAAATCCTGAAGAATTAAGTGTGCCACCTTCCAGCACACCTGCTTATTTCAAATCTAAGAACAATAGTCCCAGGAACTATAGTTATCTATAAAAACGGCAAAATCTTACTAAACACAACCTAAAATTACAATGGCCATTATGGGGACTGTTCCAATTAGCAAGATCATTTACTTAAGAAGTATACTTGAAAGCAAGTGTTCCCAAATTAACCAAACAGCATGGGATGTCTATTTTAATTGGTATGCAGAAGCTTCCAATAAGGCTTCAAGATTCCAAAATAGCTTCATTGAAAGATTCCTTGCAAAAGGCTAATGAAAAATGAAAGACACAAGAGGTACCTAAAACAAAAGACAAGAAGCCTGACGTGACTCCTACAGCTCCTCTGCATACTCCTTTACCTGACTGCTCGCATTCCATTCATTCTCTATCTTGACTGCCTTTCCATTTTGAAGAGACTATTAAACAGTTACCTTTTAAAGTAAAACCACCCCAGGTTGCAGGCAATCCTTCTCGGTATCTTTCATTCCTTGGTCAAAGACCGAACTAAGGGCCATAGTTAAACAATCTCCTAAACCCAGGGAGGATTCCCCAAAGATTTTGAATCATTTAGAGTCATTATACGGGCCTATGGCACCAGGCTACCAGATCTTTGTCAGCTCGGGCACCTGCTGGAAGGACCTAGTGAAGCTAAAACATGGATGAAGGAAGCAAAATGGCAAAAGATCTTCAATCTTCAACATAGTCCCCTCATGGACCAAAGAAAGGCTCGAAAAATAGCAACTGATCTTATAAGAGCCAGTCTTAGTTTTCACTGCTCATGCTAGAGTTGGTCTATTGTTTAAGAGAAGGATGAATCTGACTTTAAAGTCCATCTGGAAGCTCTCTTCCTAGGGCATTCTGGGTTGCATATAATAGATAAGGTCACCCAACCTGTTCTAGCTGCCCTATTTGTAAATGGATTATCTTCTGAGATTAGGGGATTGATAAAAGGACAAAAAATAGGACGGAAGTCACCAGTTTGACTGAACTTGTGACCATAGCTGAGCACACTGATAAGACTTTGGAGTAAGACTGTAAACAAAATCCACCAAGCTATTGTTCTCACAGCTACAAGAGCTACAGGGCTAGGCATCTAAAACAACACTTAGAACTCCATTACATCCTCCTAGGGGTCCATCACCAAAAAGTTGACCTAAGGGTCAAGTCTCATTTCTAATCAACTGGGGCACTGGCAAAAGATTGCCCTCGAAATTTTATGTGAATTCTTCTGCATTACCTCAAATACCTGCATATATGCCCCCAAAGGAGGGCCCCCACGCTCCTCTCAGAACTGCTGGTGAAACGGAGCAGGACCCTGTGAGGCTCCTGGGCATGGAAGTCTGTCAAACAGTTGCTAATCAGGGAAGGGAGGGGATGCAGAGACAAGGGAGGAGCAGCCAAGAAACAACAGTGCAGCTATCTTCAAGCTCTTTACAGAACTAAGACCGCCAACAGATGGAAGAGGTTAGCATTCTTCATTCCAGAGATCACAGTTTATAACCGGAGAAGCTCATCAGGAGACCACCTGAGACCAGATGAAAGGAGCACAGGCCCTGCACACACCCTGATCCTTATCAGCAACCCTGCCCTTGAAGCATTGCTATAAAACTCCTCACCTAATCCTCCCAGGTTGGGACACACAGTTTTGAGGGGAATAAGCCTGCTGTGTCCCCCTTTGCCTGGCAAAGCAATAAAACTGTTCTTTTCTACTTCACCCCAAATTCTGTCTCTGAGATTCGATTTGGCACCAGTGTACAGAGGCCGAGTTTTCGGCATCAATGGGACTCCAAGACATCTTCTGGTAAATTGCTACATTATTTCATTAAACAGCTAAGGGAAACTAAAATGAATGAAAAGCCTTGCCAAATTTTGGTCTGTACTGGAGTTACACGCTCTACTTTAAACCCCACTTGGAGCCTGCAGATGGGGTCCTGGAAAAACTGGCAGAAGCCAGCTCAGGGTGAAAATTCTTACCAGAGTCAGGTCTCCTGGATCTCTGTGTGCAGTATCCAACAAAGAGAGAGAGAAAACAAAATCTTTTGCACTCTCTTTGGGGATGCCTCTCAAGTCCAAAAGGTTATTCAAACTGCCAGAAGTATTTACTGTTTTGTACCCGCTGAAGACTGACAAATATTTAAAAGGGCTTTTAAGTAGCTCTGTAGTCAGAAACTGGCCAAATCAGAAGCTGATATTCAGAGCCGGATGGAAATTTATTTTTAGGCATCCTCCCCCAAGCTTAAATAAAACTATGTACCCAGAGGGAAAGAAAAAAATTAAAAAAACTTCTAAAGCCCTTGTAAAAGGATTTATGGGTGGATCAACCTATGATGTCATTTAAGTTGCAACCCAATTCCTTCAGGAATTAAAAGCAATTGTCCTCCTTACCTTACAAATCTTTTGCCAAACCAGAAATGCTCCTATATAGGTCATCTCTTTAAAATGCCAACTTCAGGGAGGTAATTCTCATCAGAAACAAACAAACAAAAAGGGAGGTGGAAAGGTCTTTTAAAACTTAGGTGAATGAAAAATATTTTAAATGTCTTTTCCACTAATATTAGTAAAAAGCTTTACCAATCTCAGCAAGTAATCTTATTTCATCTACAGAAAACAACTTAGATACTTCTTTTATAACTAATGAGTTTTGAATTACTGCACCTGATTCATGACAATAATTTTAAAACAGAAGCTATAAGGTCTTTGTTTGCATCTGTCTATATATTTACATGTGTCTATATATATGTTATAGATGTGAGATATTTTCTACCTGTGGATAATATTACCAAAATTAATTTGTAAAAGAGCTCTATTTAATTGGCTTGAAGAGAAATAAGCACTTATGTGAATTAAGGATTCCTAAAACTCTCAGAAACATAATAGAAACTAACTCCAACGCCTTTCAGATTCATGTGATATGAGATAATCTGTGGTAAAGAAAAACTGGTTTAGGTTTGCTGGATTAATTAAAATAGGTATGTCTTCAGAATTATGAGCATTAAAAATAATGCAGATGTACAACTTTATTCTACTTGGGTTTACTGGTCAAATAAGTACATATCATCTGTTATGAAATCTGTGAGCAAGAAAAATAGCTTGGGATGATGGCTGGATTTGTCTAACATCTCATGAAATTTTTGTGGGTACTCTAAATGTAATTACTGAGAATAAGTGAATTAAATAGATGTAAGCAGGATAAAAGTTTGTAGGTGCACTTTTTAAATAGCTTCCTCGGATCTTTTTAGTAACCTGAAACATTAAACTTTTGCTAAGTTAAATTAAATGATGGGTAGTCATTAAAGACCGGTCATCTCCATATAAGAGAGTATACTGAAACATCAATTACTGAACACAATTTTATCTACTTTTTGCCTCCTTTTACAGAGAAACTAAAGATATCTGGTTCTCTCAGTAAATATGTTTTGTGACACACTGAAAAATTTACTATAGTTGCCACCATGGTTAAATGGATTAGTAAGTATTGTTTCACAGTGACTTATGATCCTATTTGACCAAGTGTTTTAAAATCTTTTGGTATTTTTGACAAATTTCCCCAAATCAAATTCTAAATAGTCTTTTTTTTTTTTTTTTTTTGCGGTACGCGAGCCTCTCACTGTTGTGGGCTCTCCCGTTGTGGAGCACAGGCTCCGGATGCGCAGGCTCAGAGGCCATGGATCACGGACCCAGCCGCTCCGCGGCATGTGGGATCTTCCCAGACCGGGGCACGAACCTGTGTCCCCTGCATCGGCAGGCGGACTCTCAACCACTGCGCCACCGGGGAAGCCCCTAAATAGTCTTTTTGACTTAGAACTAATTTTGGGATTTTCCAGAGGGTTCCCTAAAAATTGCAAAAGATTTGTTTTCTCTCTATAAAAAGGGAGATGTTAAACCAGTTAGGCTTATTTGATATATTAAATGACATGGGAAGTACTGTCAAATAAGAAGTAATATTAAGCCTTCTCTATGATGTATTTGTATAGGTATATGTTATAAGTGTTCCAGAAATTGTGGGAAATTACTGGAAATCTAATATATCCCAGTATAATGTTATCAATCACAGTTCTAGTTATTATCTGAAAATATGTGTGTCACAGAAATATCCCAATTTCCTCATCAACTACATTGTAATGAACTCTCATCAAAATCTTTATCCATGGCCATTTTTAAAGTCTTTTGTCATTTGCAGAGTTACTGTTTTACTCTGTTGCTTTTGCAAAAGTGTTCCTACAATAGTGTTCAGTCTTCAAGGAGATTCATGGAGAGGACTTTGACAAATACAGATTTCTAATAAGTTTAAGATCGTAAAACTGCAATGGGTAAGAACTTCCAGAGCTAATGGAAAAACTGAATTCAAATAAAGCAGGTATTAATTACATGGCACTGAATGTGCTGAGGAGGAGGATTATAATTTTTTAGTGTCTTTTTGTTTGAAATGTTAAAACATTCCTTAATGTTTTGTTTTTTTTCCAGATTTAAGGAAACATTTTCTCTTAAGCTATCTGTGTTGTGCAGCAATTTGGTAAAGTATACCATTGTAAACAACAATGAAACATTTACTTTTTCTCCTTATCTGATTCCTCCAGAATTCAAAAATGCTTGAGTATTCTATCATGACAATGTAGTTATTTGCTTAAGTTCAAATAGAATCTGTTCTCCTTGTAACAGAACAAAACTGGAAGCACTGGTGTATTACCAAGACTTTGGTATGCTGTATTTGAGAGAGACATGCATAGACTCAGCTGTGGCCAAAGCTTATATGGTCAATCACTCTTCTTGCTGCACTTACATAAATAATCCGGCAGGTTTAATGCAAACATATTAGTTTTACTGTGATTATCTTTTAAAGAAAATGGAGGCAATTATTGAGAGGAAGATTATGTCTGTACCTTTGTAGATATTAGATTCTAGTCTTGTTAACTGTCTTCAAGGCATTGCTATATATGCCTGTAAACTGGACTGGATCCTGACCCTTCTAAGTTTTCTTAAATATCTATCTTTGACTCGCCAGACTAGTGTTTCCAATTTTCTCCCACACATCTGATTTGGAATCACTAAGAACAAAGACTGCCCTTGAATCTCTTTGGAAGGTACCATACCAGGTCCTCCTCACTGCCTAGATGGCAGCCAAACTTCAGGGACTTGAACTGTGGGGACACATCTCACAACTGAAGAAGGCTCCACCTGACACTATGCAAATGCTGGAGGTCCCCAAATCTAACTGACAAGGGAAACAAGTAGCCAACACTGAGGTAGACTGCTTCCTCCTAAGATGCACGATCAAGACTTCATACTTTAGCGAAACGTTTTTTCTTCCCTTTCTCTCCATTACTCTGGCCTTGGCCTGGAAAGATAATGCCGTCATGCATATCTCCTAGGCCACTGACAAGGGGGTAACCTTTCAGACTGGTAGATTTGTCATCAGAAAGTCTGAACTGTCCATTAACAGTGCCACCTTAGCGGGAATGGTTTGTGCCCTGACAGGATTTACCTTTGTCTGTGCTGGTTATCACTCCCCTTGGGCTTAGGAATGCCTAGATGGCTGGCACATAACCAGGTGATGCCTCTTAAGTTATCTAACTGTGCCTGTAGATCTTCACAAAAAAACTGAGACACTTCACTGGTCAACTTCCCTGAATTTGCATCACTGAGTTAGAAGGATCCTACCAGGAAGCTTTCATGATTCAGGATTTGCTTCCTTTGGCAGGTCTCTACTTCCCTGGTTAGGAGTAAATGTTCATGTGATCAGGAACCTCTCCTTAACTCTTAAAGATGCCGCAAAATCTGCTGCTAAAGCGATAGTTGCCCAGTGAAAATCCCTAGATGCTCCAGCCAAACTTGATCTGGATAACAGGATAGCCCTTGATTATCTTTTAGCTGAGCAAGGGGGTGTCTGTGCTGCAGCCAACACCACCTGCTGCACCTGGATTAACACTTAAAAAAAAAATTTTTTTATAGATTTTTTCATGTGGACCTTTTTTTTTTTTTTTTTGCTTTACGCGGGCCTCTCACTGTTGTGGCCTCTCCCGTTGCGGAGCACAGGCTCCGGACGCGCAGGCTCAGTGGCCATGGCTCACGGGCCCAGCCGCTCCGCGGCATGTGGGATCCTCCCAGACCGGGGCACGAACCCGCATCCCCTGCATCGGCAGGCAGACTCTCAACCACTGCGCCACCAGGGAGGCCCATCATGTGGACCATTTTTTAAGTCTTCATTGAATTTGTTATGATATTGCTTCTGTTTTATGTTTTGGTTTTTTGGCCCCAAGGCATGTGGGATCTTAGCTCCTGGACCAGGGATCGAACCTGCACCCCCTGCATTGGAAGGCAAAGTCTTAAGCACTGGACTGCCAGGGAAGTGCCCTAGATTAACACTTCTGAGGAAGCTGAAACTCAGTTCAACTTGGCTTGAAAAGGTAACTCCTCCAATGAGATCTTTCTCTGACTTATTTGATTTAGATTGGTTTGGGTCTTGGGGACCATGGCTGTGAAGTATACACTTCAAACACTGGGAATTATCCTACTTAATAATAGTCATAGTCATCTCCCTGGCAGGCTGTATTCTCTCAAAAGCTTTAAATGCATCTTTGTAGCTGCTGACCACCAAGAAAACGATCTCCTTAAGACCAGAATACCAGGAAAGGAATAAAGGAAATGATCTACTACAGAAGTGTGAGCCTAAAAGTCATGACCTGTGAATACCATAGAGATTCAGCCAACAAGTACCATGACCTGTGAATATCACACAGAGGATCAGTAAAAGCTGTGAGAACTACAGAGGGGTAGCTGAGAAGGGCACTAATGCCTTAATTTTTGATCACGTCTCTCAGTTAAGCTGAGAGTCTGATGAAAAGGAGCAAAGCGTTTAAAAAGAGCCAACAGGCCCCCAGTGGAGTCACTTAGGTTAAGCCCTTGTCACCAAACTAAGACTTAATACCTAACCTAACTGCAGTTTCCATCTCTCCCAGGAATATAATCTTAACTGGTCAGTCTGGATATTTCCTGGTCAGCACCAGTGAGGTAATCTGCCTGATAGACCCTTTCTGTCCCCCAAAGAAAGAAGACATAATCTACTATTTCCTTGTCCTGCCCCCTCTGCCTATAACAGCCTTCCATTTGGTATAGCTCTTTGGAATTCTTTTCTACCTGCCCAATTCTTGAGTCATTAAATAAAGCCAATAAAACCTTTAAAATGTACTCAGTTGGATTTTGTTTTTGTAACAGATTAGATCATCTCCATCCATCTAAAGAAAGAGAGAAAAACCCACAAACAAACATTTATATGTCTGCATGTTTTGTATTCTGCCTTAGTTAAACCATCCTAGTAGATCATCATAGTTATTAGTAAAGTATTAATAAACCCTTTAGCCACATATTTCATTGTAACACAAGAATTCCATTCTTCTCAGAGGTAAGATGAGCCAATAAGGTCATCTTATTGAACTTTTGGTAGAAAATGCAGAGCTGGAAACAGAGGTTTCAGAAGGAGTAAGTAGGTTTTATCAAAAGTGTGTCATATACACTATTTTAGAGCAAATTTATATCCTTCTAAAGTTCCAAATAGGTAAGAATTTTTTATATGTTGTAGAAAATTTAACATTCATGTTAAAAAGGCCACTCAGACTCACAGTCCTAAATAATAATCACAGTTCACCTGCTAATGTCCACATTTATAAATTAAAAGATGAGTTTTGTATGATATCTGAAAGCTTTTACATTCCTTAGCAGGAGTGAGCACAGGAAACCCATGTCTAGGCATTGTGTTTGTTCCCACATAGTACTGGGATAATTTTTAGACTAACTACCATTCTGGTAAGAAAAACTTCATAAGAGGTTTAAAAGCATAAGAGAAATAAGGTAAATTTACTCTCTATTCTTTATTCCCCTGAGTTTTAAGGTCAGATCTGTATTCAAAGAGCAGTACCCAGAACATGGAGGGCACAACATATACTTTCCACAATGGGAAGTGACCCCAGCCCTATATGTTGGCATCTGACTTATTATTGATGACATCTGTACTGCTCTAAATTGCAAAAAAATATTTAGATTGAGCCCAACTTGCAAACAAGACCATACATTCTTTCTTGACATCCACTAGGCTAGCTTCTATGCTTTCATCCAGATCCTTCCAGCACTGCACACATTATTTTTAGAACTTGGTTTCCTCGTCAGATTTACAGAGAAGATAGTTAATTCAGATTTTGCATCTCAGGAAGTGCTTGGAATAACCTTGATAAAAGAAACTCATTAGTTCTCCCAAATAGACATCAGAAAGGCTTTAATTAAGTCACCTAATTAAGTCACCCTGACACACACCATTTCTTATGTTATAACTTACAAGTCCAGCACAGAGTCACCTTGGGAAAGTGTTTAGACCATCTGTTTGGGACAGATCTTTTCAGATTCTCCACTTGTCATAATCTGGTGATTAAAGAATTATTTTAAGATGGTGGTATCTAAACATGTTCTTTTTAAAGAACATGACTATTATTAAGTCACTAATAATGAGGAAAAAAAGAGTGAACCAATAGAGTGTCCTGAAGAGCCCTCATTCTACTTTCTGAAATGTGTGCCTCGCTTAAATGCAGACGGTATCTTTACTAACTCTATCAGCTCATGAAAAGTTGCTCTACCACATATTCAGTCATCTTTAATGTATTTTGCCGATGATAAAGAAATAATCAAGTTCCATTCCAAAAGAGAAAATTCACTCCAATACATTTAAATAAGATGCCTGGGAAAAAACATAAGAGAAAATTTCTCTAAATTAACACGTCGTTAGAGGAACGGCTATTTTTCAGAGATATCCCTCTGTGTAAAAGACCACCCCGTGTAGGAAGAACTGTGAACGAAGGTGGGCAAGAGGCAAGCCGGTGGTCTGGGGCTTCAGGCAGCCAGCAAGAGCCAAGTTAACATCTGACCAAAACTGAGGTGGAAAACACCTAATTCCTTCTAATAATAGTAGCAACTATTATTATAGCTAATATTGTGTTAAGTTCTTTATCTGAATGACTTCATTGATCCTCATAAGCACTTCATGAGATGAGTTCTATTATTTCCATTTTTTTCTTCGCGGTACGCTGGCCTCTCACTGTTGCGGCCTCTTCCGTTGCGGAGCACAGGCTCTGGACGTGCAGGCTCAGCGGCCATGGCTCACGGGCCCAGCCGCTCCGCGGCATGTGGGATCTTCCCGGACCGGGGCACGAACCCGTGTCCCCTGCATCGGCAGGCGGACTCTCAACCACTGCGCCACCAGGGAAGCCCCGTATTATTTCCATTTTTGAATGACAAAGCTGAGGCTCACAGAGGTTCAAGCCTCAAAGTCTCTCTCTCTCTCTCTCTCTCACACACACACACACACACACACTCACACATACACACACACACAAAAAGTTGTGGAGTGACTCCCACCTGGCGAAAGTTCCCATCCCTCTCCCCGGCTCTGGCACACGTATGAAGAGCTTAGCAGATACAGTAACAGCACAGAACATCTCAGATAGCATTCTTGAGTTCCTCCTTGCATGTGTCAAGACTTCACTAAAGGGTTAGGTTGAGGAGGCAGCCACAAAACAGGCATAGGTGAGAGTGTATGCAAGGGTCTCATATCCTCAAAATGGGTTCACATGCCCCACCCCCATTCTTACCTGCTTAAGGAATCTAAAGAACGCACAGACTCTTTAGTCATCTAATCTATAAGCACATTTCATTTACTTCACATTTTGCCTGGGGCCAGCAGTCCATGGCATCATGCTCGCAAGACTGTCTCCAACCTTAGCTGAGAGTGACAATTGCCCACTGCCCTGCTCTGCAGCTCATTCTTACGTGGGATGCGAATGAAGAGTGAATCTTCCTACTGGATCGGATGACTCTGCTACTGAGGCCAATAGAGGGCCAAAGCCTTTGAAATGGCAGAAGTTTCAGCTATTACCTCCCAATGACATTTTAATTACCTGAAGAGCTCTGGGGAAAAATATCTCACTAGGGATTCACAATGAACATTTCCATTTTAAAGGCTCTGAAAAGTCCAGCAGTTGAAAATAGATTCTAAATTTGCGGTAGCCAATGCTTCCCAAACATTTTTGTGGCTGCGACAGAGCTTCATTCCTTCCTTCTGACTATCTCCACTGTCACTCCCTAGGTCAAGCCAACCTCATCTCTCACCCAGGCCCATGGTCATGGCCTCCAAATCTGGTCCCTTCACACCACTCCTGCTAACTTTCCATCCTTCTTACGCTCAACAGTGATCTCCTTAAAATATGAACAGCATCTCTTTCCTTCTCTGCTCAGAATCCTTGTTGGCTTTCCGAGGATTGTTGGCATTAAGGTAAAATCCAAACTCCTTCCCATGGCCTCTAAGGCCTGACATCATCTGATGCTGAGACCAGCCCTCTGATGTCAGCTTTCATCATCTCTCCCTCAGTACCTTCCAGCCCCATCGGCCTCCTCCCAGCTCCTAAACGAGCCAAGCCTTTCCCGTGTCTGGCTGGATGTCTGCTCTTGCCTCAGCCTGAAATATGGTTTCTGAGACATTATGCCCCTCCCCCCCATCCTTCAGGTCTCAGTTTAGCATTATGTATACTAGCCAAAAAAAAAAAAAAGAAGAAGAAGCAACCTAGATGTAAAAGTATGGAGAATAATTTAAAAATTATCCTAGGTATAAGATAGAATACTGAAAAACTTACTGTAATTTAGAAAAATTCTTAATGACATATGAAATTGTTCACAATATACTGTTAAGTAAAAAACTGTATAAAATACACTTTTGTACAGTGTATATGCTATATATATATTTACATTTATATACAAATATATAAATATATATATTTGTATAGAAACATACTTAATATATTGAACATAGAAACATACTTAAATATATTGGAAAGGTGCATACTAAAATATTAACAGAAGTTACTAGGTGGTGTGGTAACAGGGAATTTAATTTTCCTCCTTTTATGTTTCCCTGTAGTTCCAAATTAAAATGTACCATTATAGAGAAAAATGTCAAGGGCAATGGGTCAGAGTAGAGGGGGCAAGTAAACCCCCTGTGTGGAGTGGAGGGTATCAACACAGAGGAGGTGTCATTTGAGCTGGGACTTGAGAATGCATGCGACCTGGTGTCAGGAAGAGGTGTTAGCAAAAGCAGGAGTCAGGAAAGTAGAGTGTGTTTGGGGCCCAAGAAATAGCTCAGCAAGGCAGAAGCAGTTGTACAGGGAATTTGTAGCTTTCTACCAAATTTAGCCTACAGAGAGCAATCTGTTTGTTTACCTTCACACAAAAAAGCAAAGCCCCATATGGACAGTGGCATTCTTTATTAATCAAAATCAGAGTTTACTTATGCATGATGGGCCATCCATGCTCCACAGGGCCCTCTTCTCAGTGTTTTGAAAGCCGCAGATGGCTTTCCCATTGTGTAAAGGACAATACAAATAAATAGAAATTGTACTGAGGTTTCACTCTGGCTGGATTATTCTGAGATAACATCAGATGGAGGAGGACATTCAAAAATATCCTTCTATCTTAGACCTAAAGCTCCCAGTGCCAGAATTCTAGAGGCAGGCCTAATCCTGTGGTCTGGCCATCGTCAATGGCCAAGATGACTGAAAGAGCAGTAAAACACCTCTTTGATGTTCATTCATCGCTCAGCACCAATATAGAAATTTCAAAGGCCATGATAAGTGGCTTGACAACCTGGAGACAGATGATAAGTTCTGGGCTTCTGATCACTAAACACAATAAGTCCATTGCAAACAGGTGCTACTAATTTTTTTTAAAAGACCTATCTTGTGCTGTAAATCATTGTCAGGTCAATTACATGAGAACCTGTTGACCTCAAGCATACTTAGATTTACCTAAAATTCAGTTAAATATAAATTTTGGGAAAGGTCCATGTGGTTTAAATAGAGGGGATTGCCCTGTAGATGATTTATAGCAGAGGTTACAAACTTAAATGTCAACAGAGCAGTGGCAGATGATGAATTGTCTTCCAAAATCAGTACTTCCCTTCTTCCACAGGAATCAACTTTTAGCTGGACACATGATTATGCAGAAACAGCATTTTCCAGCGTCCCTTGCTGTGGCAGACAAGCTAGAAGCTCACTAAGCTATCTTTTCATTTCTCTTGGGCACACAGCTAACAATATTTCCCACTCTCCCTTGCACTTAAGAGAGGTCCCGTGACTGGGTTTTAGCCAATGGATTGTGGGTGGAGATGATATATCCCATATGCTGGCCCATTCTATCTCTGTTGCCACTTGATAGGAGAAGAGAAAGAAATCCAGGGACCTACCTATAGGAAGTCAGGATGTGTACACACTTTAAGTCAGAAACCCTACTTCAAGGAAGCTATCATATAGAAGCACTTGCACATGTCCATGACAAATGACAAAGAGTCATCAATATGGACATTCGCTGTAGCAATGCTTATAGTAGAAAATTAGAAACAACTAGAAATACATCCATAGGAAAGGAGTTAAATAAATTCTGGAACATCCATACTATAAAATACAATGCAATCTTTAAAAAAGATAAGATGGCTCTATATGTACTGACATGGAAAGAACTCTAAGACCTACTGCTGAACACAAAAAGCAAGTTGCAGGATAATTCAGTCCCTAATCCAGCAAACATTTATTGATGGTTTATATGTCAGGCTCTGTTCTAGACATGATAAAAACTAGTGAACAACACAGACAAAACTCTTACGGAACTTAAATGCACACAGAATGTATATTTTAAAATCCTAAAGCTATACATTAATTAGCAATACATATATTGATTTCTGAACACAGAAAAAAGATCCATAATGATACCCACAAAATTGTTCATGGCAATGACCTCTGGACAGGGGAGTGGATGTTGAAGGGGGGGAAGAGTAACTTTTTCGTCTATATTCTTCTATGTTGTTTGAATTATTATCATAGGAACGCATTTGTGCATTTGAATTCCTTTCAATGGAATGCTTTTCAATAATGGAACCAAAAAACTACTCTGTAAAGTCTTCCTTGGAACCCCTCAAGGGCGTCTAATGGAGAAGAAGAGTGAGACATTTTTCCTCCTTCTTTGACAAGCACCTTCATCTGCTTTACTTATTTATACCCACAAGTGAGATTTGTTTTGATCAAAGACTTCTGTGGCAACAAAGTTTAAGAACAGCCAACCTTGCTGTTGGCTGTTAAAATTAAAATACACAAAGGAGTAAGGATGAAAAAAACTCATTGGGGCCTAATACTTGACTGATCCCAGGTCATTTAAGCGTTTGACTGTCCAATTCTTTTATTGCTAAGGCTCCCCTGCCTGTAAAGGACAAGATTTCAGCTTTTCAGATGTCAAATGGTACTCAATAAGCATCACAAATGAGTTCAGATGTGAAAAGCACACTTTCAAATAGAAGAGTTTTTGTTTTATTTTAAAATTGTATTAGCACCTAAAAGACCCCTGTGATAGTGAAGATAAAGTTAATCCGGTAATGCATTTACCATAGTAAACCTCCAGAACAGAAACACATGACCTCCCTCTGATGGAATTTTAAATCAGCATAAGGGATTAAACAGTATTATCCAGCTGATGAAGAGCGACTTGGAAAACACAGTGGATTATGGGACGTGACCATGATGTGCTCTATCGTTCGTATTCCAGGGACTCTTTTTGGACCTTCCGTGATTAATATGTCTGATATAATTCTGGGAAGGTGGTATTTTTTCTCCCTGAACTTCTCATTGCATCTTTTCAAAAGGTCTGCACACGGCAGAACCAGGCTTCATGCTCTTCTTTCAGACTGTGGTTTACATGATCCGGATTTGAATTAAAGCAGTGGAAATGGTCTCCTACTTCTGCATTTCCTCATTAGTGTCTGGTTGACTAGGGAAACAGAGTACATTCTCCCTTATATTAGCACATCCACCGAAATCATGAATTACGGCCTACCTACTAAAATAAATGTTGTCTCAAAGAACAGAGTAAGTGAACTGAATGACACACAGAATGCCAAGGTATTCAAAGTCTATTCGTTCTTTCTTTTATACCCTTTCAGCTTGCTCTACATTTGGGTGGCGTCTTCTAAGTTTTGTTCTGTATATACAAAAGAAAGCAACCAAACAGCTATTTTAGGGAAAAGTGTCTCCCCATTGATCCAGCTTTGCCTAAAATATCTTTTTTTTTTAACTTTTTATTTTATATTGGAGTATAGTTGATTAACAACACTGTGATAGTTTCGGGTGCACAGCAAAGTGCTTCAGTTTTACATATACATGCATCTATTCTTTTTCAAATTCTTGTCCCATTTAGGTTGCTACATAATATTGAGCAGAGTTCCCTGTGCTCAACAGTAGGTCCTTGTTGGTTATCCATTTTAAATATAGTAGTGTGTACATGTCAGTCTCACCATAGAGGCCAATTTTAATTGCTGTGAGTTTTGTTTTGTTTTGTTTTGGGCTGTGCCACGAGACTTGCAGGATCTTCGTTCCCTGACCGTGTGGAGTCATAACAACTGGACCACCAGGGAATTCCCGAGTTTTTGTTTTAATGTGAATTATCCAGATAATCTGTTTCTCTAGCTCTCAGTGACAGGGTATCCTCAAAGATCATCTCTTCCCCCAAATACTTTATCCTTCCACATTCCCCCTTCCCCAACCCCAAGACAATCCTATAGTAACTGTACTAATGGGTAATGTCAGCCACAAAAAGAAATAAAATATCTTAGTACTTATAGGCAAAACATAAGAGAAAAATGTACATTTTGTAGGCTTGGTGAATTCTGTGGACTCCTAAGCAAAGGACTAATCCAAGCAAGATGCAATCTCTTTTTTGTCATGCTCTGAGATCTTTGGATACTCTAACTTGGTGAATGACTCAACTGCATGGTGTTTTAGTTTTCCTAAAAACAGACAGAATAGGATGGTAATACCTATCCCATGGGTTGTTATAAGAGTTAAGTAAGATGACATTTGTAAACTGTTTCACACACAGTACCTGGCACATGGAAAGCATTTACTAAATGGTAGCTATTATTGATGCTATTGTTATTACTACCAGCAGTACATTTCTATCTTAAACTAAGTAAAGAAAATACAGTGAGATCCAGGACCAAATAGTGAAGAGCTTCTTGGATCCAGATTTTAGTAAAAATCAGGTGAAAACATCCTAATGATGGCAAATATAAAAAATGAATGCATTAACATTACTACCAACCTTACAGGTATACAAAGGACTATAAGAGAGTGCTATGAACAACTGTAGATCAAAAACTGGATAACCTAGATGAACTGGACAAATTTCTAGATAACACACAAATTACTAAAACTGACTCAAGGAGAAACAGAAAATCTGAATAGACCCATACAAAGAGATTGAATCAGTAATGAAACAAAGAAAAGCCCAGGGCCAGATGTAATCACTGTGAATTCTACCAAACATTTAAAGAAGAATTAATACCAATCCTTCTCAAACTCTTCCAAAAACACTGAAGAGGAGGGTACACTTCTTTACTTATTCTATGAGGCCTGTATTACTATGATACCAAAGCCAGACAAAGACATTACAAGAAAACTGTAGACCAATATTCCTTATGAATATTGATGCAAAAATCCTCAACAATACATTAGGAAAAGAAACTCAGCAGCATATTACAAAGATGATACACCCTGACCAAGTGGAATTTATTCTAGGAATTCAAGGGTGGTTTGGGGCCTGAAAATCAATCAATACACTATACCACATTAATAGAATGAAGGAAAAAACACATGATCATCTCAGTTAATACAGACAAAAGCTTTTGACAAAATCTAACACCATTTCAAGATAAAAATACTCAATAAACTTGGAATAGAAGATATAAAACTTCCTGAACTCAATAAAGGTCATTTATGAAAAACCCTTAACTAATATCATACTCACTGGTGAAAGACTGAAAGCTTTTCCCCTAAGATCAGGAACAAGAGAAAAATATCTGCTTTATCACTTCTGTTTGACATGGTACTGAAAGTTGTAGCCAGAGCAATTAGGTAAGAAGAAGAAATAAAAGGCATCCAATTTGGAAAGTAAATTGGAAGTAAAACTATCTCCATCCATAGATGACATGATCTTATAACTAAAAAACCCTAAGGAATTCCGAAAAAAACTGTTATAGCTAATAAATGAATTCAGCAAAGTTGCAGGATACAAAATCAATGAACAAAAATCAGGTTTTTTCCCCTCTACATTAGCAACAAGCAATCCAAAAAGGAAATTAAGAAAATAATTCCATTTACAACAGCATAAAAATAATAAAATATTTACAAATAAATTTAACCAAGAAGACATAAGACTGCACACTGAAAACTACAAAACATTGCTGAGAGAAATTAAAGACCAAAATAAATGGGAAGATAGTCAATGGTCATAAACAGAAACACAATATTGTTAAGACGATAACACTACCAAATGTGGTATACATACCCAAAGTCAAATACAAATTCAATGTAATTGCTATCAAAATTCTAATGGCATTTTTTGGGTAGAAATTTAAAAATTGATTTAAGATTCACATGGACTGTTCAAGTTTTATTAAAAGCCCACAGCTAACATCACACTCAATGGTGAAAGTTTGAAAGCTTTTTGTCTAAGACCAGGAACAAGACAAGAATGCCCACTCACCACTTCTATCAACATAGTACTGGGAGTCCTAGCTAGAGCAATTAGGAAAGAAAAAGAAAATGTAGCCAGATCAGAAAGGAAGAAGCCAAACTATCTTTATCCACAGATAATATGATCTTCTACCTAAAAGGGCCTAACAAAAAACCCTTTACAGTTAATAAATGAATTCAGCAAAGTTGCAAGATGCAAAATCAACACACAGAAATCAATTGTATTTATATACACTAGCAATGAACAATCCAAAAAAGAAATTAAGAAAACAATCCCTTTTACAATAGGGATTAAAAACATACTTAGGAAAAGACCTAACCATGGAGATTACAGATTCAATGCTATCCTCTTCAAAATCCCAGTGGCATTTTTTACAGAAATAGAAAAAACAATCCAAAAATTCATATGGAACCACAGAAGACCGAGAATAGCAAAAGCTCTCTTAAGAAAGAAGAACAAAGCTGGAGGCATCACAATATCAAAATATTATACAAAGCTATAGTAAACAGTGTGATACTGGCATAGTGACAGACACATAGACCAATGGAACAGAACAGAGAGCCCAGAGTTAAACCCACACATGTATAAAGATGCCAAGAATACACAATGGAGAAAAGATAGTCTTTTCAACAACGGTGTTGAGGAAACTGTATATCCATATAAATATATGACTCAGCAATTCCACTGCTAGGTGTATATACCTGAAGGAATGGAAAGCAGGGACTCAGCTACTTGTTCACCAATGTTCACATAGGATTTTTCGCAGTAGCCAAGAGGTAGAAACAACCTAAGTGTCTATCAACAGATGAGTGGAAAAACAAAATGTAGTCTATACATTTGATGGAATATTATTCAGCCATAAAAAGGAATGAAGTTCTGATACACGCTACAACACGGATAAACCTTGAAAACATTATGCTAAGTGAATGAAGTCAGACATAATTGACAATTATATGATTCCACTTATATGAAATATCTAGAATAGGCAAATTCATAGAGACAGAAAAAAGATTAGAGGTTACCAGGGACAAGGGGGAGGAAGAAATGAGAAATCATTACTTAGTGGGTACAAAGTTTCTGTTTGGGGTGATGAAAATTTTTGGAAAATAGTGGAGATAGAAGCACAACACTGTGCTTGTAATTAATGTCACTTAAAATGGTTAAAATGGTAAATTTTATGTTACATGTATTTTATCCCAATAAAAAAGGCAATTTCATTGTTGAAATTAGTAATAGCACCATACTATTACATACACAAAACCATTCACAAATTTTATATGCATATTTAGAAAAGAAAAAGTACTCTTTGCATGTTGCAATTTCGATATATTTTTGGCTAATATAGCTAGAAAAAATAAAATCTAATTGATTAAATTGCCATTAGTAGTTCTGCCTAATGTATAAATAAAAGTATATAAACATTAAAAAAATGAATGCACTGCTATGAGGGATTGAACTTTTCAGCACTGAGGCTATTCATAAAAAATAGGATGATCACTCAGCAGGGAGATCCTAGAAGGAATTATACAAATGGCAGAATGTTGGACAAAATGAGGGTCCAAACTGCCTTCCACTTTTAAGAGTCTAAGCTTCTATGAGAATTGTACACAACCAGCACCTTCCCAAGGTTAAACCATTTCTTTCTTCCTTAAGCTGTAGCAACCCTTTGCATTCCATCCAGCACTACTAGTCACAATTTCCTATCCTGGTCTGGCGATGAATTCACTGAAAATTGAATTTTTCTCAATTTGAGATGGATAGCCCATCTCCTTTCTCAGGAGATGGGCTATCCATCTCTTGCCCAAAATGTCCAGAGAACTTATCAAGGTTTCATAAAGTACATCACCTTAAAATAGTTTAAAAATTCCAGAATGGACGTTAATGGGCCAGATGCCTCTATGAAATTGTAATGTAGAAAATAAAAGTTCTCCTAACCCGAATTGTCTGCACCAGAATCTTCCCAAAGAGAGGATGTGACGTGATTAGGAGGGCCATGATGAAGATGCGAATGTCATGTCCACACATGATGCCAACCTCAAATATGCAGCCTACTCGGAGGCAATTTGAGTACAACTTGTCATGGCTACTGTCAGTGTTGTCACTTCTCAGTTTTCTTCCTTTTAGGGACTGTGTTTTATTCATTCTTGATCTTACTGATGGCATTCAGTCAAGACCTCTCAAATTTCCCTTCTCCTAGACTTTCTCTATCCTGAGTTTTCTATAACGAAGAGGAGTGAAGGGAGAAGGTGGGTGAGTGGCTGAAATGCCTAAAGCAGGGGCAAATGGCCCAGTCATCAAGATAGAGAGCTGGGCCCCAGAAGGCATGTTTGAGTAACAATTTGGAAAACTCCGAATCTAATCAAACACATCTGTGCCTTATACTCTCGACCTGCTGTCTCGCCTGAAATGAAGATGCTTAAATCCCCATTAGTGGGGCAGGGCCACCCATCTATGGGAAAACAGAGCTGGACTCCAATCTGCTTTGTGGGTCCTTTGAATAGCTGCCAGCTGATCAGACAACATTTAACGCGGGGGATCCAGCATGGGCCAGGAGGAACACAGCTGGCTGACACAGCAAGCACTTACGAACAACAACAAAAATGCCATTTGATTCGTGGGCTGAGCCAAGCTGTCTGGGAAATCTCTAGAAGAAAGTAGTTGGAAATGACATTTCCAGCTCTGATTTTCCTAGTCAAGTCAGCACTGTTAAGCCAGGGACTCAAAAATCGCACTCCATCTAGATGGTGTCAACACAGTGACATTTGAACCTCTTTTGCTTTGGTCATTTGAGAGTGATTTTAGCTCTTTTGGAGATAACACTGGAAACTGAATGGGCTGGGTGCTGGAAATGGGACTGTGCCCACAGCTTGTCTCCAGAAAATGGATTACTCCACCTGCTGTGGACTCTTAGATTTCCTATCAGGAGATCTGAACCCTGGGCCTGATGTACAGTGAGGCATGCGATTGGCATTTGCAGAAACCTTGACATCCCACACTGCAGTTCATGACTGGTGTCAGACAAAGGAGCATATTCAATGACTGCCAGCCCGATGATAAGGCCAGTTATTATCGAGGTATAGTTTCCCCAGGTCTAAAGACTCATAGTGGTGGCACTGAAGCATGCCGGGGAGAAGATAAAATTTAATTAATAATTTCCTTAGAGGCCAACAGTCTATTACAACTATGTTCCTTGCTGTTTTCTGCAATGACCTTACAGCTCATAAACATTACACATGCACATTTGGTCATAGTCTCATCCCCAGCTTCAATTTATGGCTCAGGTTGTCCTGCATAATTAGCTAGACTGAAATGAAGTTTCAGATGCCACTGCTGGAAAGTCACAGTTCTGCATAAGGCAGGTGTGTGCCTCCCTCCCTCTGCTCAGTCCAATGTCTTGAACAGACAGCATAATTTCCTGCGTTAATAATACACATTATGGACAAAGCCAAGTACGAAGGTGAAGTGTGCTTCTGAGTTCTAGGGGATGCATTTTAATTTCTGTTAGAATTGGAGAGACTGGACACTAAATTAAGTGGCTTTCTTGGATTTCATAGAGTGGCTCAATCTAATTGTTTTTAGAAACACAAAATCACAAAGAATGGTATAATAAGGGGGTAGACTTTTTTCTCCTACAGTAAAACACTTGTTCCTTTAATATGGAGCTACCATTTATTTTGGACCTATTATGTGCTGAAAACTTACTTGGTAGAGCTCTGGGGGAAACAAACAAAAGTCATAATTGTCTCTGGGATCAGTGCCTAGCATAAAATCTGGGAAAGAGTACATGTTTAAACAATATCTGTTGCATGAATAAATCAATGACTTGATTGTGGGATATTCTGAATTATTGAAAACATGCACAAAATTTATACAGTCAGAAAAATAATAAAACCAACTAAAAATGATAATCTCTACCTTTCTAAAATTGAGAACAAATGTTTGCTGACTGCCTACTGCCAGACCCTAGGGTGCCGGGGATACAAAGGATGCTACACTGGTTCAGACTTTAAAGGCTGACTGTCTAATAGCAAAAGTGATTCCCTCAACTTGCCAGAGTAATACCCCAACCTCTAAGTATGACATTTTCTACCTCTATTTTTGGCATATTCCTCTCCCTGTCCAGGGCTACAGCCAAACTAGATCGCTCCTCATTTCCTCCAAACACCCCATGCTTTGCTCTAGTGCCTGGTCAGAACAGAATCTCAAATGCCTGTTGAATGTATGAAATAAAAAGAGAATTAATCACTATGCCTTTTGTTGTCGGCATTCTCTCTGGTTAGATGGTCTTCCCTAATTGCTGATCCCTTAGAACTCTCTAACTGTTCTCCAGAGCCTACATCAAATACCATCTAGAACACAGTAGTGTATTGTTGTTGCCCATTTCATTCATTCATTCATTCACTCAATCACGTATATCTCATCTCATTTAAAATGGGTAAGGCATCGCATATGTTGATTGAATTGCATGGAAGGATAGGAATATCTATGGCTTTGTGAGGATATAGTCTTTGGTGCCAAAACAAGCCACCTTCCTTCCAATTCTCATCCACATCCCAGAGGATGATGATGATGAGAGCTGTTAACACAACTGGACAGAACTCTGACTATTGGCTCTGGACTGCGCTAAGCTCCTTATATATAATTACCTCACACATGCCACAACACCATGACGTTTATGTATTATTATCCCCATGTTACAGGTGAGGAAACTAAAACAGACACACTAAGTAAACTCGTCCCCAAGTTGCACAGCTAATAATGGTAGTATCAGTATGCCAGCCCAGGTCTAAGTCTAAAACTTTGCTCTTAACCACTGTATTATTCTACCTCTCCATTCTCAACTCATCATGAACAGATGTGAAAGTATACCTATGAGTTACATGCTTAAAAAAGGACACTTGGGCATTACAGTTACCTGTCTGATACCCAACTATCCAAATGTGTACAGTCACTCGACCACCTGGATATTTAGCCTGCATGAACACAAATATCTGGATATTTGGAAAACGGATGCTCAAGCAAGCATTTCAGATTTTATCTGAGTGCTTGGCTCCATATAAACCCAAGGCAAGGCATTTTCCCTGAAAACAGAACATAGAGATCTGAAATGAAAAACAAGGCAAAACTTTTAGACAAGAAGTATATAGTGCTTAATCATTACCAGTGGAAAAATAAACTTTTCTTTCAAGCTATCACATTTCAGAGTCAGTGTTGCCCTAATGATACTTTATGAAAAGAGTTCATTTGAACCAGATCCAACTGAGGTTCAAATAAAGTGAGAAGGAAGATGCTGTGAATGAAGTGAATTTTGGACCAATCCAGATTCTTCCCCATCCACTGCCACAATAGAACCTGAACTCTTGTGTATATTGAAGTTCTTAACACAGTTGCTTCAAATCAAAATAAAGATACCATTCTGAACCCCTTTACATTTAGACTATCTCAGTTTCAGTATTAATCTAGGATGCTCAGGATGCAGAAGTTTCCCCTAAAGCAGCTACCTCTGTGGTATACCCATGATCTCTCCCCGACTTATAAAGTTACGGAGTCCAAACAGATGGCTCACTGTAATTAATACTTCAGCCTGACTTATCAGTGACTGCCCGACTCCTCCAATTCTCAGCAAATTTTTGGTTTGCTCCCTCTTTCTCTTGACTTTCACTCATTGCACAAAACACACTGTAACAAAAGGCATGAGATCCTCCAAACCTAACACCACAATACTTTTCTTTCTTGCCCATTTTTTTTAAATTGGGTTATATTTTTATTTACTTATTTATTTTTGCAGTACGCGGGCCTCTCACTGTTGTGGCCTCTCCCGTTGCGGAGCACAGGCTCCGGACGCGCAGGCTCAGCGGCCATGGCTCACGGGCCCAGCCGCTCCGCGGCATGTGGGATCTTCCCGGACCGGGGCACGAACCCGTGTCCCCTGCATCGGCAGGCGGACTCTCAACCACTGCGCCACCAGGGAAGCCCCCATTTTTTTTTATAGAGTTGGTTTGTAGTTTTCCAATCTGTACTTCATGTGTGGTGACCACGTTGGTTTCTGAACTCTTCTTGGTTATTTCACTACATCAAATGCGTGACTTAACCAAGGAGATATGGGGTGTGTGTGTGTGTCTGTCTGTGTCTGTCTGTGTATCTGTGTGCATGTGAGGGGTGAGGGAGAGAGGGAGAGGGTAAGGCAGGGTGAAAGAAAGAAAGAGATCTAGAGAAACAGAAGAGGGGGAAGTGTGGATAGGAACATGGATATAGGATGATTTATTAATATAGAAAAAATTCCTCAAAACTGCTGTCACATATTCTGACTCAAATTGACCTTTTAGGAAATTTCCCCCAAATATGCAAAATTATGTAGGTATAGTAAATATTATTAAGATATTGAAAAACTGGGAACAGCCAAGTATCTATGAATAGAAACTAGGTTAAATAAATCAAGGTGCATTTATAAAGTAGATGATTATACATAAAAAAGTCAAGTGATAGAAGACGACAGTGACATATTTGTGACCTATTTCTACAACAGATGCACACATGGCCAGAGTCTTATCCCCAGGTTTAATTTATGACTCAGGTTTCACTGAATAATCAACTAGGCTGAAATGAAGATTTTCAGATGCTACTGCTGGAAATGTTATAGACTCTGTATAAGGTGTCGTGTATAGGCCCTTGTTTTGTTAAAATTGTATATGGGTGGAATAAAGAGACAAACATCTGCACCAAAATGTACACAAAACATATCTCTGGACCCCTTGTCTCTGAACTATCATTTTCTCTTCAATTATTGATTAAATAGCATAAGTAATTTTAAATTCTTCCATTTATGCTTTCCTGCATTTTTTCCTATTTTTCCACAGTCCACATAATTTTTCTAGTTAGTTAAAACCATGCTATTTAAAAAATAATTAATGTCAAATCCTATAAATCGTTTCAAAAAATACTCATCTAACACAACAGAAACCTCTTGAAGGCGGGTGCCTTTCTCTGCAACTGTCACCAGACACAGGAGTGCAGATAACACACGTGCAAGTGCCCGTGATGATTTTTCATGAACAGAAGACAAAGTCTCTCAGGACCAAGGATGTTAATCATTAAGCGTCAATTCCATCCCAAGGCTCTGCAGTAATTTTGTCGTTATCTGGTTGGAGGATAGGAGGAGCAAGAAGTTACGTTTCTGCCTTTGCGAACCACATGAGTAACATCACATGGGGAGGATATCAGGGAGAACTAAGATGGGAGTATGTACGTGCATCTGCCTGTGCCCTTTGGTGTGTGTGTTTAGCAGATAATTCCTGGACCTACAGAACTTGGCCCACAAAGGAGGATGAAGTCCTACAATGCTGAAGGTTGATGAGGACACTTCAAAACCTCCCATGTCGAGAACAAAAGGCTGCTTAAAATTGATCCTTTCTCTCTTTAAATGGAAATAAGAAAATGGTACGTTTCAGACTAATTTTTCCCCAAAGTTGCACCCAACTTCTAGTTTTGTCTGTATTATGGAGCCATGTGCAAAGAAGGTTTTCTCAATGAAGATGGATCTATCTATCTTTCCATCTACCTACCTACCAATCTGGAATTCCATAAGGAATCTCAGTAACTAAAACTAAGAGTATGAGAAGTGTAGTCTTGGTCTCCTAATAGAATGAATTTTGATGTATCTGTATAAGAAATGTAATCATTACTTTTTTTTTTTTTTTTTTTTTTGCGGTACGTGGGCCTCTCACTGTTGTGGCCTCTCCCGCTGCGGAGCACAGGCTCCGGAGGCGCAGGCCCAGCGGCTATGGCTCACGGTCCCAGCCGCTCCGTGCCATGTGGGATCTTCCCGGACCGGGGCACGAACCCGTGTCCTCTGCATCGGCAGGCGGGCTCTCAACCACTGCGCCACCAGGGAAGCCCTAGTCATTACTTTTGTGTCAAGGATTTTTCCATACCACCCTGAAAAACTGCTATAAATGAAAGTTCTTCCAGACCTATTTTAATCAAGTAGGAAACATATTAGCACCAGTAACACTGGTGGAAAGGTGATTCAAGACACCACTCTTTGGGAGTATTGGACATTTTCTCCACTACCTTCTTATTTATCCTCTTCACATCTTAGTAAGTATCACAGCTTCTTGTAAAGGTAGATCAGAATTAACATCAATTCAGATTTGGAATTCTAAATACATACAATGTAACTATATGTTGGTCTTAAATTTACTATTAAAAGTGCTAGATCAGATTGACAAACATATCAACACCATTTATTTTCTCCTAGATTTCAGCTCTTAAGAAGAATGACTGCCACATAGATATTAAAACATTGCTTATGTTTATATTGAGGGAAATATCACCACCTCACAGAAGAAGATCCATTACCTTAATTTTACAGAATGCCAGGGTCCTGATGAGTTCAGCCTTAGACATACTAACAAGTCACAATCATGAAATTTAAGGATTGGACACAAATGAGTTAGAAACAAATTCAGAAACAAGCAAAAGGGGATGGAGAATCAACTTGTAGAAGCCAGGACTGCAAAGAGAGAAGCAAAGAGAAACCAAAAAACACCCAAGAGTGTATACTTTTGAGAAGAACCTCTTCATCAGGGCCATTTCTGAGCTGTAGGATGACTCCAGAACAGCCCTCACCCTCACTACTCCTTTTCTCTCTACTTCTCTATGGCACACGCTTCAGTAAACACTACCTCAAATGCATTATTGTGGTTCACCGGGTTGTCAAGTTAAGTGCGCCCTGAGATAGGCAGCCAGGTGCCAATTATGAAGTTGGCACCTTCCTGTTTATCCCATATCCTGATAAGGAAGACGTTGTCATTTCCTGAAACTCCTGGCTGCCACACCACTCAGGACACCCGGGGAGCTACTGATAGCCACCATAACTCCCACCAAAGTGCTGTTCTTGGGGGCCAGGTTACTTAAAGGCAATTGAAGATGTTTATACTGCCCTCTGCTTTCTCTGAGCTCTTAGTTTATAACTCTTTACTGTTTTGTTTTGTTTTGGTTTTTTACAACCTGTTTTATTCCTTCACCCATTCTCAGTATCATTCAGAGAGGGATGATTTGGTTTGATTCTCCCTCTCTCCCTGCAGCCCCTCAAACAGGCAGAGAAAAAAATGAAGACACATTTGAGTATAATGTAACCTATCAAGTTCCTTCTCATTACAGAACAGTCTTCAGGGAAAGAGAAAAGACTCCTGAAAGCAGTAAAAGGATAGGACCTCTACAATTCCCTTTAACTCAACCTTCTCAGGAAACTTTTCTTTATGACCAAGCTAAGGATGACACTTGTTATTTACTTTATGCTTATTCTAATCCCAGTCCAATGTGTAACGCTTTGCAGGGTTTATCTTGTTAACTCCTTGCAACATTATGAAGTAGTGATTCTAACAAATCCCCCTTTTGCAGATGAAGACACTGAAGCATCAGGAGGTTAGGGATTTGTCCAAGGTCACTGGGCTCTTTAGTAGCGGAGCTACAATTGAACTTTCGGTCAAAAATCAAACCAATAAAAACAGTGCTTATAATCACTCAGTTATTTTCCTTCCCATGGCCTGTGTTGGGGGTCGCAAACTCAGATGCCAGGCAGGTAATTTCCATGAGTGGAGCAGGCTGGGAGGGCACTGTGGCAGCCTGGAGTTCTCAGGCATTATGTATGGGAGGGTAACCACTGCCCCACTCCTGCTAGCTGTGGCCATGAAGAATCTATGCGCTCACTGTGGCCACAGGATCAGAGTCTTCAAGGGAAGATGGAAATATGGATATTTAAACAAATCATCCGATTTTTAAATGTTGGCAACTTATTAAAAAATATTTAAACAGTGGGCCAACTCCATACTAGCCAAACAAAAGCCATCTTTAGGTGAAATTCGGTTCATGGGTCACCAGTTTCCAACCCCTAGATTTCAAACCTTGACTGGTGTGATAATACCATCCTGCCTCAGAAACACAAAACACCTCTGACCCAACCATAACATCTCTTTCTTCCTCTAGCCACTGTGGTAAGTAGAGGGGCCAACTCTCTTTCCCATCTCTGCTCCAGGAGGCAGCGTTAGAACTGAGCAGGCTTGGTTGGAAGCCCGCTTTTCCAGCTGGTGATGGGAATTTGTCCTTCTCTCCCCTCCAGGCTGTTGTGTCAGCATCTCTGGAGTTGTCTCTGGCTTTCTCATGTGGTTCAGCTACATGCTGGCTTCCCCTGAGTCTAGCCAGATTTTGTGTCTTGGAGGAAAAAAAAATTCCCCTGAAACTCTAAAAAATACAGTTCAGCTTCAACTTCAACACTCACTAACCACTTTTTCTCTTTAGCTCACCCTGGTTAAAAAAAAAAAAATCATCGTTCTCCAAAGTAGGGAGGTGGAGTTTGGGCAGACAAACCTACCATCTTAGCATTAGGTAATTTGGAAAAGCCCTTTAAAATCTGCAGTGCAGGGTATTCTTGAAATACAGTCCTTTGCTTTACAAGGAGGTCCCCTGCAATAACAGAAGCAAGTCTCTCTGCTCTGGGGTTTAGACTCACACAAACTACTGCATTCATTCATTCTCCTGAGTTTCTCCCCGGGACGTTAGTATCAGGAAATCAATCTCGCTTACCGTTGTATCTCCAGCACCTGGCACAAACATTAATAAGTGTTTGCTGAATAAATGAATAAAATGAAAGAAGGGTTCAGATCAGTTGGGACCAAGATAACATCTATGCTGTGATTTATTCATTCAAATATGTTGCAATGAGCTCAGGTCCCCAAGGAGCGGGGTTGAGGAACAAAAGGTGGCCGCTCTTCAGATCACTAGGAAACTTCTGTTTTGCTGTGTAGGGTGGAATCTGAGGGCAACAGCTAATTTTCTCAGGACAAAGGAAGGGAAAAGAGGATTTCAGAGGGGATGTGTGGTTGAAGAGGAGGGAGAAAATACCTGAAACTTGGGGGCAAGTGGGTAAGACATGGGAGAGAGCAAAGAGATAGTGGGCTGTGTGATGTAACCTTCCCCTCCGTCTCTCCATAAAACCTTCAGTAAAAACAGTCACTTAGCATCAATGATTTTGGAGTCAAGTAACAGTCTGTATTAACAGTGTAACTTGCACACGTGGTCAATGGGGAAAACAAATACAAATACAACCAAGTCCCTTCTTTGGAGGAGCAAAGAGTCTAGGGTGAAACAGCCAGAGGAAGAAAATCTTCCACTACTCTATGAGAAACTGCTCAAAGATACAAAACACTATCGATTTATGCAAAGATATTTATTGCACATTTACTGTGTGCCAGGCATGTGCTGGGGCCTGGAGATATGGTGGCAAAGGAGACAGTCAAGATCCCCTGCCCTTAAGGAAAAAGAAGCAATAAATGTAAGGAATGGGATGGTATCAGCAATGGGGGCTTGAAGGGAATAATATGGGGGTGATATATGATAAGGATGGATGGGATTCAACATTAATTAGGTGGCCAGGATTGGCCTCTCTGAAGGGTGACAATTGAGCTGAGACGAGAAGGATGGGAAGAGGTCACTATATGCAGATCTGTGGGTTAAGTTTTCCAAGAAGAGGGAAGAGCTGCATGCAAATGGACCAAGGTGGTACTAGGCAAGTGATGGGGAGGAGGGTGTAGAAGATGCTCAGAGAGGCAGGTGGGGGCCAGATTAGCAAGACACAGAACATTACTAGGTCCGCAAGGGTAACGGATGGACTTGCAAAGACTCAGAGACTTGAGTGAAAGACGCAAAGGTAAAGTGTAATCACAACACAAGGGCCTTGGCATGCACCATCTCTGGGGGGATGTTCTCAAACGCTGGCCCTCCAGGGGGCAGGAAATAACGTAGTCTAGTTAACCACCCTTCGGGACTGCTCTGTGTATGAATGTAAAACTAGGGATTATCCAGCCCTAGATGCGAATGAAAAGGGCACAGTGGGTCATTAGTTTTCCAGAAGACTCTGAGGTAGAAGTGAGAATGCCAATTACCCTCATTTCTGTGGAAGGGAACCGGGAGAGGAGAGACACCCAGAGAACTGTGCTTCCGGTTGGCTTGCAAATCATAACAACCACCCCCAAATTAAAAGAACAGGAAAAAAAAAAAAAAGCCCCTTTGCTCTTGGGACCTTAAGTGATTAGAAAGAGTGGTTATTTGGCTGATTTTCACACTTAATTAGCATATGCATAATTTAACAAGGGAACATGCTGGGGGCTGGCACTGGTGAGGGCAGCTCTCCATACCCATGGACTAGAATCTGGGGCAGCAGCATTGGGAGCGCTTAATTATGCCAGCAAGGCAACAGAGATCAGCGTGTAAAAGGGGGATGAGCTGACGATGTGCAGCAAGCATGGAAAGACACCCGATGTCTATTTTCACCCACGTGTACACCTGCACTGAGCCTTGCCCGAATATTCCTCCCAAGGAATCCTTACGCTTCCCACGTCTTTCGCCGCCAACGCCCTCGATCAGGCAGCCATGTTTTCTTCTCCAAAGATGCGGCAATGCCAAAAAGAATAAAGTACTTTATTATGACCGTTCATATCACATTGCACTTGGCACTGAAGACAAGAAGGATGTGGAGTGGTACTTCAGGGCTAAATAAAATGGACACTAGAAGAAGGGTCAGGCCTTCCAGTTTTAATCCTGAATGTCCTGATTAGATCCACAAGCAGAGCAGCAAAGGACAAAATTCATAACCGATGCTTTAAATTAGTTAACTTTTAGGTTTTCTTTTCCTCCACTCATAAAAGTATCCTCTAAACCCAAAGGAAGATGAAAAAGAAGAGACGGCTGCCTGCAATGACAGAACTCATGTATGCTTGCTCACCTGTCTTTCCGGACTTGTTTCTCTGCCCATGCTCTTTGGAGGGACAAATATATAACTCAAAAATTGATGAGTGGAATCGTATGGGTGTTTTTGAAAAGAAGTGGCAGGGAATTTTACAATTTTCACACCATATCTCACCTTATCACCAGATTCAATGTCATATAACTTTAAAATTGTGTCAATATCATATTGATACATCTTGGGTCATTGGTCTATTCCGAGATGATTTACAGGTCTTTTTTTGCTTCTGGTACCTCCTCAGCATCAATTCTCTTTTCCTCTCTTAAGAAAATCCTAATTTTTCTTTTCCTCAGTCTAAGCTGCTGTGTGTGTGTGTGTGTGTCTGTGTGTGTCTGTGTATCTTTAAGGCCTGAGCTAATTGGTATAGTCTATCCCCCTTGCGATAGTGATTGCATTGGGCATAAAAAGAAAATCCAACTTGGACCAATGAGGGTTAGGTCCAGACCTTTTGTTGCTATACTGAGAAGATCCCAACATATTACTCTCACTCCCTTCATGCCAACCCCTCATAGCTCTCCAAACATGTCAAACATTTTCATACCTCTGTGCTTTTTCAGATGCTATTCCACTTCTTGACTGAATGAGGAAATCTATCAGTTCTTCCATATGTTATTTTGGCTTGAATCCCCCCAAACCTTATGCTATCATATTTAACTTAATAAGCATCTACTGACAACTATTATACCAGACCACTGGCTGTTTCCACAACAACCATTCTTCCATTCTTCTGTCAACAGTCAATCCCCTGACTTTTTTCTTTCTCATCCTCAAGTAAAATTTGGGCAGTGCTGATTCCTCCCTCAACATCAGTTAGGCCCTATTTGGCTTAAGTCCATTAGGTAGTCTATCTCACTGAGTAGAGGAAATAGGTATAGAGATGAGCACAGAATCCAAATAGACCTAATGAGATGTGAGGAGATATTTCCTAAGGGTTTAAGGAGATGGGAAGCCTTGCACTATGGCAGCCAATTTTCCACCACAAGTAGAGAGCCTGGAACAGTTGCTGGGTCTACACAGAAAGCAGAGCGGAGAGATTATCAACAGAGGGACATAGCTGAGCTCTGGATCAAGCCTTACCTGAAGCTAGTGGGTTTTTTTTTGAACTTCTAATTTGTTTGTGCCAAAATCTTGATTAAGGAAAATTTCTGTAGGATTTTTTTCAGCCCTTCAACCAAAAGATTTCTGACCAATAGACTAACAAAAAAATGTCAAACAACTCAAGAGCCAAGATAGAAACCTGTGGGAAATTAAACTACATTCTAAGTCAACTCCAAATTGTTCATGCATTCATCCACTCAAGAAATATTTGAACACTTATTCTACGCCAAGTACTGTTCTAGGACGTTAGAGATTATAGCAATGAACAAAACAAACAATTTTTTTTTTTTGGAGCACAGATTTTAGTGGGGAGAGATATATAATAAACAATAACAATGATAAAATGATAAAGTATATAGCATATTAGAAGATTGCTATTAGGAAACAATAGAATAGGTTAAGGGAGAGCAGAAAAGCCAAAGGTGGAAGGGGTTTCAATGTCAAATAGGTAGTCAATATAGGCTTCACTGAAAGGACAATACTTGAACAAAGACTTGAAGGAAGTGAGGAAATCAGCTATGCAGGTATCTGGGAGAAGAGCAGTCCAGGCAGAAGAAACAGCAAGTGCTAGGGCCCTGAGGACTGGTGAGTCCAAGCAGCAGCAAGAAGGCTGTTGAACAGGGAGAAAGCAACAGGAGTGAAGTCAGAGCGGAAACTGAAGGGCCACCACAAGGATCCTTTTTCACTGAATAAGATGGAGAGTCATTGGAAGATTTTGAACAGAGGAGTGACATGATCAGACTTAAATTCTTACAAGAATCAGTCTGGCTACTGCATGGAGAATAGATTTGGGGCTCAGAGGCAAGGGTGGAAGCAAGGGACTGTTGCAACAATGCCTGCTAGATAGTGGCTTGGATCAGTAAGGTAGCAGTGGAAGGGGTAAAAAGAGATTGGATCATGGATAGGATTGAAAAATAGAGCCACTAGGATTCCCTGAAGCACTACATGTGGAATGTGAGTCAAGGATAACTCCAAGGTTTCTGGCCTGAGGAACTAGAAGGATGAAGTTGCCATCAACAAAGAAAGCTGCGGGCAGACAAAGTTTGCTCAGGAGAGGATCCGCAAGTTCACAGCTTGAAAATGTTAAGTCTGAGATGTTTTACTGAACGTCCAAGTAGAGATAGATATATAAGTCTGGAGTTCAGGAGAGATGAATGGACTAAAGACCTGAACTTGGGAGTTCTCAGCATATAAATAGTGTTTCAAGTCACAAAGTGGGATGAAATAATGAGGGGAGTAATTGTAGATGAGAAGAAGAGAGGATTCAAGGACTTAATTCATTTAATCAACTCATTTAATCCCCACAATAACCTTATAAATTCATTTATTATTACTATCCTCATTTTATAGTTGAAGAAATCAAAACTTAGAGGAGTTAAGATCACACGGCAACTTGGCCAAGAACATACATACTCAACTGCGTATAAACACGTTAAGTCACTGAGCTGGGACTGAAACCCAGGCAGTCTGGCTCCAGAGTCTGTGCTCCTAACTATTTCTCAATATTGCCACCTGTTCCCAAGCGAAATTGTTTAATTGACTGACAGATATTTAGGATTAGTGATAAAGAGAGTGTACAGGACACCAAATAGTGGCCAACTGAACTAAAAGAATTCAGTTTCCTGCCTCCAGAGCTAGACTAGGCTGCAAACACAATGCCAAGACAAAGGTAAGAGCTGAAGTTACTGTATCCAAACACAGGAAGACCAGTTTGCTCAGTGGTCCCCATACTTAGTCTGTATGAATCAACTGCACTTGGGGATCCTGCTAAAAGATGCAGGTTTCTCAATGACCGTCCTAGACACTGATTTAGTAGATACTACAGAGCGTGGGAATTCCATTTTGATACGTGTCTCAGGAAATTCTCAACACCTTTTTAAGAAACACAACCATAGGAAATCTACTTTGGCTTACCTCTATCCAGCAGCTCTCCACCCAAAAAGGCAAATAAAATTGGACTTCAATTCAACTTAGCTTCACAGATGGGATTGGAACAGAAGGGAGATATTTGTACATAGCTAATGACTACAGCTTAGCTTGGAAAAAGTCTGATATTCTTCATAAAGATTGTTAGTCTTCTTTTGTTAACTGGTAATCAACTTCTTATTTATCTTTTGTTAACTGGTAATCAACTTCTTACTTAATCTGAAATTGATCTTCTTCTTTATTTATTCATATTAGTAAATAAAATTGGCACTTGAACTTTGCACAGCAAATGGTGGGTTTTTATTAAATACTCATTGAGAAGACAAGATATACGAGAAATTTATGCTTTGCATTTGTCAGTGGAGACCCAAGCTCACTTGGATACCTTCACCCAATGACAGGTGCAATCAAAGTGTAATAGCATTTAACTTAAGCTAAAAAGTAACCGTCCTTTATTTAAAAAAAACTGCCAAAGCAGAGCTATAAGCAAAGTGGGTTGGTGTCAATGCCCACTTCCTTTTTAGTTCTGATTAAATAAACAAATACAGAGCTTCTCAGAAATGCACATAACTCTAATAATTCAGCAGTTGAGTAAGCCCAGAAAAACATGAGGATAATAGCTAATATTTGTTCCCAATTTGGTTAGACTCTAAAGGTAATTGCACAAATGATTTCCCCCAATACCAAATGCCATTGCCAAATGTTTGCACATCAGATTGCTTTCTGTTTCTACTTCGGATTTTGAAAACAGTCCTTACAAATTGTCTCTATTTTAGGGATGTGAATAATCACCATATTAATATGGTGTAGTTTAATTTAATTTCAGAATTTTTTCAGAGCCACTGGCTCATCCAATTTATTGGTTTCATTGGGAGGCTACCAAATGGATTTGAACTAATTTCTAAAGCAGGAAAACCAAGACAACAGTGATTTCTGCCTCTACCTCTCCTCCACATTTTTATACAAATGAAAACATGGTGGCAAGAAGGAATAATTTCTCATTCTTATCCAACCAACTGTCCATTAACAATTCAATCTTTTAACCATGTTGTATTAAACATTTACATAGCAATATAGCGAGGTGATGAAGATCATGGCCTCTTAGTTGCATGGCCATGAGCATTTCCGTTTCTTCCTCTATAAATGGGGCTAGGGAAAGTATCTAATTCACAAGAACTGTTAGGAAGATTAAATGGGATGACACATAAAATTACTAGCGTAGTTTCTGGCACACAATAAATGCTCTCCATTGTTAGTGATTATCGTTTTTATCTATGCACATGCTCATCTGGGTATAAACATACACACAGGCGAGCCCTACTTTTTGCCACTTTGCATTTCACTATTGCACGCAGCTGCCCAGTTACTGCCTAATAAGCATCTCTGCTTCACCTCTTCCACCGTAGCCTTTCATTCAGTGGTTTTTGCTGCTGACTCAAATAGTGGGACACCAATGGACGATAACACCCACATAAGAAGGGCATTGCAAAAAAACAAATTGTTAGGATGGTAAAAAAATAATAATAATGGCATTGCAATGATCTACCATCTGAAGAGGATTTCAGAATCGCAGTGGCATCATCTTCTTATTAAACTGAGGAACGAAAAAAAAGAAAGGGCATCTTCATGATGGGTCCACAGGTACTGGTGAAGTGGTGCATGCAACTGATCTGCTCCCATGCTTCCAAGTCTATATACATAACTGTCCCAAAGCCAAGTCATTATAAAAGAGTCATCATAAAGGATGGAGTGAGCAGAACTTGAAATTACCCATCTGCTTTCACCATGGGCAATGCAATTTTTACTGAGGAATAGGTTTAGGTGATTAGGAGATAAAAAGCCACTTCCCTGGCACCCGTTTGCTCTGGTAGCTGCAAATGGCAGACCATTCTTTTTCTTTCCATTTACATGCATGGAGTAGCCCCTATGTGCCATATACAGTGCCAAGTGCCTTGGGAGAAACAGGGGAAAATGAGATCCCTGAAATCAAGGTAATGATAACCCGTGGAAGACACTATTTCTCCAACAAATGCCTAGCAGAAGACCTGGCCCATAACTGATGCTTAATAAAGGCTTGCTGAATGAATAAGTAAATGTATAATCTGGGCAGTCTCATCTATAAGCACAGGGTAAAAAAATAAAACTCATTAGGCAAAATTTAGGAAGCCTCTGCTGGCAGCTACCATGGCCAAAAGGCAATCTTTGTCTAAACCTGGCCAGAAAGCCCAAGCTTTCACTCAGACCCTTGGATCTTAGTGAGTTCATACACCTTGTGCTTACTGCCATTACTCAAGGTCCACTCTGGGCTTTTGTAGTGGAGATAGTGGCTTGGTATGGAAGCACTGGCAATGGGAAGAATCAATTTGACTTCACCAGTCCATGTCTCCATCCTATAGGAACTCCACCTTTCAAGGTGGAAGTTGGAAATCAGGTCAACTCTTCTGAAAATTTTGGGAGTTAATGCATTGTTAGCTCTTGGTATCCCTGCTGTATTCTGACAGCACGGGGATGATCCACCATGATCCATGCAATGACAAGCTCTGTCTGGGACTTCCCTGGCAGTCCAGTGGTTAAGACTCCACACTTCCACTGCAGGGAGCATGGGTTCGAACCCTAGTTGGGGAACAAAGATCCTACATGCTGCACAGTGTGGCCAAAAAAGAAAATAAAGGCGTATTAAAAAACAAACAAACAAACAAGCACTGTCCCATTGCAATCAAGAATAAAGGCCTCTGACATACATCCTACTGGGTATTATTCATAATGTGAATACAATCATGCTTTAAAGGCTTTCAGGACACTCAGGAACTTGATGCACCATCTGTATCATCACGTAAAGCAAATAATTGCTTTTGAAAAAATCCATGCCACTATTGCTAATTTTTTCATTTCCACAAGCTACCCCACTAACCACCTCTGGGTATTTACACAGTTTATTTAATTATGCAGTGGTTTTGTGTGTACTGAACATTAAACAGGGGGTCCATGCATACTGAACTCTCCATCCTGATTTTTAAAGCCAGCTCTCTTGCTTTGTTTCTTTTCTCTGTTTTTAGCAGGAGGACAATAACACCCGTCTTTCTGGCCTCTGAAGGGATTAATGTTCATAAGAGCTGTAAAGCTGAAAGATGCTGCCTCCATGCTGAGTATGATATAACAAGATATATTTGTAACCGGGTGCTGAAAGAAACCTATCTGCTGGGCATCTCCTGCAACCAGCCGTTCCTGTCATCAAACTGTATTTATTGAACACGCAGTAACTGTCTTGTGAGCTCCAAATTAATGGGGGGACTCCGGAGAACCTAATTTTAACACATTATCCCCCTCTTTGTTACCCGTATTTGTTTGTTTCAAAGCCTGACACTTTAATTGGCACTGGGGACTCCAACGCACAACTGCAATTTTCCTTTTGAAAGCTTAGAAAGCTGCTGCCTGAAGACGCCTGGTTTAGCTCCTGGAGTTCACAGGTTGGCAGGGGGCTGTGCAGCCACAAGTGCCAGGGAATGCCATGAATATGGAAGAAAACTGGAGCTTGTTTTGGGGCAGGCTGGGAAACTGACACAAAAGCCATTAATCTTCTTTCAGAGTCACCCTTCGTAACCACTCCGTCCTCGACAGGCATTTGTCTTATTTTTAGTCTCCTTCTCAGGAGCTTTCCGTTTTATCCCCCAGTTCTTCAGGGGCTTGCTGAGCCTGGTTTTGATCCTCTAATTGGCTTTTACCCTCCAATCCTTTTTGATTCCCCCAGAACGCAAATTGGCCGGTTCCTTGCCTATGTTATTCCAACTTTTTACACTCTGTTCCCTCATTTTGCTTGTTTTTCATCTTAAGGTGAGACTTAACCTCCCCTTTCCCCAACATATCACTGGAGAGATTTGTCAAGCCTCTCAAATCCTGGCTTCCCCTAACTTCCCTGATGAAGCATTCCCCAGGGGTAATACATTTCTCTGAACCCACAACTTCCACAGTCCTTGGTTTGGATCTTCCCTATAACACATTCTGTGCGGATTCGTATCTATGAGCTCCTTATTGATAAAGATATGCCAGAGGATCAATGTTCACACTCCATACAGCATTCCACAGAGCACTGAGCTGAGAGAAGCTGCTTAGAAAATATGCTTGGACAAATGGATGCTTTAAGCTATTTCAGTACTTAAAAAACAAAGTTCTACTGATGTTAAAATCAACATCTAGGGCTTCCCTGGTGGCGCAGTGTTTGAGAATCTGACTGCTAATGCAGGGGACATGGGTTCGAGCCCTGGTCTGGGAGGATCCCACATGCCGCAGAGCAACTAGGCCCGTGAGTCACAACTACTGAGCCTGCGCGTCTGGAGCCTGTGCTCCGCAACAAGAGAGGCCGCGATAGTGAGAGGCCCGTGCACCGCGATGAAGAGTGGCCCCCGCCTGCCACAACTAGAGAAAGCCCTCGCACAGAAACCAAGACCCAACACAGCAAAAATAAATAAAATTTAAAAAAATCAACATCTAACATAACTAATCATGTGTTGGTCCTAAGAACAAAAACAAAAAGTAACAACAGTTAGGAACTAAGATTTACTGAGCACTTACCAATGTGCCAGGCACACGGCTAGGCGCTTTGCTTGGGTTTCCTCTTTGAACCCTCTCAATAAGTTTATGACGTAGGCATTAATAGTATAGATGGGGAAATGCAGCTTTGAGAGTTCACTTTCTCTGGGGCAGAAGCTAACATCTGGCAGATCTGGGATTCGGGTTCATGTCTGTCTGACCCCAGAGTTTGCTCTCTTTGCAACTTTATTGCATTGTCTGCTTTTTCCTTGTAGGCCCATTTAGAAAGATCTATTAGGGTGAAAACTAGAGCGACTTTGTCTGAGGCTTCATAAAACCTTATACAGATAAGGATAGGTGATGGACACCCTGAAGACGGAGAGGTGACTTTACAATTTCTGTAGGGAATGTCTGCTGATTTCCATTCCATGGCAGACAGAACAAAGCCAAGGCTAAAGAAAGTTTACCTATTCCACAGTTCTTAGGTAGAATAATGATTTTTTTCTCTCAACAAAGAGGGGGCCAATCAAATCTTGTTACCTGGCAATGACCATATTTTTCCGGGTCTTTGTCTTAGAGGTGAATTGCACCAGGCTAATTTAAATATGAACACAGTGAAAATTTCAACCCAGAGAGAGAGAGAGAGTTTGAGAGAATGAGAGATTTGGGGTGGTGTTGGTGGGGAGCTCTATTTACTTTTGGTTAAATGCCAGTACCGCAAGAGTCCAAGGTCAATAAAAGAAGTGTGAAACCAATTAGGGTTTCTCACCTTCTGGCTGCTTAAGGCTATGCATATTGCATACCCGAAATATATGATTTTGCAAGAGAGTATTTCTGGGCTGCAGAATGGCACAGTGCCAAACTAGCCTGGGACAACACATGTCTACTTTTCTGTCTTGGGTTAAAAGTGCTGTAACCCAAAAGAACAGAGGGGAACAAAAGAGATTCAGCAAGAATGGGAATGAAGCATGAATCACAGAGAGAGAAGATTACCGTCAAAAGCTTAAAAAAAAAAATCTGCCAAAGCTCTCCAGCTCTCTGTTAATGACTATGACTGTAATTTCTGCATATTTTAACAGATGTTCTGTTTATAAAACTGCAAAGTGATTTAGGGGTTACGAATAAAGCCAGGAGGCCCTAGAGATGTTTCTTTGTATGATTAACTGACCACAGGCCATTTGTTTTACAACAAAGACGCTCAATGATCCATAGTCCACGATTTATACCAGCCCGTGTATACTAATGGCTGATGTCTCCATGGTACTTCTCATTAGCAGCTGAAGGGGAATTGGAGGAAAACAGATTATGGGAATAGCTCCCCATTGCTCAACATGCTAGTTCATTAGTGAGCGTGGAATCGATCTGAAAGAAAACTAAGATAATCATAAACTGAAATTTGAATTATAAATTATAACAATTAAGGAATCCAGTTCAAGGATGAAAGAAAGAATATGGCTTTTCATAACCCTAGCTGTACACACCTTGGTAAACTGGGAATGAGAGGAAGTTTTGTATCTTCTAAATAAAAGAGAGACCTTCAAGATGGGGGAGGAGTAAGACGTGGAGATCACCTTCCTCCCCACAAATACATCAAAAATACATCTACATGTGGAACAACTCCTATAAAACACCCACTGAACGCTGGCAGAAGACCTCAGACTTCCCAAAAGGCAAGAAACTCCCCACGTACCTGGGTAGGCAAAAGAAAAAACAGACACAAAAGAATAGGGACGGGACCTGCACCTCCCTGGGAGGGAGCTGTGAAGGAGGAAAGGTTTCCACACACTAGGAAGCCCCTTCACTGGAGGAGATGGGGGGTGGCGGGGGGGGAAGCTTCGGAGCAGCGGAGGAGAGCGCAGCAACAGGGATGCGAAGGGCAAAGCGGAGAGATTCCCGCACAGAGAATCGGTGCCGACCAGCACTCACCAGCCGAAGAGACTTGCCTGCTCACCCGCCGGGGCAGGCGGGGCTGGGAGCTGAGGCTCGGGCTTCGGTCGGATCACAGGGAGAGGACTGGGGTTGGAGGCGAGAACACAGCCTGAAGGGGTTAGTGCGCCACAGCTAGCCGGGAGGGAGTCCGGGAAAACGTCTGGAACTGCTGAAGAGGCAAGAGACTTTTTCTTGCCTCTTTGTTTCCTGGTGCGCGAGGAGAGGGGATTCAGAGCGCTGCTTAAAGGAGCTCCAGAAACGAGCGCGAGCCGCAGCTAACAGCGCGGACCCCAGAGACGGGCATGAGACGCTAAGGATGCTGCTGCTGCCACCAAGAAGCCTGTGTGCGAGCACAGGTCACCATCCACACCTCCCTTCCAGGGAGCCTGTGCAGCCCGCCACTGCCAAGGTCCCGTGATCCAGGGACAACTTCCCCAGGAGAGCACATGGTGCGCCTCAGGCTGGTGTAACGTCACGCCGGCCTCTGCCTCCGCGGGCTCGCCCCGCATCCATACCCCTCCCTCCCCCCGGCCTGAGTGAGCCAGAGACCCCCAATCAGCAGCTCCTTTAACCCCGTCCTGTCTGAGCGAGGAACAGACGCCCTCCTGCGACCTACACACAGAGGCGGGGCCAGATACAAAGCTGAACCCCGGGAGCTGTGCAAACAAAGAAGAGAAAGGGAAATCTCTCCCAGCAGCCTCAGGAGCAGTGGATTAAATCCTCACAATCAACTTAATGTACCCTGCATCTCTGGAATACCTGATTAGACAAGTCATCCCAAAATGGAGGTGGTGGACGTTGTGAGCAACTGTAGATTTAGGGTTTGATTTCTGCATCTAATTTGTTTCTGGTTCTATGTTTATCTTAGTTTAATATTTAGAACTTACTATCTTTGGTAGATATATTGATTTGATTGCTCTCTTCCTATTTTTTATTATATATATATTTTTTCCCTTCCTCTTTTAGTGAGTGTGTATGTGTATGCTTTTTTCTGTGATTTCTCTGTACAGCTTTGCTTTTACCATTTGTCCTAGGGTTCTGTCTGTCCATTGCTTTTGTTTGTTTGTTTTAGTATAGTTTTTAGCTCTTGTTATCATTGGTGGATTTGTTTTTTGGTTTGGTTGCTCTCTTCTTTCTTTCTTTTTTTTTATTACTTTTTAAATTTTTTTACTTTTAATAATATTTTTTGGGCTTCCCTGGTGGCGCAGTGGTTAAGAATCTGCCTGCCAATGCAGGGGACATGGGTTCAAGCCCTGGTCCAAGATGATCCCACATGCCATGGAGCAACTAAGCTCGTGTGCCACAACTACTGAGCCTGTGCTCTAGAACCCACGAGCCACAACTACTGAAGCCTGTGCACCTACAGCCTGTGCTCCACAACAAGAGAAGCCACCGCAGTGAGAAGCCTGCACACCACAACGAAGAGTGGCCCCCATTCACCACAGCTAGAGAAAGCCGGCGTGCAGCAACGAAGACCCAACACAGACAAAAATAAAATAAATAAATTCATTAAAAAATATATATATTTTTTAAAATTATTTTATTTTATTGTTTTCTTTCTCCCCCCCCCTGCCCCTTCTTTCTTTCTTTTTTTTCTCTCTTTTCTTCTGAGCCATGTGGCTGACAAGGTCTTGGTGCTGCAGCCGGGTGTCAGGCCTGAGACTCTGAGGTAGGAGAGCTGAGTTCAGGACATTGGTCCACCAGAGACCTCCCAGCCCCACATGTTATCACACAGCGAAAGCTCTCCCAGAGATCTTCATCTCAACTCTGAGACCGAGCTCCAGTCAATGACCATCACCCTACAGTGCTGAACACCCAATGCCAAACAACTAGCAACACAGGAACACAACCCTAGCATGAGCAGAGAGGCTGCCTAAAATCATGATAAGTTCAAAGACACCCCAAAACACAGCACCAGATGTGGTCCTGCCCACCAGAACACAGACAACAGGCCCATCCACCAGGAAGCCTACACAAGCCACTAAACCAAGCATACCCACTGGGGGCAGACACCAAAAACAACAGGAACTACGAAACTGCAGCCTGCGAAAAGGAGACCCCAAACACAGTAAATTAAGCAAAATGAGAAGACAGAGAAATACACAGCAGATGAAGGAGCAAGGTAAAAACCCACCAGACCAAACAAATAAGAGGAAACAGGAAGTCTACCTGAAAAAGAATTCAGAGTAATGATAAGTAAAGATGATCTAAAATATTGGAAATAGAAGAGAGAAAATACAAGAAATGTTTAAGAAGGACCTAGAAGAACTAAAGAGCAAACAAACAATGATGAACAACACAATAAATAAAATTAAAAATTCTCTAGAAGGAATCAGTAGCAGAATAACTGAGGCAGAAGAACAGATAAGTGTCCTGGAAGATAAAATAGTGGAAATAACTAGCACAGAGCAGAATAAAGAAAGAAGAATGAAAAGAATTGAGGACAGTCTCAGAGACCTTGGGGACAACATTAAACACACCAACATTTGAATTATAGGGGTGCCAGAAGAAGAAGAGGAAAAAAAGGGACTGAGAAAATATTTGAAGAGATTATAGTTGAAAACTTCCCTAATATGGGAAAGGAAATACTCAATCAAGTCCAGGAAGTGCAGAGAGTACCATACAGGATAAATCCAAGGAGAAACATGCCAAGACACATATTAATCAAACTATCAAAAATTAAATACAAAGAAAAAATATTAAAAGCAGCAAAGGAAAAATAACAAATAACGTACAAGGGAATCCCCATAAAGTTAACAGCTGACCTTTCAGCAGAAACTCTGCAAGCCAGAAGGGAGTGGCAGGACATATTTAAAGTGATGAAAGGGAAAAACATACAACCAACATTACCAAGCAAGGACCTCATTCAGATTCAATGGAGAAATTAAAACATTTAGAGACAAGCAAAAGTTAAGAGAATACAGTACCACCAAACCAGCTCTACAACAAATGCCAAAGGAACTTCACTAGGCAGGAAACACAAGAGAAGGATAAGACCTACAATAACAAACCCCCCAAAATTAAGAAAATGGTAAGAGCAACATACATATCAATAACTACCTTATATGTAAATGGATTCAATGCTCCAACCAAAAGACACAGACTGGCTGAATGGATCTAAAAACAGGATTCATATATATGCTGTCTACAAGAGACCCACTTCAGTCAGACCTTGGGACACACACAGACTGAAAGTGAGGGGATGGAAAAAGATATTCCATGCAAATGGAAATCAAAAGAAAGCTGGAGTAGCAATTCTCATATCAGACAAAATAGACTTTAAAATAAAGACTATTACAAGAGACAAAGAAGGACACTACATAATGATCAAGGGATCGATCCAAGAAGAAGATATAACAATTGTAAATATTTATGCACCCAACACAGAAGCACCTCAATACATAAGGCAAATGCTAAAAGCCATAAAAGGGGAAATCAACAGTAACACAATCATAGTAGGGGAATTTAACACCCCACTTTCACCAAAGGACAGATCATCCAAAATGAAAATAAATAAGGAAACACAAGCTTTAAATGATACCTTAAACAAGATGGACTTAATTGATATTTATAGGACATTCCATCCAAAAACAGCAGAATACACTTTCTTCTCAAGTGCTCGTGGAACATTCTCGAGGATAGACCATATCTTGGGTCACAAATCAAGCCTTGGTAAATTTAAGAAAATTGAAATCGTATCAAGTATCGTTTCCGATGACAATGCTATGAGACTAGATATCAATTACAGGAAATAATCTGTAAAACATACAAACACATGGAGGCTAAACAATACACTACTAAATAACCAAGAGATCACTGAAAAAATCAAAGAGAAAATGAAAAAATACCTAGAAAGAAATGACAATGAAAACACAATGACCCAAAACCTATGGAATACAGCAAAAGCAGTTCTAAGAGGGAAGTTTATAGCAATACAATCCTACCTCAAGAAACAAGAAACATCTCAAATAAACAACCTAACCTTACACCTAAAGCAAATAGGGAAAGAAGAACAAAAAAACCCCAAAGTTAGCAGAAGGAAAGAAATCGTAAAGATCAAATCAGAAATAAATGATTAAAAAATGAAAGAAACAATAGCAAAGATCAATAAAACTAAAAGCTGGTTTTTAAGAAGGTAAACAAAATTGATAAACCATTAGCCAGACTCATCAAGAATAAAAGGGAGAAGACTCAGATCAACAGAATTAGAAATGAAAAAGGAGAAGTAACAACTGACGCTGTAGAAATACAAAGGATCATGAGAGATTACTACAAGCAGCTATATGCCAATAAAATGGACAAAAATGGACAAATTCTTAGAAAAGCACAACCTTCGAAGACTGAACCAGGAAGAAATAGAAAATATAAACAGACCAATCACAAGCACTGAAATTGAAACTGTGATTAAAAATCTTCCAACAAACAAAAGCCCAGGACCAGAAGGATTCACAGGCAAATTCTATCAAACATGTAGAGAAAAGCTAACACCTATCCTTCTCAAACTCTTCCAAAATATAGCAGAAGGTGGAACACTCCCAAACTCATTCTAGGAGGCCAAAATCACCCTGATACCAAAGCCAGACAAAGATATCACAAAAAAAGAAAACTACAGGCCAATATCTCTGATGAACATACATGCAAAAATCCTCAACAAAATACTAGCAAACAGAATCCAACAGCACATTAAAAGGATCATTCATCATGATCAAGTGGGGTTAATCCCAGGAATGCAAGGATTCTTCAGTATATGCAAATCAATGAATGTGATACACCATATTAGCCAACTGAAGGAGAAAAACCATAGAATAATCTCAAAAGATACAGAAAAAGCTTTTCACAAAATTCAACATTCATTTATGATAAAAACCCTCCAGAAAGTAGGCATAGAGGGAACTTATCTCAACATAATAAAGGCCATATATGACAAACCCACAGCCAACATTGTTCTCAAAGGTGAAAAACTGAAACCGTTTCCACTAAGATCAGGAACAACACAAGGTTGTCCACTCTCACCAATATTATTCAACATAGTTTTGGAAGTCTTAGCCACAGCAATCAGAGATGAAAAAGAAATAAAAGCAATCCAATTTGGAAAAGAAGTAAAACTCTCACTGTTTGCAGATGACATGATACTATACATAGAGAATCCTAAAGATGCTACCAGAAAACTACTAGAGCTAATCATTGAATTTGGTAAAGTAGCAGGATACAAAATTAATGCACAGAAATCTCTTGCATTCTCCTACACTAATGATGAAAAATCTGAAAGTGAAATTAAGGAAACACTCCCATTTACCACTGCAACATAAAGAATAAAATACCTAGGAATAAACCTACCTAAGGAGACAAAAGACCTGTATGAAGGAAACAATAAGAAACTGATGAAATAAATTAAAGATGATACAAACAGATGGAGAGATATACCATCTTCTTGAATTGGAAGAATCAACATTGTGAAAATGACTATAGTACCCAAAGCAATCTACAGATTCAATGCAATCCTTATCAAACTATCAATGGCATTTTTCACAGAACTAGAACAAAAAATTGAACAATTTTTATGGGAAACAAAAGACCCCAAATAGCCAAAGCAATCTTGAGAAAGGAAAATGGAGTTGGAGGAATCAGGCTCCCTGACTTCAGACTATACTACAAAGCTACAGTAATCAAGACAGTATGGTACTGGCACAAAAACAGAGAGATAGATCAATGGAACAGGATAGAAAACCCAGACATAAACCCACGCACATATGGCCCCCTTATCTTTGATAAAGGAAGCAAGAATATGCAATGGAGAAAAGACAGCCTCTTCAATAAGTGGTGTTGGGAAAACTGGACAGCTCTGTGTAAAACAATGAAATTAGAACATTCCTTAACACCATACACAAAAATAAACTCAAAATGGATTAAAGACCTAAATGTAAGGCAGACACTATAAAACTCTCAGAGGAAAACATAGGAAGAACACTCTATGACATAAATCACAGCAAGATCCTTTTTGACACACTGCCTAGAGAAATGGAAATAAAAACAAAAATAAACAATTGGGACCTAATGAAACTCAAAAGCTTTTGCACAGCAAAGGAAACCATAAACAAGATGAAAAGACAACCCTCAGAATAGGAGAAAATATTTGCAAACAAAGCAACTGACAAAGCATTTATCTCCAAAATATACAAGCAGCTCATGCAGATCAGCGTCAGAAAAAACAAAGAAGCCAATCCAAAAATGGGCAGAAGACCTAAATAGACATTTCTCCAAAGAAGATATACAGATTGCCAACAAACACATGAAAGGATGCTCAACATCACTTATCATTAGAGAAATGCAAATCAACACTACAGTGAGGTATCACCTCACACCAGTCATAATGGCCATCATTAAAAAATCTACAAACAATAAATGCTGGAGACGGTGTGGAGAAAAGGGAACCCTCTTGCACTGTTGGTGGAAATGTAAATTGATACAGCCACTATGGAGAACAGTATGGAGGTTCCTCAAAAAACTAAAAATAGAACTACCATATGACCCAGCAATCCCACTACTGGGCATAGACCCTGAGAAAACCATAATTCAAAAAGAGTCATGTACCAAAATGTTCACTGCAGCACTATTTACAATAGCCAGGACATGGAAGCAACCTAAGTGTCCTTCGACAGATGAATGGATAAAGATGTGGCACCTATATACAATGGAATATTACTCAGCCATAAAAAGAAAGGAAATTGAGTTACTTGTAGTGAGGTGGATGGACCTAGAGACTGTCATACAGAGTGAAGTAAGTCAGAAAGCGAAAAACAAATACCGTATGCTAATACGTATATATGGAATCTTAAAAAAAAGAAAATGGTTCTGAGGAACCTAGGGGAAGGGCAGGAATAAAGACTCAGATGTAGAGAATGTACTTGAGGACACGAGGAGGGGAAGGGTAAGCTGGGACGAAGTGAGAGAGTGACATGGACATATATACACTACCAAATGTAAAAAAGATAGCTAGTGGGAAGCAGCCACATCGCACAGGGAGATGAGCTAGGTACTTTGAGCCAAACTAGAGGGGAGGGATAGGGAGGGTGGAGGGAGAGGCAAGAGGGAGGAGATATGGGGATATATGTGTATGTATGGCTGATTCACTTTGTTATACAGCAGGAACCAACACACCATTGTAAAGCAATTATACTCCAATAGAGATGTTAAAGAAAAAAAGATGTTAAAATAAATAAATAAATAGATAGATAAATAAATAAAAAACAAATTACATGAAAATTTCTACAATGATAAACATAATAATAGTGCTGACTTATATTGATAACTTAACTATGCATCAGCATTCGACTGGGTGATTTACATAAACCATCTCGCTTCACCCTCACAACTACATATTGTAAGTATCCTCATGAACTAAAACCAGAAAAGCATTAAGGTTTGGGGCATCCCCGGCTATTGGCTACTCTTTTCCTTTCTTAAGATTCCTCTCCTTCTCTGACTGTGTTCTCTCCAATGCTCTCTCCACCAAATTAATTTCTTTACCCCTATTCACCGCTGCCTTATTACTTCACAGCCCCACTTGACCTCATTTCCTCTTGAATTCTCAAAGCTAAATGTATTGGTGGTATTTTCTAGTCTAAATTCCCAAGAGAAGGGATGTGATAGGCCTCAAGTGACTTTTATTTTACTTTTCTGGTACTAGGCCACATCAGAGGTCACAGCCAGCCTACTGATTGGCTGCCTTGCTGTCAGTTTTTCTCTTCCTGTCCAATCAGCTGTGGCTAGACAAGATGCAGATGACACAGTGCACAAAAATAGGGCCCCTCTATTAACTCTTTGAGTAGAGACTGGAGCAGGGCACATTCCCTTAGACAGGGAAGTCACCATCAACAAGTCAAGTTCAGCCCTGGGGATGGTGGTGAAATACATGGGTTGTGGAGTCAGGCCATCTGCCTCTGCTTCTTATTAGCTTCAGGAACTCAGGCAGTTACGTTCTAAGCCTGAGATTTATTCACTCATCTATAAAATGGGAATATTATAATGACCTATTTCATAAGGTTGTTATGAGAATGAAAGGGATGTACAGGTGCTTAGCACAGTGCCTGGTACACAATCCACATTTTATCGATGCTAACTACTATCAAAATACTACTAATATATTTTATGAATAACAAAGTATAATTGCAATAATAACTTCTCCACAGATGAGCCCAAATTTGAAGATTAGTTAGTGCTCCAAGGGGCCCCACTTAACCACACTGGAGTGAGAGCGGAGCAGCTGTATGTGTCTGTCATTCAAATCAACTGGGTACTTTTTTTATTGTGAACAGACAAAAGCTGGTCCTCAACTCATTCTAAACTATGAGATTCTTTGTCTAACAGAGGCCAGGGCTTGGGGCATGCTCCCAGACCTTCCCGAATGACCCTCACAAATGCCCAGTGGTTCTTGGGCCTTAAGGAGTAACATCTGGCTCAAGGAACTCATCACAAATTTCACATCCCCAGTTTCAGAGTTCCACCTCCCCAAACTGCTCTCTCTGGAATGTACCAGATCCTTCCATTTGAAATGTCTTGGTCAGTACCCAGTATCTGGCATAGCTACCCCCAAATTTGTTGGATAATTAAATTCTACCCAAGAACTCAACAGGGGGTGGCAAATGAATACCTGAGGGCACTGCCTGGCTCTGGAAGTTTCATTTGAGTGCAAATTATCACTATCTGTGTGTATTCATGAGCACAAAAGAATTAGTAAGTGCTCCTGGAATATCATCTCTCTCGGTCCATCTGCTGCCAAAGTTCACATTAAGTACCAAATCCGAGGGAGGATAATGAGTTATGTGAAAATGAACTTGTGTTTGGAATTTCAATATCCCCAGGTGATGCAAATAGGCACATTTGAACTTGCTTGGAAAAATCCCAAGCTTTGGGACCTGAACATATGGTCCCAGTTATTTAGCCAGATGAGACATGGGATTTCCTACAAGTAGGGTTTTGTTGGCAGGTTGGTAAACAACTGTCCCTCAGTTTGGGTGCTCTAAGTCATGGCAGGGGTGGGACAAGGATGTATCAAGGTGTTTCTGCAAAGGACACACTCAAAAAAAGAGACCAAACCTTCATGTTATGCCCCAAGGCTCAGAGCCATCATGAGTCACGCAAGTGATTTGAACCCAAAGGACTTCTGGGGAATTGGAAGGAGTCCAATAAGGCTATTAGAATTAAGCCTCAGATAAATTTACTCCTGTCCTCACTATCAACATTAATAAGATGCTCAGGGAGCTAAAACCAGTACCATAAGGAATGTTCATGCCATGGAAGGGAGGATACGCAGAGAGAGTAGGAATGAACTGAGCTTATGGGTTGCTCCCTTTGTATGATCCAAAGGTTTACTCCATAGAACACAATTCCTCTAAATGCTTTACACCTACGATTACTTAGCTTGAATTAGAGCATTTTTAAAGTATTTATTAGGAGACCAAATCCCCAGGCAATTTGTGATGCAAAATTTTCCTACATTATGTATTTGTCAGTGCTGTGTATAACCCACCATTAGAACGACGCAAGCCCAAGCAAATGCCTTGTGTGGGAGAATGTTCCAAGACAGTGCTGGCTACTATCAGCCACATTTGTTAACTTTCATACAACTGAGACACTTTTAAAGATAAAGGTCATTAATATTTCAACACATCATTAAATTTAAATTCAGAACTGAGAATGGTTATAAGTGAGAACCCAACCAGTTTTAATTAGGCATTAAATAAAATTCTCTACCTGAAGAGGAATAGTCACTGGATAGTGGGAGACAAAAACCACAATAGAATAAATGTTGGAAAAATGTTATATTCTAGGTAAGTCATGTGGCTTAAGTCATCATTAACAGATCTAGCAAATTAAGTTTCTCAAAACCCTGTGATATACACAGCTCCTGAAAAATATAAGGAAGGTTTAGCCCAGCCAGCCTGGGGTCACTGTAAGAAATATGAATGTCAGTGCCTGGCACCCCTGTGTTTAAGCCTGCCACTTATAAACTATGTGATTTTTGGTTTGATACATATTTGTCAAGTGAATGAATGAATCTTCCTTAGAATGAATGAATGTTGCTTAGAAAGACAAGATCAGGTTCTGTTTGGAAGCAACAAGAAGTTTCTAAGAAAGACTGAGCAGAGATTGGGGACTTTCTGAAATTGATTATGTACTGGATCCTAATCTCTTCAAGCTAGAACAAAAAGGGGCCAACAGAATAATTGCAAAGTGTGTGCTAATGGCCTTGACAACAGACAAAAGCAGCTCGCTTAAGAAAAGCATAATGTTCAGTGGTGCAGGCTCCAGGCTTGGCTCTAGAGAAGAAATGAGGCTGAGGAGGAAGGAGGCAACCTAGTGGGGGCTTTGCATCTAGAAGTGAAAAGTGTTCTAACTTGAATTCGAAGAGGGTGCAACTTCTCAAGCTGTAGCTTGAGGAGTTGCTTTGGCCTTCAGAATAAAGCTATTGCAGTCTCAAGATGGTAACATAAACAACAGCAATTCGCTTCCCTTAAGCTGTGGGGGTCAGATTTTATGCACTGGGAAGAGATTAACTTTACTGCAAGGAGAAGGATTTAATTGCAGAGAGTGATTAGCCAAATGATTAGATCAATAGTATGCAGGTCAAACTGTGCTCAGAAAGATCCATGGCTCTTATTACAAGGGAGGTTAAAGACTGGGAAACCATTTGGGGACCCTGAGTTACTTGAGCACGAAGTCACCTGCAGACCTTCCTACAGACTGCAGATGTACTCTTTTCTTTACCCAGCAAAGACGGCATGCTGACTCAAGGAACATTTGCCCCGCACCCTTGGAACTGGAGAAAGCCAGTAGAACAGCTGGGATCCTTGAATGCTGTTTTTTAAAGAGGGAAAAGAATCTTGCCTTGTCCAGCTCTTCATTCTCTAATTGTAGCAAAAATCAATGGTTTTGAAAATGGAAAGCAGATAGATCTTTCCCATTTATCTTCGAAGACACTTGGGCAGAAGATGGAGAGGTGACATCATCTAATACCCTTCAGTTTTTGCATTAGCCAAAGCCCTCCTATTCAATCTGGTCTGTATTGGTATTAACCTTTAGAAGGAATTCATGGACAGCAATGGAACATGGTAAGTCAGATAGGCCTTGAGTACAAACTATGCCTCAGGAGAAAAATGGATTGGTTTGAAAGTGGTATTTTATTTACAGGATACCTTACTGTCTCACAAAGCATCCCAACAAATTGAGATTATGTATAATTGGAGCATGTCTCAGGCAAAGACTGTATTTACCAGCTCACCCAAGCTGGGACCCTAAAATACGTGGCTCCATCTGAGACCTAGACCTGATAGGCAGAGGCCACAAATCCATTTAATTATCAGCAGCTCAACATGTCTGAATTCCTAGTTCTTGACATTTATCTCTTAGAATCCAAATCACATGGTGGCAAAGACCTAGAAAACTGTCTGACCCTAACATGGGCACTGAAGCAGATAAAGAGATAACATCAAGATAAAGGCCACATCTTTCAGAATTCTCTGGGAAAACTGCAGGTACCATTTCACTCATCTTAACAACAGATGTGTGAAATGAGGTGGATGATAATATGAACTGCGTGTGCCACTGAACATCTGCGAAAGCAGGGAGGTAAGTGCGTGTGTGTATGCCTGGGCTGCACGCGCACACACACTCACACCTACACCCATACACACCTTTATCCAAGGTCACTTAGAGTCAGGAACAAGGATCATAATTGTTCCAAGTTCCAATTTCTCTCACCCAGTTGTTTTAAGGAACTGTGCGGGTCCTGCCTACGAAGGAAACATTTTCTCTTCCCTGACATTTTGGTGCTTCGTTTCCACCTTGCCCACTTGGAGCTGCCATTCATTTTAGGCTCCTTTGGAATAAAACTTATGACTTCAGGAAATGCACACAAGCTTTAAGCACACCACTCCTGCTCTCCTGGTGATAACTGCTCTAGAATCCTATGTTCGCAACGTGGGAAAGAGAAAGAAGAGATACTTGACTCCTTCCACTCCTTCATTTTTTTGCCGTGTGCTATCCTAAGTGCAGATGAAACGCTAAGTCCCTGCAAAGACTTAGATGTCAGCCATCATCACATTCAGCCAGGAGTTTCCTCACGATGGAGAGTGGAGCGACAGAGGGGCACCGGTATAATGGAAGAGGAGCCCTGGGGTAAGAGCTGGCACATCTGAATGTTAGCTCCAGCTTAATTAGTAGTCACTGACTGGAAGCGTGGGGATAAGGGAGTGGGAGTAATCGTCTCCCTTCATTATCCTTGGCTGACAAATGGAAAAAGAAGTGTAAGACAGAAGGACGTTTGCAAACTGCTGAGTGTCATGTACTGCAAGAGACTGCAGCCGCCTGGGGAAGGGCAAAAGTGCACTTGACACTGGAGTGAGCCACACAGGAGGTGAGTTTTAGCCTTGGCTCTACTTCTCGTTGCCCCACGACCTTAAAGCCTTCCCTTCTGGGTCTCCATTTCCTCATCAGGAATATAGGGTATTGGTCTTATGTCCTAGACTCTAGGTGCTCAATAATCTTGATACTCTACGTGTGGACCCTGGGCCAGTAGCCTCTGCAACACCTTGGGGCCTGGGAGAAATACAGAACCTCTGTCCCCACCCAGATCCACCGAGTCAGACTTGCATCTAACATGACCCCCATGTGATCTGTTTGTATTAAAGCTTGAAAATTACTGGTCCTTGAGATCCCTTCGAGCTTGATCATTCCACACTTCTACTCCAAATGGTCCAGTGCCTCGTCTTTTCACAGCACACCCATTTCATGAGACATTGCAGAACTTGCTATCCACGGCCAAGGAGGCAGGCACGGCAGTATTTTGTTGCTTCTAAGTACACTTTTGCATAGTCAAATGAGTCCAGTCAATTCCCTCGGTTCCTCCTCTCTCTCTGATCACAATTCTCACCAACACTTAAGAAGATCATATTTCATGTGAAAAGATACTACACCAAATTTGCTAAGACATATATTGTACCAGGCACAGTATTAAGTGCTTTCATATAGTATCTCATTGAAGACGTAAGGTAGCTCTGGGCAGTAGGTTCTATTTTTATCCTCATTTTACAGCTGAGAAATGTCAATCTTGGAGACGTTGACTTGCAAAAGATCACATAGCTGGAACTTGGTGAAACTGGAATTTGAACCCAGATCTGTCTCACACCAGAGTGCATGTGTTTAATCACCATGGGACCTGCCCTCCCCAGCCACTTGGTGACAACTTCTGCAGCACCTTTCCCTAGGTATCCCTATTCAACCTTTGTGTCCTACACATCATTCTTGTTACTCTTCTTTCAATCATACAGTATTTTTTTTTAATTTATTTATTTATTTTTGGCTGTATTGGGTCTTCGTTTCTGTGCGAGGTCTTTCTCCAGTTGCGGCGAGCGGGGGCCACTCTTCATCGCGGTGCGCGGGCCTCTCACTGTCACGGCCTCTCCCGTTGCGGAGCACAGGCTCCAAATGCGCAGGCTCAGCGGCCATGGCTTACGGGCGCAGCCACCCCGCGGCATGTGGGATCTTCCCGGACCGGGGCACGAACCCGTGTCCCCTGCACTGGCAGGAGAACTCTCAACCACTGTGCCACCAGGGAAGCCCAATCATACAGTATTTTAGAGCTCTGCTGTCCAATGTGGTAATCAGTAGCCACGCGAAGCTATTCAAGTTTAAATTAAATTAAAATTCAGCTCCTCACTGCACTAGCAACATTTCAAGCAAGCAACAGTCAGTCGTGCCTAGTGGCTGCCATATTGGACAGCACAGACTTAGAGTATTTCCATCATCAGAGCAAGTTTTATTGGATAGTGCTGTCTTAGAGAATCAAGTTGCTCATCATTATTACTCCATCATTGGCCTTGCCCCTTATTCACCACTTCTGAGTCCTTAAGGCTCTACTCTTTTTTTTTTTTTTTTTTTTTTTTTGCTGTACGCGGGCCTCTCACTGCTGTGGCCTCTCCCGTTGCGGAGCACAGGCTCCGGACACACAGGCTCCGCGGCCATGGCTCGCGGGCCCAGCCGCTCCGCGGCATGTGGGATCTTCCGGGATAGGGGCACGAACCCGTGTCCCCTGCATCGGCAGGCGGACTCTCAACCACTGCGCCACCAGGGAAGCCCAAGGCTCTACTCTTAAATGCACACTCTTAGAAAAGTCATCTCCACACCCCTCCACTACATGGTAAGAGGCTGCCTGAGGGAGAACTGAGAGACCCTGTTTATCCAACAAGATGCAAGCCCTAAGACTTGACCCTGATTTTAAGTTTAAAGACCACATCCACAGACAGAGAGTCAGGCTTCGGTATACATTGCCAGCCTTGCAGCCTTGGCCATTATGATTCATTGTGACAACTACTCATTTCCGTCAGGGGAAAAAAAAGTCCAATCAGGCAGAGTTTTATTTCCTCCCTAAAATAAAATAGAACTGACTGGCCAAGGTATCTCCAGGGATATCTGCTATGGGGCTTTAAATTACCCCATAACACTTCTAGTCAATCCCACTTCCATGTTGGAGTTTGCAATCAACATTTATCTCTATCGGACAGACCATCTGTAGGTGCTAATACCACTTTTATTATTACCTTGTAAATGTAAAATCCTTGAGGCAGAAACGCCAGCTGCTAACACAGGAGCGTGTATGAGCACCCACTTTTCCAATGATGAATGTCCCTGGGTCCCTGAGTTGCAGCACAAAGTATATCAAAAATTTGCCTGGAACTTGTATATGGATCCAATGTCAAGGGGCTGTGGGGACAGTTCTTTATAGTGATCCCACTGACAATGACCTTCCCCTTCTCTGTCAGGTATAAAGCTTTCCACTGGGCTGCCAGCCTTTCTACTTTGGAAATTGAGGCAAACAATGGGGACAGAAGGAAATCCTTACCAAATGCTCATAACCAGACACAGCATAACAGTCTCCCTGAAGGGTATTCATGAACACTAATAGCTATTATTTATTGAGAGTCCCACTTTCATTTCTCTAATTTAGCAAATGTTGACCAAGTACCTATCTCATGCCAGACGTGCTATAATTTGCTGGGTCCCTAACGGAATAATTCGGTCTCACAGAGCTCTGAACCTCGCAAGGGAACTGGACAATTACTCTAGTAAGTACCTAAATAAATGACTAATGATGAATTTTTTTTTTTTTTTTTTTTTTGCTGTACGTGGGCCTCTCACTGTTGTGGCCTCTCCCGTTGCGGAGCACAGGCTCCGGACGCGCAGGCTCAACGGCCACGGCCCACGGGCCCAACCGCTCCGCGGCATGTGGGATCTTCCCAGACCGGGGCACGAACCCGTGTCCCCTGCATCGGCAGGCGGACTCTCAACCACTGCGCCACCAGGGAAGCCCTGATGAATTTTAATAACAGATGAAAAGGAAAGATATAAGGTAGTCTGGTAGAAATTAACATGGAAGGCTTTGTTTAGACACAGTGGTCAGAGAAGACCCTCTCTGGGGAGGTGGTCTATCCCTATTGGCTACAACCTGAAGGATGAAGCAGCTAGCCAGTGTGGGCTGAGCTCAGTGTATGAGGATGGGAGATGAGGCCATATTGCAGGAGGTGGCCATACTGCAGGGCCCCCCTTAATAAGGAGTTTAGGTTTTCCACTAAGAGCAAGGGGAAGTGACTGGAGGGTTTGAAGCAGCCCGATGACACATGGTTCATGTTTTTAAACCGTCATTCTAGTTGGGGGAAGAACGGATGGAGGTCAAGGGTGGGGCAGAGAGTGGAGGCAGGGAGACTGGGTGGGGCTGTGTTCTTAGTCCAGGTGGGAGATGAAGGCAGCTTGGACTCCCACTGAAGTGTGGGGATAAAGGGAGGAACTGGCAAGATATTTGGGGGCATGTACAGAAAGGACTTGCCAGGCAACCTGCTGTATGGGGGTGGGGTGAGGAAAACAAGTCAGGAATCAGAGATGACTCCAAAGCTGCAGGCTTGGGCAGCTGGTGAGTAGTGGTGCCTTTTGCCAGGACTGGGGTGGGGTGCTTTGCATTCATTATTTGCAAGCCTGATGATTCACCTTGCAAAAGTTTGTATTAACATCTCCCTTTACAAATGGGGAAACTCAGAGAGATGGAGAAACTTGTCCAAAGTCACACAGTTTGTGAATGCTGAAGCTGGTATTGGCACCTTCGGCAAAGTTCCTGGGTGCTCTTTGCTTGGACTTGACTGTCACACCGCCCCAATTTCTCAGTTGCTGGCTTCAAATCTCTATGGCTTCTCTCTCTGTATTGGTCCATATTAAGTGTTTTCCTGGGCTCATCTCTCTGCTCTAAACATTCCCTGCCTCAAAAACCTTGTCCCCTACCTCCACCTCCATGTGGCTCCCTGTTCTCATTCTCTCAAATCGTAGACATGGTTTTCATTCTCCTGCCATTTGCTCCCTTAATGTACATCAAACTTTATAAAAATGACTTGTCTAATCATTTGATTTCCCTGCTAGGCTTTAAGCTCTATGAATGCAGGACATACCTGCAATGTCCATCATTGCCTTGCTAAGGCCTGGTACAATTCCTGAAACTACATAGTAATAATTCAGTGAATATTTGCTAAATGAATTCCTAGGCACTGGTGAAGTTGAGAGACGGCTTGTCCATTTTAACCCAAGGGTTCAGGAGCCCAGATTAGTGTTCTCTTCAGCATGCTGCAAGAAGCTGGGAGTTAGGAGATCTGGGTTAACCTGAGGTTTTTATTACTAACTAGTTAGTTCTGTGATATATGCAAGGTCTCATTACCTCTCTTTCAGCATTCATTATTTACAAAACTGATGATTAACTTTGCAAAAGGTTTTTTTCCTTTTAGCTCAAAACAAAAGGAAATTAAAACCTGGCTCTCTGATCTCAAGGGGTGAGCACAAAATCCAAACAGATGTGAAAGGGCTTTTAAAGGCATAAAACTATACACGTGGATGGTGTCCCATTTGTTAGAGCATCAAAATATTGGGTTGGCCAAAAAGTTCGTTCATCTTTTTCTGGAAGCTCTTATGGAAAACCCCGAACGACATTTTGGGCTAACCAAATAACGTAATTCCCCTTTGGGGTGGCCCAGAGGTTAAGATTCTGGAGTCCAGCAGACCTGAGGAGACTTGGTTCTAATACTTAGCTGTTTATGGTTGGGTAAGTCATCTTCTCTCAACTAACGAGAACAGCATTAATTTCACAGGGCTCTTCTGAGGATTAAATAAACTCTAGTATATTGCAGGATTGCACACACATGTGTAAGTATGTATGGTATAGAGTATCACACACATACATAGAACCCATATACCAATTCATATTCCACACCAAGAACTGGGGGTTATATTATTCACAAATATTTTTGAAAATATCACTAAGGATGAATCATATGTCACTCCCAATCTCAGAAGCATCTTCTTTAAGCACAGTTTCCTATAACTTTGTACAAAGTAGCATGTCACTCCGAGAACAAGATGCTTTCTTTGTAGAAGTCAAGTGGCAGCCACACTTAGAGACAAGAATACATGTGTAGCTCTGTTCAGCAAAGACAAACCCAACTGAGCACTAGCAGCTGCTTGAGTCCTCAGTGAGCTGAAATGAGTCCTAGGGGAAGATAATTCTTTTCAACTTCTTAGCGTCCGTAAAGCAGTGCCGTCTTAAAGCTCCTCCTCCTAATACAAAATCAAAACCTCCCATTTTCCACTGCTTTGCTCTGCTACTACTCTGCTTGTTAGAAAATCTGCTGCCTGAATGTGTTTGGCTTCCCAGTAGTGGACTACTCAAAAGATAAGGGGACTTGGGCTTCCCTGGTGGCGCAGTGGTCGAGAGTCCGCCTGCCAATGCAGGGGACACGGGTTCGTGCCCCGGTCCGGGAAGATCCCACATGCCGCGGAGCGGCTGGGCCCGTGAGCCATGGACGCTGAGCCTGCGCATCCGGAGCCTGTACTCTGCAACAGGAAAGGCCACAACAGTGAGAGGCCCGCGTAACACACACACACACACACAAAAAAAAAAAAAAAAAAAAAAAAAAAAAAGATAAGGGGACTTGTTTAAGTAGCAAGAAGGATAAATGGTGGGACAAAGGGCGCCTTGACAGATAGCAAGAAGAGCAGAATCTAGGAATAAGCGGGGGCAGAATGGAGAGAGTGAGAGGGAGGAGTCCTGGCAAGGTGGCAAGAATTTAGATGGAACAGGAGTGGAAAGGTTAGGGAAGGAAGCCCTCAGGATCACAAGGCAGCAGGTGGTGCCGGTTGAAGCCCTGTTGGGGTTCATGAAGCAATGGAAGAAGCAGGGCTCTGGAACTTGCTAAATGTGGATACTCTGAACCTCAGTCTCTTCCTCTACAAAACGGACCTCCCATTATCATGAGGATGAATGGACTATTGTACACAGGGCACTTACCACAGAGTCTAGTACTAAGTACACACTCAATAGATGCTTTCAAATAGAGTATAGGCAACAGAATGGGGGTAAAACAACCCCCTTGTGAAATAAATACTGAAGGAAAGGGAGAGAGCTAAAAAGAACTCCACATTCCTCAGTCCCTTTTTCTATTTTTTCGACAATGTTAGTTTTCTGATTTACCGATTTTTTAAAATCCTGCTTGCTTCCTTTGTGGCTCCTCTACATGGAATCCAAGGATGACTCATCCTTAAGGTAGAAAGGGGATACAGAAGCCAATTGTACTATTTCTCCCCCAGGACCAGAATCTACTCCACAGCAGTCCCAGCCCATGTGCCAGCTGCCTCTGCCTGCACCAATCTGCTGGGGAGCAGGGGATGGGCGGTGCCTCCAAGAAGGTGCCTTTCCTCCCTTGAGAACTTGGTTATAAAAGCTCCTCTTTTTGGCAAGTCAAAACACACCTCACTGTGAGTAGCAATGACTGGTCCTGATTAGGCCTTCTGGAGCTGAGTTCCCAAATTATTTTTCCAATCCACATTCATTTGACACCACCCCTCCCCTGCACGCTGTCACTGCAGGGTTCTTGAGGGCACAGAAGCTGTCAAGTTCATTGTTATGTCTAGCATCTCACACACTAATCAGCACACAGTAGGTGCTCAATAAGCATATGAATGAATGAATGAATAATATTCACAGCATCAAAGGATTTAAAGAGCATCTATGAGGGGTAGTAAATTTAAATGTTTTCGGGAGCCCAGGCAGCTAAAATAAATGAGGACGGACTGGCTTGTGGCTAATTGAAGAGTGAATGTTCTGACCAAAGGCACTTAAATTCAAATTGTTTTAGAAGAGTCCATTAGCTCAAACCCATTTAGTGCTGGGTTGTAGCTTGTAGCACCATTTGTGGTGGTCTGTGACTCCATTTTACATACCCCCCCAACTAGAAATTTGAGTCTCCTCAATTACTTCCTTTATAAATGCTAACTCACCCTCCAGCATCCCCAAGGATGGGGCAGGTGAGACCTTCAAAACTTAATTATTTGAAAATTCATTACCTCCCCCTGAAAGCTGTTTCCTTGCAATTTTTACCCAATTGTCCCTTTGAGGCTGGCGAAACAAATTGAATTCTTTTTCTGTTTGATTTCCCTGCAAATATTTGAAGATATTTACCACCCCCCTCCAAGCCCACTAAATCTTCTCCAGATTAAAGTTCTTTCAGCTGTTCCTATGTCAAGATTATGAAAGTCCCACCATCCTGTTCACTGCCGTGTGTCAACATTCCTCTCCAAAGTGTGGTATCACACATGCATGTACAGTGTTATTAATAATAGTGAAAAAGTTTGGAAAAGATCCAAATTACAACAAAAGGAAATGGGTAAAATTTGGTTCACCTCCTATAATGGACAGTTTATGTACCTATTAAAAATCATTCTAGGGCTTCCCTGGTGGCACAGAGGTTGAGAAACTGCCTGCTAATGCAGGGGACACGGGTTCGAGCCCTGGTCTGGGAAGATCCCACATCCGCGGAGCAACTAAGCGCGTGAGCCACAACTACTGAGCCCGCGCGTCTGGAGCCTGTGCTCCGCAACAAAGAAAAGCCGTGATAGTGAGAGGCCCGCGCACCGCGATGAAGAGTGGCCCCCGCTTGCCACAACTAGAGAAAGCCCTCGCACAGAAACCAAGACCCAACACAGCCAAAAATTAATTAATTAAGTAAGTAAGTAAAAAAAAAAAATTGTTAAAAAAAATCATTCTAAAGAGCCTGGGAAAATGTTCATATTAGAATATTAAGTGAAGAAGTCACATGACAAAACATTGCTTACCATATTGATCCTAATTTTATTTCAACTATTTTATTTAAAACCGATTTGAATAAGATTGTAAGTTGGAATAAAAATGACTCTTGTTCAGAAATCACTTTCATAATCAGCAATAAAAACCCAGGTTACTTCTTTTTTAAACATGTTTTTCAGAAATTAATTAAAGATTTCAGATTGAAGAGTCCAAGGGGGTCCCCTGCCTTGGTCCAGGTCAATGTTTAAAACTCAGAGGCCTATATGGGGGCAGCGTTTCTGACATTTATGTGCTTAGTCCCTCCCTCTCCTCCCCTCAGACTGGAATACAGTCAGTTGAAGGGTGGGGACTTGGACAAAGCAGATTTGGGAAAAGACTTGGAAAAAGACTCTCAGGTGACTTTGATGCATACCACTGGTTAAGAATTAAACTAGACGCTAGATTTCTGTTAATCCTGCCAAAGAGCATATCCCTTTTCTTGGCAGCCACAGCAATTTTTGGACTCATTCTCAGAGTTAACTAAGACCCTGGAGGCTTGTTCTGATGAGCTGCTCTTAAAGGCTACTCCCTCCCTGCATGCATGCAGGTGGCTTTGTAAGATTTCAGGGAAGATATTGGCATTGATCCCCATACAATTCACTTTATTATTAGATTTGGCCCATCAATCTAGACTGTCAAGATCTTGCTGTTCTGGCTCCTCCTCCCAGCTGTGAGTCATCCTAAAATCTCAATCAGAATGACATTTAAGGTATTTATCCTGCGAGAAAGTCTTCTTTCCCAAGCTAAACATTCCCAGTGTCATTGACCAGGAAGCCTAAGACATTTTTTTTCTTCACCATCTGATCTGGACATCCTCTGACACAAGTGCCCATGGTGTAGCCTGGTCACCAATGAAGACAGAGGCTATCGTTCCCCTTTTATCTGGATAGTGAAATATGATTTGAAGAGGTCCTTTTTTGTTGCTTGAAAGTCTCTAACTAGGGTTTCTAATTACTCAAGTAAGTTTTGCTTATTGTAAAGTGTGTTTTAAACACTATCTGGAAACATGTAAATAAAAATCTCCCTCCATCCCCAAGCTCACTTCTATGAGGCGATCATTATTAACAACCTGGTGTCTACAGAAGGCTCTGCGGGCACCTCTCTACGAGGTTTGGTTTTATCTCTTTGACCAAGAGTCGAAATGTTTCTGCCAACAATTTGCTGATAATAACTTATTCTGGTATCAGTTTCAAAGGATTAATTCAGTTCATGGTTTCGGCTTCCAAAAGCACGCTCTAAAGCAGCCCCATTCATAAACGTGAGAGGCAGATCCAGCTATGTCTTTGCTGGTCCTTCTGCAACTGGACTGGTTGGTTTCTGTGAGGCCCGCATGTGGAGTGGAAGAGAGTGGTTCCCAAATGCTGGGCTTCATGAGGATCATCTAGAGAGCTGTTTCAGATATGCTCCCCAGTGATCACACAGCAGGGTTGGGGTGCAAGTCAGCACAAATTCTCTAGGCTGTACTAATGCCCACCAGGGTCTGGGCCCAGTGTATTCAGACATTAGGCCAACATGCCTGACGCCATGGGCTTGGTGCTCTGGGGCCATCTGTCCTCCCCCAATGCCCCTCCAGCTGATTCCTCACCTTTCAGTCACACCACCTCCCAGCTGAAAAATGTCCATAGCTTCCCACTGTTGAAATCCAGCAGCTCTCTTTAGAGCCTTTGCAGCTCCTCTCACCTGGCCCTCACCTAACTTCCAAGAACTTTCCTTCACATAGGTTAAAACTCAACCAGACTTTTTATTCCATTCATCGTCTGCTCCCTCTGGGTCTTCACTCACTGTTCTCTTGCTCTAGTAAAGGCTGCCTCTTTCTTCCTTTCACTCCCTATATCTGCCTATTTATTCCTGCATCCTTCAAGGTTCACGTCAAACGCTGCCTCATCTATAAACCTCTCCTGAGCCCTGCCTACCTGCTGCCTCCTCCTAACAAACTAGAAGTGGTCCTCCTTCCTCTGAAACCTCTAGTCCATTTTTAAAATACTTTATGGTACTGGCCTCTTTCAATCTTGTACTGTAATTTGTTGAATATATCTTATATCTCCAACTAGAGTATAAGTCAATTTATGAATGTATGTTGAGTGAATGAATAAGTGAATCCACAAATAAGCATACAGAAGACAAAAGGGGGAAACAGTGTGGAAGAAGAAGAATCAGCAGGATCCTACCTGTACCCCACTGCCTCCAAGAAAATATTAAAAACAGATAAATCCACCAGCAACCAGTGTATCACATGCACAGGCACAGCTTGGTTTAGTAGATTCCTATAAGCATATTTGAAGGACTGGAGTCATTTCCTTTGCTAGTAACTCAGATTTATTATTACTTAAGTCTTTCCCCATAACTCTGGAGTTAGAAGCCAATTACCTGAAGGACAGGTGAGATACTACAACATGAAGGGGCCCCCAGACTGAGCGACAGGCACTGTATATATGCCCCTTTGGGTGGCTCTGCCATCATCAAATCTGACCAGTGTACATACTGCTTACAACTCCACAAAACTTTTCCTTGATCTTCGGTTGGTCCTGCCTGGTTTGGCCCCCACTTCTTTCCTGGTCCCATCTGATGCCATCTTTGCACTTGTTCATGCTTCTCAGTTCCACTCCCCTTCTCCAAAATGATGTGTACCTTTCCACCTCATAGCCTTGCTTTATGCTGTTCCCTCTACCTGGCATGGCTGCCCCACCCCCCGAGCCTTAGCATAAAGGTCACTTTCGTGGGGGAGGCCTGCCTTGGTCCCCTAAGACTAGGTTAGGTTATTCCAGCATAGATTATGATGACTCTGTTAGAAAGAAGCCTTCAGACTTGGAGCTTAGATACTCCTTCTGTGATTATTTGATCAAGGTGTTTCTTCCCCGCTAGATTTTAAACTCCACAAGGGCAGGGAATAAAGCTGTCTTGTTAGCTGCTCTATCCTAGCACGCAGGACCATATCTGGTAATATGATGTCCAATAAATTTTCTGAATGAATGAATGGATTAATGAATGAATTGAATTCCAAGGATATCCATCTCTGCTAAAAAAATATTAGGTGCAGAAAAATCATGGAGATATTTGCAGCACCTCTAATTCAGTCTCTGCTTCCTTCCACTTGGTTGATGGATTATTTTCTACTCATCTTCATTCCACATAGAGAGACACCTGCGATTTATAAACCGTTGAGTTTTTCCTGACAATATCTTAGAGAAGCATCACCAGAATCAGCCCCATTGTTTCAAGGGAACTCACATATTTTGAGCACCTACTATGTACGGATATGATCCTCGTGCCTCTTAGGTTATTTAATTTTCTCAATGACCGAATGAAGTTGTTTCATTATTTCTACTTCACAAATGATAGAAATCTGAGACTCAGAGAGACTAATCGACTTGGCCAAGATCACAGAATAAGAAATGGCAGGAGTTTTATATTGTTTAATAGGTAGTCCATGGAAAGGATGCTGGCCTGGAAATCAGGAGATAGGAGTTCTAGTCCATTTCATATCACAAATTCCTTGGGTGACCTTGAGCTAACATGTAATCTCTGAGTTCTGACTTCCTTGTAAATAGGGGATAATATCTGAAGATGAATTGAGACCAGGCTTTCACAAGTTTCTGAACAGGAATAAAGCACAGCATGCTGCAAAGAGTGATTATCCCGCCTCATTCCCCCTACCCTCAAGAACCAACAGATGGCCTTCTCTTCATTTGAAAATCAAACACTCCTACCGAGGTCAGTTATGCCTACAAATCAATGTAGGCTTTCTTCTCCTGCACAAAATCTCCAGCTGGAAATCAGCTCTAATTCTTTCACTTGCTCAGGGCTTGCTCTGAATAATATATTTTAAAAATGAACTATTTTGGGGCCAAGAAATCTGTAAATCTGAGCTGATTCATCACTTTCACCATCAGGCTCTTACTCTTCTGCTTCTGCTGCTTTGTCAGATAAAGACATTTTATTTCTACCAACAACTTCCCAGTGGGCTATGTGGAGAGTTCTCCTTTTGTCACAATAAAATTCTTTGCAAAAGATTAAAAACTTAAGGATGGGCAGAGTCTCAAAAAATAAATCTAAAGTAAATAAAACACTGGGGGTGGGATGGATGTATGCAGATAGAGACACAATCGCAGAAACAAAATGGATTGCAACACGGCACCTAACTTTGAACGTGGAGATTCCAAAAGTGTCAAGGGGCAACTGTCTCAACTAATAGAATAGGAAGACAAAAAAAGATAATTCCAGAAAATGTACTAGTTAAATACCAGCTCTGGTTAACTTTGGAATGCCTGTAACCCTCTCCCTTAAGATTTACCTTTCAATGTTTTTCTTGGATAAATTATATTAAAATGAGTTTATTTTGAGGAATTAGGGACATATCCTTAAAACATGCTAGGCAGGATGGAACAGCCAGTCTAAGAATAAAAAAAAAAAACTGCCATGAATGCTCATTGTGGATGACTGAGGCCTGAATGTTTTCTGAGGGGCACAAAAACTCCTCAGAGAACCTCTGATGCTCAGTAGGAGCTTTTTTTTGTTTTTTGTTTTGCGGTACGCGGGCCTCTCACTGTTGTGGCCTCTCCCGTTGTGGAGCACAGGCTCCAGACGCTCAGACTCACGGGCCCACCTGCTCCGCGGCATGTGGGATCTTCCCGGACCGGGGCACGAACGCGTGTTCCCTGCATCGGCAGGCAGACTCTCAACCACTGCGCCACCAGGGAAGCCCTCAGTAGGAGTTTTAAATGCTGTACAAGAAAGTGATGTAGTCACAAAAGTATAGCACTGCAATATTAGATGAGAAAGGCCATGCCAGTGTGGGGACCTTTCCTTCCCATCACTCTTCCTCTAGGCTATACCTTTTCTGAGCTCCGGGCCATATTCCCAAACCTGCCCCTACACTGGTGTCACCGTGTGGATGTCAGGCTGCTCAAAATCATGGAGTCCCAAATTTTCTCCCACCTCATCTTCTACCAAATCTGATTCTGCCCCCTCTTCCCTCATTTAATTTCCTAGGGCTCCATCTACACCACTGCCACCCTAGACCTGGATCCCTTTCTCAGCAACTGCCTGACATAAATAGAAGCCCTACCGAGTCTATCTCTAAAATACTGCCCTAATAAGTCTATTCCTCTATACTGTCTTAATTCTGGCCCCCACCATCTCTCACCTGGATTTGTACACTAGTCTCCTAATAGGCCTCCTTATTTCTGTCATTCCACTGCCTCGACAGTGGCATATTCTAGCCACATCCTGCCCGCCCACCATGTCACACACCACACCATCTCTCCACACACCAAAAAAAAAAAAAAAAACCCAAAAAAAATCCACAGACAAAAACACACACCCTGACTCTGCAACACCAAAAAAAAAAAAAAAAAATCCACAAACAACACATACACACACCTATCCACAGATCCATCATCAAGTCACACCAACATGCCTGCCATTCCCCATTCCATACCTCTCTCTCCCATTTCCAGATCTCTGTCTGGGCTATCTTTCCTCCTAAGATGTCCTTCCTTCTCCATCATACCACTCCTTAATGTCCCTTGAAGTTCTTATCCTTCCAGATCAAGTTCAGAGCAACCCTCCTCTAGGAAATCAGCTGGACTTGTTCCCTCCCCCTTCTAGGCTGTCAGATCCCAATATACCAACAAGTTTTCTTAGCCTCGTCTCCCTACGAGGCACTGGAGTCCTTTAAAATGTCGCTGAATTTAACAGCACAGCAGGAGATAAGGCAGACCTGGGGTAAAATCCCAGCTATCTCTTGTTAGGTTAGGAAAGTAAGTTCTCTGAACCCCAGTTTTCTCACTCCAAAAAAATAGAGATATTCCTATCACTTAATATAGGGTTAGAATCAGAAGTAAATGAAAAAGTGCTTATTACCTAGCACCTAGGTAAGACAATGAAATGACAACCATTATTATTAAAACTATTTAGACTCCCTGTACCCTGTGTTCAACAAACGTTTAATTGCATGAATAGATTTAACTTTCAGCTCCTTCAATTTTATAATAAGCATATTCAAGCATACTTTCATACCAGAGCTCCCCAAGAGTTATGCAAGGTAAGCAAGTGAGGTATTAATCTTCCCATTTTACCAATGGGGAAATGCAGACTGAGAACATAAGTAACTCGGCTCAGTAAATTAGTGGCCCAGGTTAGACTAGAACTCAGCCTTCAAATGTTATATTACATGTAAAACATTGACTCACATTTTAGAAAATGAATCCATCTAAAAATAGCATGGCTGTCCAATCATTTGCACTATGCTGGGTACTTTTTAAAATATGCTTATTTTACAAGAAAAGAAATTTGTAAAATAACAAATCAGTAAGATGCCAGAAAAAGGACTGGCTTTCCAAATTAGAGCAGACAGAGCCTTGCAAATGAGAATGCAGATTTGAAAGAGCTCTTTTGGAAAGCTAAATCCAATTACATCATTGCCTTGCTTTTAAACCCTCCACTAACTTCACACCGCCCTCAGAATAAAAATCACCCTCCATGTCATGGCCTCTAATCTTCTACATGGTCTGGATCTGCCTACCACTCCTGTCACTCTCTTTCCTTTATTCATTATGTTCAAGTCCCATTTGTCTCTGTTCCTCATACTCTCCAACCTCATTACTGCCTCAGGGCTTTTGCATTTGCTGTTTTCTCTCTGAGAGTCCTCATTCCCTAGATTTTCCCCATCTTGGCACCTTTCTGTTATTTAGGTCTTAATGTCAAGAACTTCCCTCTCTATTCTATTTAATGGTGGCTCCCTACTGCCGATACTCTCTATGATATCATTAACTTGCTTTAATTTCTTCATGTCGTTTATCATCCTATAAATTCTTCTTTGCTTTTTGGATCTTTTCTCCCATGAGAATATAATGTCCACGAGAACAGAGAAAGACCTTGTGGATCTTGCTCAGTCCTCTACCTCTAGCACCTAGAACAGTGCCTGGTATATAGTAGGTATTCAGTAAATATTTGCTAAACGGATGAATGAATAAGCTTCTTTGATCACCAATAAAATACCAAAATAAATCATTCTATGCATTAGCAATCTAGACTGATAGAACATCCTTGAACCTAAAAGCAATACAGTCCCCAAAATTAGAATTTGTGGGAAGAAGTGAGCGAACACCAAACATCATTCTTACATCTTTGACAACAAAGGACTCTTGTTTTTATTTATATCCAAGGAAAGCTGAGTTTTTTGGCACAGAGGACTGTTTAGAGACACTCCCTCCATTTGAACCAAAAGGTCACACATGTTTCTTCTCCGGCTTGGAGCTCAGCCCCCTGGAGCTCTGGTTTCAATCTGGAGATTTTATCTGACAGCCTGCATGTCACTGCTTTTGGTCAACTTGCTCTGTTGCCAGAGAGTTAACTTAGAGGGAATACCACAAAAAGAGCAAAATGTGCATCAAGAGGAGAAGAAGGGATCTTTTTTTTTTTTTTTTGCGGTACGCAGGCCTCTCACTGTTGTGGCCTCTCCCTGTTGTGGAGCACAGGCTCCGGACGCACAGGCTCAACGGCCATGGCTCACGGGCCCAGCCGCTCCGCGGCATGTGAGATCTTCCCAGACCGGGGCACGAACCCGTGTCCCCTGCATCGGCAGGCGGACTCTCAACCACTGCGCCACCAGGGAAGCCCGGAAGAAGGGATCTTTAAAGTAGTTTAATTTCCAGGATTAACTTTAAAATGATTTGGTAATTTCATCTGCAATGTCATAATGCCCAATCTACTTTTAAGGTAAAAATCCTGGAAACTGATTCAATTAGCCATGACAAATACACACTCTTCTCAAGCAGAAGGATGAGATGGTTCTTTCTCCCTATCCTCCTGAATTTTTCTCCCAATAACATGAAACAGTAACAGCACCTGTAATCTAGCAGAGTGACTCTGTAAAACCCAACAAAACAGGAGTCCCTATCGTTTCGTTTCAGGTTAATTTTAGAAAGCAAAGTTGGAAAAGACTCAAATCACACTTATGCTGTACTGGTCCTTGCTAACAAGTAAGCAAGTGCCATCTGAAAGGTTAGGGCTGGGAATCCATTTCTTTCCTAGGTCTTCAGTGATTGATGTACATGTATAGTGAATCCAGGCACAAACTCCAAGCTCTCTCCCAACGAATTTGATTTTCCTCTTCCTCATTTTTAAACAGCTGAGCCACAAATTCTTCTTTATCAGATGCCACAGGAAGTTACAGAAAGCAGGATTTTAATGGAATGTATGTAATTATGTCAAATCTGATAACAGCATAATTGACTGAAGATCAAAAAGCTTACTGAATGTGAGGTTATTTCTAGCACAAAAGCTTAGAACATAGAGTCTGTCTCATCTTCCCCTGACCCTCTGCCTTAAAAATCAGACAGAGGTTCATCACATGGAAAACTTATAGGGAAGGTATCCAAATTGGTGCCCCAAACTCAAATTGCCTCAGTTTATGTTCCTCGCAACTACCTCTTTGGTTTTATGGCCAGTGAGGGCAGATATTGCTTGCATAGCAGCCCTGTTCTACTCTTCCTAATTTATGAGTCAGCTCTTTGACTCCCCAGGGCCTATTCTTCAATAGCTACAGGATTAGCATCTATAGATTTCCATTTGGTCTTTATCATCACAGAGGAGGGTTAGCCATACACTGAATAGTTGAGTTTGGGAGAAAGCATTGGGTGAAAGGGGGAGGAAGGGTATACACTAAAAAAGTAGATTTATGAAACTCAAATGTGATAGACTGGTAATTATTGAAATGGGCTTTAACAGACATAGAAAGAAAGCTGTATAAAGGCACTTCACAGTAATTAATTGAGCCTCTCCTAGTTCTAAATTGAGAAAAATACAACAATCAATAATTTCAAATGTGTCATACTTATTGACACTAATGAAACCTCCTGAATAAGCATTTAATGCAACTCCACTGCTACTCTAAATTTACATTACTCACTGAGTGCACATTACAAGGTCAGGGCAGCTCCCCTGGGCTTCACAGAGCTGATGCTATCAAATAGACAGGACTTTGTTCGTGCTGTATATGGAACAACCCTTTAGAGAGTTGCTGAGCTGTCCGTGGTGCTGAAAAAGCAGCTCTTTCCCCTTTGGTTCAGCAGGAGACACGCATTCAGAAATGACATGATAGCTCATAGTACAGCGACTCACACCTCCACGTTTACTTGAACACACACACACACACACACACACACACACACACCCCTTGGATTTCCTAGAAAGCTTTGATTACGCTATCTCACTAAAATCTCTCATTTTTACTCTTCGTACTTTTAGAGATTAACCACAATGAGATATATTAAGTTGAATTTGCTGGCATTATTCTCTGTTAAATAAGTGTTCTATATCTCCAAATGGACTGTAAGCTCAAGAGTCATGGAAATACTCATGGACTTGTTAAAATATCTGAATTCAAATTTAGGCTCCACCACTTCTATCTGGGTAACTTGACTGAGTCAAGTTATTCTCGGTGCCTCAGCTTCCTTATGTGTAAAAAGAGGCAATCACTAACATTTTGGGAGGGTCAAGTACAATGCTACATTTTACAGTGCTTTGAAAACTGTAACGAGCTATAAAATTGTAAGCATTTACCATGCTGTTTTTTTTTGGTATCACATATAGCAAATATTCTTGACACAGCATTCACAGTTAAAGTTTTTGTTGTCTTTCTAATTCCAAACAGGCCTATGGAATTCAGAATAATTAAGATAATTATTTTTAAATCTCATGCCTGAGGAATCTTAGGAGTTTATAAATTTAAGGAGAGGCTGACCTAGAAGGCAGACAAAGTTGGAAACTGAAATTCAGACTCCAGTAAAACATTCAAAAATTAAGATCCAAATGCTCAGTCATCTCCAGGCTTAACACCATCGCCATCTTTCCAGTACTTGTCATTCACTGAAACAATGCCCCAGTCAGCATGCTATGTACACATAGATTATCTAATTTAATCTGAACACTCTCATTTTGTAAATAAAGTAACTAATATAGGAGTGATTAAATAACCTGCCCAAAGCAACAAAGAGTAGTATAGCCAAAGTTTGAAACCAGATTATTCTGAATCCAAAGCTTATTCTCTTAACCATCATGCCCACAGCCCTCTATAACTGAATGGGTGCTTTGGACTTGGGTTAACCTAGAAGTTGGCCAGAATTCCTTAGGTCCCTTACACTGGAGGAGAACTTTTGAGATCACATTATCTAGCACATTAGAGGTGATAATGAAAACAAGTCTTTACTGCAATCTTTGCCTTATGAATTCTAACCCAAGCTAAATTCCCCAGATCACATGATGCAACAAATCAGGAGAATAGGTTCCTGGAATCACTGACTTACAAATGACCAATTCAGTACCTTCACTTAGAAGTTATTTCCCTGCATTATAAAGGGATTCAGATAAGATGTATTTGGTGTGGGTTTTGTTTTTCTATTAGAACTCAAAAGTCAGCAACTTTAACAATTACATTATTTTAAAATTGCATTTATTGTGGAATTCCATCTCCATCTAAACCCTTTCCATTCTTAAAGACCTAGTTGATATTCTACTTCCTCTATGAATATGCACAGGTGGCTTCAATTCTAGTAATTTAATCTTTCTCTGAATTCCTATCACCTCTAACTATACCATGCATTTCTCAACAAACCCTCTATTGTCCTGGGATGTATCTCCATTTTCTCACACAGCTATTTAACATATATTAATTAATAAGGTATAATTATTAACACATTTATACCTTATTTCTTTAACACTACTGGAGACTGATTCATAATAGGTGCTCAATAACTATTTGAACTCAAGTTGGCAGTTTCTACACTTCACTGAAATTGGTTGTTGAATTCCTGCTTTCTCCCCATCCTCTTATGGATCCTCATTAGATCCACGAAATGAGGGCTATTTTTTGTCATACTCACTATTGTATCCTTTGTGTCAAGCACATAATAGGGGATTATGTAATAGTTGGAACAAATGAAGAAATGAATAAATGAGCCAGCTGAACGAACAGGGATTATCACCCTACACTGAATGCCCATACCCTCACCGTTACCCCAACAGCTACTGGTAGAAAATTTCCAATCTGGTTCAAGTGGATTAACTGTGTTCCCAAATGAATTTATACTATTTGATACGAGAATCACTTTCAAAGTACCATAGGAGATTCATGTTTGGGGATTCTGTTTTTAGGTATTAAAAAAAGGTAGCATGGGTCATAAAAACTTACATGGAAATAAAAGGGAAAAGGGCACTCAGAATACATTATTTTCTAAAGGTTTCATATCAAGAAAATATTGAGGAATTGTATGTCAGCACAGAGCTGAGAAGGAATTTATATGAACCCTTTTCAAGAGCTCACAAGCTGCCTTAACTTGATACATTTATTTATTCAATAATACTTACTGTAGTAGATGCCAGAGCTAGAGAATTGAACAAAACCAATATGGTCCCACCCTCATAAAACCTACATTCTAACCTAAGGAGAAAATAAAGGAAATTTCTCCCTTTCATTTATACAATAAGTACTGATAAAGAATCAATTCCAGGCACAGCACTGGGTTTTCATTTTCCTAGCCTCGCTGCATCTCCGATATTACTGTGTATAGAACAGATGACACTGTAGTTAATCTGATTTAATAAATCCTTTAATTCTGTTGGTAAATACTAGAGGAGCAAGGGGATCACAGGGAAAGAGGGTCCAGAAATAGATTTTAATTCCTTTTTCCATCTTCTTCCTATACTCTTAACCAGAAATACTAAGACAGTTCCTTTAGAGGGAGCAAGCTCTGCCTTGCCTAGGGTGAAAACAGCTGGGAGTTTCCATGGATATATCTGGGGAGAGGGAGGGGGAGAAAGAGAGAGAGAGAGTAAAACAGTCAAAGATGCGTTCTTTCATGGTGGGTGTCTTGGTCCCTGCAATAGTCACAGGGGGTTAAGAAGCAACCTCTCCTGCATGGACATGCACACCTCCATGGATTCTATGGTCCATGATGTATAATACATTCTTTAGTTCAAAGGGTTTTTTTTCCCCCTTTTATTTGTTGTGATGGAATTTTCTATTATACCCTCAAGTTAAATATTACTTTTTTTTCTAAAACAAGATATTCTCTTGCAATTTTACATACAGTGTTTCAGTTATTACTACAGATCCACACATCATCATAAAGGAAAAACGTATGTATCAAGGACCAAATCAATGACCAAATCCACAAACCAGAATCAGGGGCTGGTATATTCCTTTAAAAATGCTCCTTAGGGGCCTCCCTGGTGGCGCAGTGGTTGAGAGTCCGCCTGCCGATGCAGGGGATACGGGTTCGTGCCCCGGTCTGGGAGGATCCCATATGCCGCGGAGCGGCTGGGCCCGTGAGCCATGGCCGCTGGGCCTGCGCATCCGGAGCCTGTGCTCCGCAACGGGAGAGGCCACAGCAGTGAGAGGCCCGCATACCGCAAAAAAAAAAAAAAAAAAAAAAAAAAAAAAAAAAAAATGCTCCTTATTTATAGCTTAATTGCATTAAGTGCCAAAGAATGTACCTCTTTCTTTGTAATGAGTTTTTACGGTCTTAGTCTTCAGAAGCTCAGATTCCATCTGTGACAGCAAACTATTGTAGAATTTGGCTATTAATAGCTGCTGGTACACACTTACTCAGAGCTAAGAGGCCCAGGGCTGTAGAGACAGCCAGATGGAGATAATACCACAGAGTGACTGTATAGACAAAAAGATGATCTATTTTTTTTTCCAACACAAAACAGACAACACTAAAAACATGACAATCCTGCTTTGTTGCAAGCCAAACTCTCTGAGGAAAAAAATTTTTTCCTTTGGAATTCTCAGTTCTGGTTCAAATTACATGTGATTTATCACTGTTTCTATTGTTCAAGTAACTCCTCATGCAGGTTACAAAGACAAAAACATTCAGATGACTTAACAACCCTGACTTAGTAAAATGAAATACTGATACAGAAAATCAGGAATAAAACAATTTGGTAATTAATTAAGGAAAATAATTAACTTTGATACTGGACAGTCTTCTGAATCAGAAATATTTTCTCTAACACAGAGAAAAAGGGACAACAAATAGACTGAATAACACATTAGACATTTCTTTATAGAAAGAAAAGACTAAAAGAAAATAAGACTGTTTAATGTGATTTGACATGATTATGGTCTTAGTTTATCTTTATTCTAATGAGAGTAAGAAAAATACACTGCAAAAAAAGAGTGACACAGCTACTATGCTTAATGTCATGTCATGATTCTTTGGGACCAAAGTTTTGTAAACACCAATCCTTTATTTACTTTTAAAAAATTTTTAATAATCTATAGGTGATAAAGGGGGAAACTATTTTTTAATATGTGATTCATAACAAAACTGAATGGCTAAATTATTCTGGTGGGGGTACCTTTGTAAGTTGCACAAAATATGAGCTCTGTGTTTTTTAAGTATAGAAATATGAATGAGAATGCCTGTACGCAATGGAAAACATTATCATTAAAAAATGGGTAAGGGATTAGCATATCTTCTTATTTGATCTGCAACATGAGTAGAATCACATTGTTCTTATGAAGCCAAGCACAGCTAAAGGCAAGCAGTACAGACTCAGCTAAGACGCTGGGGCTCAGCGATGGGAACTCTCTCTGCTCGTATACTTTAAGGAAATTCCAGGCAAACTGGGGAATGGTGTGTTAAGTACCTGAAACCTATTTCATAGAGACATCATGTAAAGAGTTCTGAAAACAAAGCAAATAAAACTGACCTATACAAAAGAAGCAAAGGTGACAGGTTCAAACAGATGTATAAGGAATCCAGGATGTCTCAAACTATCCAGAGAATCCAGGTTCTATCCCATGAGCCCCCATTTATTCATGTAACTGTGTTTACATTATAGAGAAGCACTCTCTTTTCTTTTTAAAATAAAAAAAATACTCCTAATTTATAACTATCTATTTTTATTATGGGCAAATTGGTTAACAGTTTAGGCTTTAGAGTCATACTGCAGTGAGTTCACAATCTTTGTCTACGTCTTACTAATTGTGTAAAAGTGGGCAAGTTCTTAAGCCTCTATTTTCTCAGCAATAAAACAGGTATGGTAGGATCATGAGTGTTATATAAGATATTCTATGCAAAACATATAGTTCAGTGCCTGGTACACAGTGAACACTCAACAGATTTCTACTTTTTCTTTATTATTTCTTTATATTTTATTTTTATTACTACTACATGCACAGTGCTTCTAAAAGTTAGAAAGATCTGAGTTTAAATCCTGGCTGGGAGAATGTGATCAATATTCCTCAGTTTATTCATCTGTAAAATGGAGCTAACTGTAATTAATCTCCCATACCTTATAGGAATGTGACAACTAAATTGGATAATTTATGTCATATGCTTAACACACTATCTGACACAGGCTAACTCCTGCATGGAAATTAGCTATTATGGGTCCCTCATCATAATCATATCCATAATCAATAAAGTTGATGTGACACTTAAATGCAATAATGTATATAAAGCACAAGTGCAGTGCCTGAATCTTAACAGACATTAGTTCACTCTTCTTCCAGTTTGGTTAGCCAGGCTGCATGTATCACATATCATAATTAACCAGTGGTCTCTTCTGTATACCAGCTTTATTATTTATTGTTTCCAAGGTCATTAGGTGACTTGTTACCATACTATCATTTCATAAAACAACTGAGGTGTACGCATCACAAACTCTCTCCCAACTAGAGAAGGGAGACACATTCATCCTCGCTGTCATACTTTTGTTAATACCAGAGAGCCAACTACTTAAAACATTTCCAGTTACTTCCAGCAGATACTTCACAGGCTACTTTTGCTTTTGTTACTTCATTTCTAGCATTATTTCTGAAACGGCCACATAAGCTTATCACTTTCAAATGCTTTCAACGCCAATGGATCAAGCTCATCATCCAAAAGAACACTTTACACATGTGTGCGGCATGCAGAGCTGCGACTGAGCACATTCCACAAAGGGATTTTTTTTAACCTACATTCCTAAGTAGCAGGGAGATTTTGCTGTGCTACTTTCCCTCTCATGTAATGTTTACTAACTAGCTAATAATTTCATTGTCATCTTTAGCCTTTCACTAGTCACAGCAAGAGCACATGCAAGGATCTGAGTAAGCCAAGTTCTTAGGCTGCCTTGAAACAAAACCTGTCTGTATCATCACACCAAATTCCCCCTGCCTGTTTGGACACTGGCAATGGAAATATGCCGTTTTCTTCCCAGGCTTTGCCTTTAATGTGACAAGGCACTGTCTAACTTCAGGGCATCCAGTGGTTATGAAACCTTGACACCTTACTTACTGTGGGGAAGACCTGTTGAAACAGCTTCTCCATTCGCTGAGGCATTTTCACATTACGCTCTGGTGAATGGGAAGTAATGAGATGGATCACAAAGTGCTCTGTCAGGCAAACCGTGCGTCTCTCTCTATCTGTCTCTCCCTCTCCTTCCCTCTCTCTCTCTTCCCATCCTCCCAACGGCACCACAGCTGACAACTTCAAACATTTATTATTATTGATTCCCTTGTCTCCTAACAATCAATAGTCAACATCCAAAGAACCAAATAATATTCAGTGTGCAGAACTGTACTTATTTTCACATAATACTGTAGGGAAATTAGGGGAAATTAGAGATGACTCATTATATGAATCAGTTTATCTCTTTAAAATTAAGAAATGATTACCCTTTCTATCCACATCCTAGGGTTTTAGCTTATGTGGCTCTGAAACAGACCAGGTGAAATGCTCATATAACTTCTCTGGTGACATTTATCTATTGTCTAATGATCTCCATGGTAAAATATAATTTTATGATATCTAGAGTTTTAAAAAAGGATACTTGTTATACATGGTAAATTATTTGCCTTCTAATAAGTGGAGCAGCTAACACTTACTGAGGCTGTGCAATGCATAGGGCAAGGTCTTAGATGTTTTACATACATAATCCATTTCATTCATGTAGTAACTCTATGGAGGTAAGTCCCATTATTATTATTCATGTTTTATACAGATGATGACACTGGCATTTTGACAGAATGGTGACTTGATTAAGGTTATGACTATTTAGTCGCAGAGATAAATTTAGAATTATTCTAACTGAATCAAGAGCTGAAAGTCTTCACCCCTGCTTTACATGCCTTTCTTGATGAACTGAATGATTTCAAACCACTTTTGTTTTGGTTTAGCTATAAACATTTCACTCGTGTCACCTCACCTAACATCCTTGTTATCAGGTTTCTTTCTCAAGGCTCAGAGCTGTAAGTAATACTGACTGCATTCTCCACATGAAAAGTCATAAATCTTTATGATTTTTTCAGAAAGGTCAAACTGCTTTGTGTTCCAAAACTGGATTTCAGAAATCAGAATAAAAGATGATCTAAAAACATTTTAAGGACCTATTGACCCATTTGTAGTTACACTCTAGCAGAAGAAATGTTCATGATGAACAATAATATGATTTACTGTTATATGATTTTTTCATATATTATATTTGGAAAGTGTATTCCAGCCCTCGCAGTCTACAGAGGAAGAAACAGGCCCAGAAATGTAGCCAGCTGGCAGAGCCTGGCCCAGACTCCAGTTTCACCTTCCACCATGCCACGTTTCCTCTCTCTCTTAGGTTGCATAGCACAGATAACCAGTAAAACTTCATCATTTGTGGTGAAGGGTGACAGAATGTCTCCTCCTCTTAATGTCATTAACCAGAAACTGCTTTATTGTAAGGAAAACAGATGCTGCTAATTCTGCAAAGATACCCTGTATATTATCATTATTACAGCCTAATGATCTGGGTTAGAGTCTCAGCTCCAACAGTTGTAAGCTGTGTCACCTTTGGTTAAGTTACAAAAACTTCCTAAGCCCGGGTAAGAAGGTGATAATCATACCACCAACCTCATTGGGTTGTCTGTGATATATAAATGCAAGAATTCATATTTAATACTCAACAATATGTCTAACACACAATAAACACTCAATAACTATTATTTTCATTATTATTATTATTTTCCAAATTTTGACAGAAAATTCACTATTTGGTCTACAAGTAATTCTGCTCATTACTCCCTGCCCATTCAACTGCCAACAAGCCCACGGTAGTTGATATACCAGTTGCTAAATTCTCAAATGGATGAAAAAATTCTCTCTCCCCACCCTTATCACACACATATCCCCCATCCACTTGGAGTAAGAACTCCTGTGAAACCTCTTACAATGTATACTGTGGCCCACCATAAACTTCTTAAGGCTCTTCACTGGGGGATGTCTCTGGCTAATGGGATAAGAAAATCCCATCAAACAGTATGGAGGTTACTCAAAAAACTAAGAGTTGCCATATGATCCAGCAATCCTACTCCTGGGCATATAGCCAGAGAACACTTTAATTCAAAAAGATACATGCACCCCTGTGTTCATAGCAGCACTATTCACAACAGCCAAGACAATGAAAACAACCTAAATGCCCATCAACAGGTGAATGGATAAAGAAGATGTGAGATACACACACACACACACACACACACACATATGTATGTGTATACACACACACAATGGAATATTACTCAGCCATAAAAAAGAATGAAATAATGTCATTTGCAGCAACATGAATGGACCTAGAGATTATCATACTAAGTGAAGTAAGTCAGAAAGGGAAAGACAAATACCATATGATATCACTTATATGTGGAAGCTAAAATATGACACAAAACAGAAACAGACTCACAGACATAAAGACAGACTCACAGACATAGAGAACAGACTTGTGGTTGCCAAGTGTGGGGGGCTGGAGGGGTAGGTAATGGATGGACTGGAAGTCTGGGATTAACAGATGCAAACTATTACTATATAGAATGGATAACAACAAGGTCCTACTGTATAGCACAGGGAACTGTGTTCAATATTCTATGATAAACAATAATGGAAAAGAATATGAAAAAGAATGTGTGTATGTATATATATATATATATATATATATATATATATATACTGAATCACTTTGCTATACAGCAGAAATTAACACAACATTGTAAATCAGCTATACTTCAATCAAATAAAATTTAAAAAACATAAAAAAGAGAAAGTCCCGGGACTTCCCTGGTGGCACAGTGGATAAGACTCCATGCTCCCAATGCAGGGGGCCTGGGATCGATCCCTGGTCAAGGAGCTAGATCTCACATGCATGCAGCAACTAAGAAACCCGCCTGCCGCAACTAAGGAGCCCACCTGCCACAACTAAGGAACCCGCCTTCCACAACTAAGACCCAGTGCAACCGAATAAATAAATAAATATTAAAAAAAAGAAAGTCCCATCTATAACCATATGGTAGCAATGCACTGGCAAGTCTCCTACACAAGGGTATTTTGTCAAGATTATAGTATTGGAAACCATGGCAAGAACTGTGTTTATTTTCTGATTTCCTTTGTTTAAGGAGCTGAGTCAGAATGAGATGACCCTGTTTCAAACTGCAGCTAAATGGACTCCACTCATATTTTGTATAGTTGAGTTGATTCTGTTTAGCTCCTGGAGGAGAGCTGTTTGCCTGCTTTCCTGAGATGAATCCTTAGCAACTGCTGCTCTCCCTACTTCTAGACTCTTACTCTTCAGCAGGAAGGTGTCTTGGAGGTTCTGTGGCTTTGCTTAATGAGTGGCAACCAGATATTTGTCATTTGCAAAACACAAACATTTGTGCAATTCTGAAAACTGTTCCTTGTAGAAACAAGTCATTGCCAAAGGTCACAGAGCTAGCTGCAGACACAGATTTAGTCTTAAGACATATTGATTAGCCTTGTGGTCAGATCTTTATTGTATAATTGGTACAGTACTACCTTGGTGAGATCAGCTGACTTTTTGACCATTTTCAGCCACTAAACTTGCCTTCTGCATAAAACACAGTAAGAGACTATGTTCCTCTAAAGCTCACAGGCCTCAGGATATAGAGTTCCCATCCATGTATCCATCCATCCATCCAATATGTATTGAAGACTTGATGTTAGGTGCTATGATAACAAATGGCAGTATTAATAGTAACTGTAGTGTCCTGGAGGAGTTTATAATTTAGAAGCAAAAATAATCCACATGACAAATTTGTTAGGGAGTCATATGGGGGATGGGAGAAGAAAATCATGGGACCATGAAGTGGCACAGTGAAGCATTAGGACAGCATGACCAAGAGAAAATGTGAGCCACATATGTGGTTTCAAATTTTCTAGTAAGTACATTAAAAAGCAAAAATAGAAAATATTACCTTTCATTAACTTTACAATTATTTTATACTTTATTTAACCCAATATATCCAAAATATCATTTTTACATGTAATCAATATTAAAATGTTATTAACGAGCTATTTATTTAATTTTTTGTACTAAGTCTTTGAAGTCTGGTGTGTACCTGACACAGCACATCTCAAATGAAATAAGCACATTTCAAGTACACAGTAGCCACAAGTGTGGTGACCTTATTAGATAGCACACCTCTAGGAAGTTCAAAAGAGGGAACAATTGCCTCGAGAATAGGGAATCACAGAAGTTAATTCATGAAGAATCTGGGTATCTGAGCTGAATTCTGGGATAAGTTTCCTCCCTAGCCCTGTGTCCCACCCTTCAGTAAAAGAATGTCTTTCTCATTATTTTATGAGCCCCTGGTGAGAAGGTTCTCTGTTTGTTTCCCTAAAAGTGAGCCTAGAATATAGCCATCCTGGTGTTAAAGTCTTTACCTGCTGAGTAAATATATGAAAGAAAAATAAAAACAGCTGCCTCCCACTTGCCAGACTCCGTGTTGGTATTTTGCATACATTCTCTCTAACATTTACAATGAATTTGCAAGGAGCCACACATATCTCCATTTTATAGGAGAGGAAGCTAAAGCACAGAGTAGGTAAATGATTTCCCAAGATCACAGAGCTAGGAAGAAGGGAGGGAGAGAGGAATGTGCAGACAGGAGGGAGAAGACACAGACAGAGGAATAAGGGTAGACTACAGCTTAGAGTTAAGGTAGGAGTGGGAACAGGACCCAGGATATGTGAAGTGTCTGCCCTCTGCCCCATCTGTGTGTGTGTGTGTGTGTGTGTGTATGTGTGCGTGTGTGTGTGATGTGAACATATTTATGACTAACATATACTAGCTTATTTAACAAATCTTAAACAATTCCTTATATACTATCCTTTGGACCTCCATTCTATCTCTCCTGATAAGGTTTCCCTGAAAATAAAAAATAAAAACAAATAGCTAGTGTCCAAAGGCAAAGGGCATCTTGGGAAGTGAAAATTAAAGAAATTTTAGTCAGAAGGGGCATCAGAGGCTTAGCACAATCTTCCCCACTCCACCCTCTTAACATTTCTGAAAAGTGGATAGCCATCCTCCCTGTGAAAGGACCATCTCCCAAGCCCATCTCTTCCACTCACTGATAGGCTTAACACCAGAAGATTGTTCCACACATTGACCTCCAGTCTCCCTCCATAAAACTTCTAATTAGTTAGGAGCTGGCTCTAATTGTGCCCTACACAACACTCTTCTTCAGAAAGACATCACTTGCTTCATCTGTTTGATGCTGATGTGGGTGGCAGAAAAGCAAACATTATTTATGCAGCACTTGTATTTTAAAAAGCATAGATTCAAATTGAGTCCTAACAAGTAGATGCAATTTCTAAAAAACTAAAAATCATGTATTTGTGTCAGCTGGGAGGTAAGTACAAGAACTAGAGCTTGCCCCTATAAAACTTAATATCAGGGCTTCCCTGGTGGCGCAGTGGTTAAGAGTCCGCCTGCCGATGCAGGGGACACGGGTTCGTGCCCCGATCCCGGAAGATCCCACATGCCGCGGAGCGGCTGGGCCCGCGAGCCATGGCCGCGGAGCCTGTGTGTCCGGAGCCTGTGCTCCGCAACGGGAGAGGCCACAGCAGTGAGAGGCCCGCGTACAGCAAAAAAAAAAAAAAAAAAAAAACTTAATATCAATGCAAATCAAAACTACAATGAGGTATCACCTCATACCAGTCAGAATGGCCATCACCAAAAAATCTACAAACAATAAATGCTGGAGAGGGTGTGGAGAAAAGGGAAACCTCCTACACTGTTGGTGGGAATGTAAATTGGTACAACCGTTATAGAGAACAGCATGGAGGTTCCTGAGAAAACCAAATATAGAGCTACCATATGATCCAGCAATCCCACTACTGGGCATACATCCGGAGAAAACCATGGTTTGAAAGGACACACGCACCCCAATGTTCATTGCAGCACTGTTTACAACAGCCAAGACATGGAAGCAACCTAAATGTCCATCGACAAAGGAGTGGATAAAGAAGATGTGGTACATATATACGATGGAATATTACTCAGCCATAAAAAAGAATGAAATAATGTCATTTGCAGCAACATGGATGGACCTAGAGATTGTCATACTGAGTGAAGTAAGTCAGACACAGAAAGACGCATATCATATGATATCACTTATATGTGGAATCTAAAAAAATGGTACAAATGAACTTATTTACAAAACAGAAATAGAGTCACAGATACAGAAAACAAACTTATGTTTACCATGGGGGAAAGGGCAAGAAGGATAAATTGGGAGATTGGAATTGACATATACACATTACTGCATATAAAATAGGTAACTAATAAGGACCTACTGATAGCACAGAAAACTCAACACTCTGTAATGACCTATATGGGAAAAGAATCTATAAAAGAGTAGATATACATATATGTATAACTGATTCACTTTACTGTCCCCCTGAAACTAACACAACACAGCAAGTCAACTGTACTCCAATAAAAATTTTTTAAAAACTTAATATCTCCTCTTTTTTACTGTAGCTTAGGAAAAGACTTTTAAATTTGCTGACCATGTGAAATAGTCATCAGCGACTTGGAGAGCTAGGATTCTATTAAAAACAAGGCTGCAAACTGGAATGATAAAACATAATAAAGTTTTAACTTGCTGACTTCTTGGCTGTGTCTGGATGGCCACTAGCCCCCCAGCCTGGGGGTGGAGAGGAGGAGACAGAGACTAAAATGCAAAGAGTGTTACCATTTCGGCAACTTTATTCTTTCCAAATGTTTATTTTTGCTTCCTTAGGGTATCAGGAAGAGTGTGTTCTAACAATTCTCAGTTCCTGGCTGAGTTGTTGCCAGGAAGTCAAGTTTATCTTTAGCATCAACTCTGGGCAAATAGCACACACAGAGGAAAATGATATTTGGGGCCAAATGTTGAAAACTCAAGTCTCATGTAGCCTGAGTTGAAAGAGCAAAGAGCAAGAGCAAAACCAAGCTAATAATGTTGGTTCTGTTTTTTCTCTACAAGAATTTCTACTTAGAGGAGAGGCAGTAGTGGAAAGAGGATGGGCTTCAAGAACCAACAGCTTTGGATTCAAACTCAGCCTTGATCCACTGAGGCCCGAACGAGGACCCTTTGATAAATTTAATTCAACAAACATTTAGTTGAGTGACTCTGTGCCAGACACTTGGATCTCACAGAACTTAAAGTGCAAGTAAATTAGCTACCTCTCTGAATCTCTTCTTACATCTAAAAGAAGAAAATACATCACTGTTTGCAGGGTTCTTTTGACAATTACATGAGATAACATATGTAAAATTACACAGCCCAGTGCTTAGGTGAAGTTGAAGTTGTTTCTTGACAAATCTTCGTTTCTTTTCATTGTCTTTAAAATAACCAAATCAATCTCTCCTGTGAGCCAACTTGTGGTTTCAAAGTACAGTTCTAAGACATAACTAAAAATAAAACCAACAGAGAGTTTCATAAAACCTAGCCACTACCCAAATACCCAACATTTTTGGGGAGGTCCATCAACCATGACAGTCAAACTTCAAAGATCAGTCTCAGATTCAACCACTTCAAACAGTCCTACTTTGATTCCAATCTGGGTTTATGCAAAGCAAAAATAGACTTTCTTTTCAACTACCAGTATGTATGGTATAAGTAGTATAAAAATCAGAGCTATAAATGATGCTGAAATATTAGAACTGCTTATTCAAAATTATCTATTTATTGCTTATAATACATGAGACATTGTGATGAAATCAGGGTCATAAAAGAACTAGATGTGTCCCTGACCTGATGAAGCTTACCCTCTAGTGGGAGAGATATAACGCCTACCCTCAAGGAGGCTACAACCAGGAAAAGAAACACGGCACACATGTATTAAATAATAGTGGCCAATATGCTATTTTAAGCATTAAATTATGAATTAGAATCTCTAATATTGGGGTTCAGAAGAGCTGACATAGTCAAGGAGGCTTTTGGGGAAAAAAGTGGGATTTGAGCTGATATTTTTGAAGATTAGGGAGGACTATTCAAGGTCTTCTATTCTCCCTGTACATAAAAATCAAATGCACCAAAACTCAAAGCAGAAGCTAGATGCAGTAACAACCCTGTCTGAATGCATGTAGTCCTCTCTTCACTCCTTAATTATTCACTAGTACAAGTTCTACCTGAGTTCCATCTCATCCAAAAGGCAGCATTAACTACTCCTGAGTAAAAGATAACTGGTTTAGGTATCACTGCAGCATTTTTTTTTTTTTTCGGTACGCGGGCCTCTCACTGTCGTGGCCTCTCCCGTTGTGGAGCACAGGCTCCGGACGCACAGGCTCAGCGGCCATGGCCCACGGGCCTAGCCGCTCCGCGGCATGTGGGATCTTCCCGGACCGGGTCACGAACCAGTATCCCCGGCATCGGCAGGCAGACTCTCAACCACTGCACCACCAGGGAAGCCCTTTGCAGCATTTTTAAAAGAGCTA